>NW_022436984.1:19907352-19979143 GCF_009761245.1 Sapajus apella
TTGAGATGGAGTTTCGCTCTTGTTACCCAGGCTGGAGTGCAATGGCGTGATCTCGGCTCACCGCAACCTCCGCCTCCCGGGTTCAGGCAATTCTCCTGTCCCAGCCTACTGAGTCGCTGGGATTACAGGCACGCGCCACCATGCCCAGCTAATTTTTTGTATTTTTAGTAGAGACGGGGTTTCACCATGTTGACCAGGATGGTCTCAATCTCTTGACCTCGTGATCCACCCGCCTCGGCCTCCCACAGTGCTGGGATTACAGGCTTGAGCCACCGCGCCCGGCCAAAAATACAGTTTTTAAGGCCCCAACCCTATACCTCCTGAATCGGAATCTTTGCTAATAAGGTCTGGGAATCCGCATCTTTCAAAGTCTCCCTGGGATGCTCAACAAGCCCAGGAAAATGACATATGAACAAAATGAGAATATCAAAAAAGATATAGAAAATATGCAAAAGAACCAAACAAATTTTGGAGTTGAAGAATTCAATAACTGAACTGAAAAAATTCACTAGAGGAGTTCAACAGGAAAAAATCAGTGAGCTTGAAGATGCATCATTTGAAATTATCCAGTCAAAGGAGCAAAAAGAAAGAGAGAATGAGAGACAGTAAAGAAAGCCTAAGAGACTTACATGATATCATCAAGCTGACCAATATATGCATTATGGGAGTCACCATCAAGCAGACCAGTATATGCATTATGGGAGTTTAAAAGAAGACTGGGAAAAACGGATAGAAAGCTTTTAAAAAATAATGGCCAAAAGCTTCTCAAATCGGGGGAGGGAAATATCTATCCAGATTCAAGAAGTCTAATGGACTCCAGCTAAGATGTACCCAAAAAAGTCCATATCAAGACACATTATAATCAAATTGTCAAAAGCCAAAGACAGAATTTTGAAAGAAGAAAGAGAAAAGAGTCTCATCATGTATAAGGGAGCTTCCATAATACTACCAGTGGATTTCTGAGTAGATATCTTATAGTACAGGAAAAAGTATGATATATTCAAAGGGCTGAAAGAAAAAAAACCTGCTAATCAAGAACACTATATTTGGAAAAACTGCCCTTCGAAAATAAAAGAAACTAAAGATTTTGCTAGATAAACAAAAGCTGAGGAAGTTCATCACCACTAGACCTACCTTACAAGATAACCTAAAGAAGCCGGGCTTGGTGGTTCACACCTGTAATCCCAGTACTTTGGGAGACCAAGGTGGATGGATCACAAAGTCAAGAGATCGAGACCATTCTGGCCAACATGGTGAAACCCAGTCTCTACTAAAAATACAAAAATTAGCTGGGTGTGGTGGCATGCACCTGTGGTCCCAGCTACTTGGGAGGCTGAGGCAGAAGAATCACTTAAACCCAGGAGGTGGAGGTTACAGTGAGCCGAGATTGCGCCACTATACTCCAGCCTGGCAACAGAGCAAGACTTTGTCTCAAACAAAAAAAAAAAAAAAAACAAAAAAAAAAAAAAAAAAGATATACTAAAGGAAATCCTTCTCTTTGAAACAAAAGGACACTAGACAGCATATGAAAGTATAAAGCCCAATAGTAAAGATAAAGATATTGGCAAATACAGAATACTGTAATGATGGTATGTAAATCACTTTTAATTCTGGTATAGAAGTTAAAAGGCGAAAGTATAAAAAGTAACTATAACTATAAAAATATATTAATGGATACATAATATAAAAAGATGTAATTTGTGACAACAATAACAATGTTGGGGGGGAGTGTTTTTGCTTATGATTGAAGTTAATTTATCAGCTTAAAATAGGTGGTTAAAATTATAAGATGTTTGATGTTAGCCCACAGTTACCACAAAGCAAATACCTGTGGAAGTTGCACAAAAGAAAATGTGAAAAGAATTGAAGTATGTTGTCACTAGGAGGGGGAGTCAAACACAAGGAAGACAGCAAAAGAGGAAAAGAGAGACAAAAAGCCATGAGACGGAAACAGTTTACAAACTGCAACAGTCTCTCTCTATCAGTAATTACTTTAAATGTAAATGGATTAAATGTTCCAATCAAAAGATATAGAGTGGCCGAATGGATTAACAAAATAAACAAGATCTTACTATTTGCTTTCTACAAGAGACTAATTTTAGAAATTAAGGACACACATAGGCTGAAGGTGAAAGGATGCAAAAATATATTCCATGCAAAGGTAACCAAGAGAGGGCAGGGGTGGTCAGACTTACATCAGACAAAATAGACTTTCAGTTGAGAACTGTCACAAGTGACAAAGACATCATATAATGATAAAAGGGTCAATTCACATGGAAGATAGAACACTTATAAATATATGTGTTCTTTTATAACCCAACATCAGAGCACCCAAATATATGAAGCAATCATTGACAAAACCAAAGGAAGACCAGACAACAACACAATAATAGTTGGAGATTTCAATACCCTACTGTCAAAATGGATAGAATTTCCAGGCAGAAAATCAGTAAAGAAACAGACAACTTGAACAACATTATAGACCAAATGGACCTTATAGACATATATGCAGAACATTCCACCCATCAGCAACAGAATACACATTCTTCTCAACTGCACATGGAACCGTCTTTAGAACAGATCACATGTTATGTTATAAAACAAACCTCAGTAAATTTAAGAAGATTGAAATCACAACAGATCTTTTCCAACTGTATGGAATGAAACTAGAAATAAATAGCCAAAGGAAAATTAGAAAATTCACAAATATGTGGAAATCAAACAACACATTCTTGAACAACCAAGGGTTAAAGAATAAGTCAGACCTGGTGCAGTGTCTCACGCCTATAATCCCAAACTAAAGCAGGAATCGCTTGAACCTGGGAGTTTGAGTCTGTAGTAAGCTAATAAGGTGCCACTGCACTCCAGCCTGGGCAACAGAATGAGACTTTGTCTCTAAAAAAAATTTTTTTTAATAATAAATCAAAAAGAAAACTAGAACATATCTTGAGACAAATGAAAATGAAAACACAACATACCAAAACTTACTAGATGCAACAAAAGCAGTTCTAACATGAAAGTTTATAACAGTAATATCTATATTCAAAAAGAAAATCTGTCAAATAAGTTACCTAACTTTACACCTCAAGGAACTAGAACTAATACTTGTTTACTGAAAATTGTAAAACATTGCTGAAAGAAGTTACAAACACAAACCATGTTCATATGTTGGAAGAACAAATGTTATTAAAATGCCCATACTAACCAAAATGATCTACAAATTCTGTGCAATCCCTATCAAAATCCCGATTGTATGTTTTTGGCAGACATAGGGTGGAAGAATTCTAAAATTCATATGGAATCACAAAGGACCCCAAATAGCCAAATATAATCTTGAGAAAGAACAACAAAGCTAGAGGTCTCCCAGTTCCTGATTTCAAAATACACTACAAACTTAAAGTAATTAAAACAGTATAGTACTGGCATAAAGCTAAACATATAGACTAATGGAACAGAATGAAGAGCCTAGAAATAAACCCCACATTTACAGCCAAATGATTATCAACATGGATGCCAAGACTACACAATGGAGAAAGGATAGCCTCTTTGATAAATGGTGTTGGGAAAACTAGATATCCATATGCAAAAGAATGAAATTGGATCCTTATTTTATGCATACACAAGAATCAACTAAAAAATGGATTAAAGACTTAATTATAAGGCCTGAAACAATAAAATTCCTAGAAAAAAACAAGGGAGGTGACTTCTGCCAAGATGGCTGAATAGGAACAGCTTCAGTATGCAGTTCCTAGTGAGAGTGATCCAGAAGGTGAGTGATCTCTCTATTTCCAACTGAGATACCAGGTTCATCTCACTGGGACTGCTTAGACAGTGGGTGCAGCCTAAGGAGGGCAAGCTGAAGCAGTGTGGGGCATCACCTTACCCGGGAACACAAGGGGCCAGAGAACTCCCTCACCTAGCCAAGGGAAGCCATTAGGGAATTTTCCCAACACTCTGGCACTCTGGCTTAGATACTGCTCTCTTCCCATGGTCTTCACAACCCACAGACCAGGAGATTCCCTCTGGTGCCTACAACACCAGTGCCCTGGGTTTCCAGCACAAAACTGGGTGGCTGTTTTAGCTGCAGCAGTTTTTTTTTTTTTTTTTTTGTCTTATACCCTAGTGGTGCCTGGAATGCCAGGAGACAGAACCACTCATTCCCCTGAAAAAGGGGGCTGAAGCCAGGGAGCCAAGTGATCTGGCTCAGCAGGTCCCACCCCCACGAAGACCAGCAAGCTAAGATCCGCTGGCTTGGAATTCTCGCAGCCAGCACAGCAGTCTGAGTTCAACCTGGGACATTCGAGCTTGGTGGGGAGAGGGGTGTCCATCATTGCTGGGGCTCAGGTAGGCAGTTTTAACCTCACCTGTGTGAACAAAGCCACTGGGAAGTTTACACAGCAACAGGGCGGAGCCCACAGCAGCTTAGCAAGGCCTCTGCCAGCAGATGGCCACTAGACTCTCTTCTTGCTGGGCAGGGAATCTGAAAAAGAGGAGCAGCCTATTGGGGACTTATAAATAAAGCTCCCACCTTCCTGGGACAAAGCACCTGGGAAAAGGGGTGGTTGTGGGTTCTGCTTCAGCAGACTTAAATGTCCTGCCCAGCAGCTCTGAAGAGATAAATGGATCTCTGAGCACAGCGCTTGAGCTCTGACAAGGGACAGACTGCCTCCTCAAGTGGCTCCCTGACCCCTGTGTATCCTGACTGGGAGACACCCCATACAAGAGAGCTCTGGCTGACATCTGGCAGATACCCTTCTGAGATAAAGCTACCAGGGGAAGGAACAGGCAGCAATCTTTGCTGTTCTGCAGCCCCCACAGGTGATTCCCAGGCAAGCAAAGTCTAGAGTGGACCTCCAGCAAATTCCAGCAGACCTGCAGCAGAGGGGCATGACTGTTAAAAGGAAAACTAACAAACAGAAAGAAATAGCTTCAGCATCAACAGAAAGGACATCTACTCAGAGACCCCATCCAAAAATCATCAACTTCAAAGACCAAAGCTAGATAAATCCACGAAGATGGGAAGAAACCAGCACAAAAAGGCTGAAATTGACAAAAAACCATGCCCCCTCTTTTCCTCCAAGGGATCACAAATCCTCACCAGCAAGGGAACAAAACTACACAGAGAATGAAATTGCAAATTGACAGAAGTAGGCTTCAGAAGGTGGGCAATAATGGGCAACTTCTCCAAACTAATGGAACATGTTCTAACATGCAAGGAAACTAAGAACCTTGAAAAAAGATTAGACAAAATGCTAACTAGAATAACCAGCATAGAGAAGAAATAAACAACTTGATGGAGCTGAAAAATGCAGCATGAGAACCTCGTGAAGCACACACAAGTTTCAATAGCCGAATTGATCAAGTGGAAGAAAGGATATCAGAGATTGAACATCAACTCAATGAAATAAAGTGAGAAGGCAAGATTAGAGAAAAAGAGTGAAAAGAAATGAACAAAACCTCCAAGAAATATGGGATTGTGTGAAAAGACCAAATCTACCTTTGATAGGTGTACCTGACAGTGATGGGGAAAACGAAACCAAGCTGGAAAACACTCTTCAAGATGTTATCCAGGAGAACTTCTCCAACCTAGCAAGGCAGGTCAACATTAAAATTCAAGAAATACAGAGAACACCACGAAGATATTCCTTGAGAAGAGCAACCACAAGGCACATAATCATCAGATTCACCAGAGCTGAAATGAAGGAAAAAATGCTAAGAGCAGCCAGAGAGAAAGGTCAGGTTACCCACAAAGGGAAGCCCATCAGACACACAGCAGATCTCTCAGCAGAAACCTTACAAGCCAGAAGAGAGTGGGGGGCCAATACTCAACATCCTTACAGAAAAGAATTTTCAACCCAGAATTTCCTATCCAGCCAAACTAAGCTTCATAAGCAAAGGGGAAATAAAATCCTTTACAGACAAGCAACTGCTAAGAGATTTCATCACCACCAGGCCTGCCTTACAAGAGCTCCTGAAGGAAGCACTAAACATGGAAAGGAACAACCAGTACCAGCCACTGCAAAAACATACCAAATGGTAAAGACCATTGACACAATGAAGAAACTGCATCAACTAACAGGAAAAACAACCAGCTAGCATCAAAATGGCCAGATCAAATTAACACATAACAATATGAACCTTAAATGTAAATGGGCTAAATGCCTTAATTAAAAGACACAGACTGGCAAATCAGATAAAGAGTCAAGTCCCATCAGTGTGCTGTATTCAGGAGACTCCCATCTCACATGCAAAGACACACATAGCCTCAAAATAAAGGGAGGAAGATTTACCAAGCAAATGGACAGCAAAAAAGGGGGTGGGGGGTTTGCAATCCTAGTTTCTGATAAAACAGACTTTAAACCAAATCAAAAGAGACAAAGAAGGACATTACATAATGGTAAAGGGATGAATGCAACAAGAAGAGCTAACCATCCTAAATATATATGCACCCAATACAGGAGCACCCAGATACATAAAGCAAGTTCTTAATGACCTACAAAGGGACTTAGATTCCCACACAATAATAGTTGGATACTTTAACACTCCACATCAATATTAGACAGATCAACAAGACAGAAAATTAACAAGGATATCCAGAACTTGAACTCAGATCTAGACCAAGCAGATCTAATAGACATCTACAGAATTCTCCACCCCAAATCCATAGAATATACATTATTCTCAGCACCACATTGCACTTATTCTAAAATTGACCACATAATTGGAAGTAAAACACTACTCAGCAAATGCAAAAGAACAGAAATCATAACAGTCTCTCAGACCACAGTGCAATCAAATTAGAACTCAGGATTAAGAAACTCACTCAAAACTGCACAACTACATGGAAATGGAACAACCTGCTCCTGAATGACTGTTGGATAAATAATGGAATGAAGGCAGAAATAAAGGTGTTCTTTGAAACCAATAAGAACAAAGATAACAATGTACTAGAATCTCTAGGACACATTTAAAGCAGTGTCTACAGGGAAATTTATAGCACTAAATGCCCACAAGAGAAGCAAGGAAAGATCTAAAATTGACACCCTAATGTCACAATTAAAAGAACTAGAGGAACAAGATCAAACAAATTCAAAAGCTAGCAGAAGACAAGAAATAACTAAGATCAGAGCAGAACTGAAGGAGATAGAGACACAAAAAACCCTTCAAAAAATCATTAAATCCAGGAGCTGGTTTTTTGAAAAGATCAACAAAATAGATAGACTGCTAGCCAGACTAAGAAAAAAGAAAAGAGATAAGAATTAAATAGATGCAAAAAAATTATAAAGGGGAGATCACCACCAATCCCACAGAAATACAAACTGCCATCAGAGATTACCTGAAACACCTCTATGCAAATAAACCAGTAAATGTAGAAGAAATGGATAAATTCCTGGACACTTACACCCTCCCAAGACTAAACCAGGAAGAAGTTGGATCCCTGAATAACAGGATCTGAAACTAAGGCAGCAATTAATAGCCTACCTACCAAAAAAAGTCCAGGACCAGACAAGTTCACAGCCAAATTCTACCAGAGGTACAAAGAGGAGCTGGTTCCCTTCCTTCTGAAACTATTCCAAACAATACAAAAAGAGGGAATCCTCCCTAGCTCATTTTATGAAACCAACATCATACTGATTCCAAAACCTAGTAGAGACACAACTACAAAGCGGAATTTCAGGCCAGTATCCATGATGAACATTCATGAGAAAATCCTGAATAAAATATTGGCAAACCGAATCCAACAGCATATCAAAAAGCTTATCTGTCACGATCAAGTTGGCTTCATCCCTGGGATGCAAGGCTGGGTTAACATACGCAAGTCTATAAACGTAATTCATCACATAAACAGAACCAAAGACAAAAACCACATGATTTTCTTCATGATTATGTCAATAGATACAGAGAAGGCCTTCAACACAATTCAACATCCCTTTATGCTAAAAACTCTCAAACTAGATATTGATGGAATGTATCTCAAAATAATAAGAGCTATTTATGACACACCCACAGCCAATATCATACTGAATGGGCAAAAACTGGAAGCATTGCCTTTGAAAACTGGCACAAGACAAGGATGCCCTCTTTCACCACTCCTATTCAGCATAGTATTAGAAGTTCTGGCCAGGGCAATCAGGCAAGAAAAAGAAATAAAGGGTATTCAGTCAGGAAAAGAGGAAGTCAAATTGTCTCTATTTGCAGACAACATGATTGTAAATTTAGAAGACCCCATCATCTCAGCTCAAAATCTCCTTAAGCTGATAAGCAACTTCAGCAAAGTCTCAGGATACAAAATCAATGTGCAAAATCACAAGCATTCCTATACACCAATAACAGACAGAGAGCAAAATTATGAGTGAACTCCCATTCCCGATTGCTATGAGAGTAAAATACCTAGGAATATGACTAACAAGGGATGTGAAATACCTCTTCAAGGAGAACTACAAACCACTGCTCAAGGAAGTAAGAGAGGACACAGATGGAAAAATATTCCATGCTCATGGTTAGGAAGAATCAATATCATGAAAATGTCCATACTGCCCAAAGTAATTTATAGATTCAATGCTATCCCCATCAAACTACCATTGACTTTCTTCACAGAATTGGAAAAAAACACCTGAAACTTCAAAAAAGAGCTCACATAGCCAAGACAATCCTAAGCAAAAAAAAAAACAAAACAAAAAAAAAAAAAACCAAAGCTGGAGGCATCACGCTACCTGACTTCAAACTTTACTACAAGGATACAGCAATCAAAACAGCATGGTACTGGTACCAAAACAGAAATATAGACCAATGGAACAGAACAGAGGTCTCAGAAATAATGCCACACATCTACAACCATCTGATGTTTGACAAACCAGAGAAAAACAAGCAATGGGGAAAGGATACCCTATTTAATAAATGATGTTGGGAAAACTGGCTAGCCATATGCAGAAAGTTGAAACAACTGGATCCCTTCCTTACACCTTATACAAAAATTAACTCCAGATGGTGTAAGGTCTTTTACATTGACTGACAGTGCCATGGACACCATGGCAACCCCCATGACCCACACATACACCTCTGGATGGCCTCCTGGAATTAGAAAATCTGAAGTAACTGGAAGACCACGAAAACAGGAAGAATGATCAACCCCTAAATAACTTGAGACTTTCTTCTATTGTTCCTTATTCCCACTTCAATTGATAAGGCAACTGAACTTTGTAACCAACCTTGGTCAACCTTGTGACTCCAGACCGTATGACCCTCCCTCCCAGCTTGCAAAAAACCACCCTAAAGTTACAGTTGGAATGTATCCTCTGTAAAGTTACAGTTGGAACTGTAACTTCGGTAACTTTCCACTGCCTACCCCAAACCTATAAAACCAACTCCTATCCCACCGCCCTCTGCTGACTCTCTTCAGACTCAGCCCGTCCACACCCAGGTGAATAAACAGCCATGTTGCTCACACAAAGCCTTTATGGCGGAGGTGGGGGTGCTCTTCATTCAGAGTGCGTATTTTAACATTTGGTGCCAGAAACCCAGGACAGGGGTACTCCTTTGGGGAGACCAGCCCCCTGTCCCTACTCCTTCTCTTTCTCTCTCCTTTCCTCTTTCTAGTAGAGACAAAGGAGACACTCTTTATCCGTGCAGAGACAGAGGAGACAAGTCTCTCCCTCTCATTCAAAAACTCTGATGTCGGTCACAGACTTAGGAAGACACTCTTCCCTTGGTGTCTGGTCAATTGCGGGGATGCCTGCCTTGATCACTCACCCACGTCACAGCCCAGGAATCAGTCAGGGACGGTCATGGGGGTTGCCATGGTGTCCATGGCACTGTCAGTCAATGTAAAAGACCTTACACCATCTGGAGTTAATTTTTGTATAAGGTGTAAGGAAGGGATCCAGTTGTTTCAGCTTTCTGCATTTGGCTAGCCAGTTTTCCCAACACCACTTATTAATGCTTTGGGTGGAGGCCCACCTGAGACCTCAACACATCAGACCAGACCAGCAGCATGCCGAACAGCTCTCACCACCTTCAGATCAGGTAAGCAGTCTCTTCCCCCACTCTCTTTTCCTTCAGAGAAGAAGAGACAAATCTCTCCCTCTTTCTTCTTTCTCTTTTCCTTTAAATCCTTCTCCTTCTAGGCAGAGAAAAGGAGACAAGTGTATCCCTCTTTCTCTTTTCATTTAAAGAAAAAGAGACAAGTCTCCTTCTCTTTCTCTCTCTTTTCCTCTTTCTAGTAGAGACAAAGGAGACACTCTTTATCCGTGTAGAAACAGAGGAGACAAGTCTCTCCCTCTCGCTCAAAAACTCCGACGTCGGTCACGGACTTGGGAAGACAATCTTCCCTTGGTGTCTGGTCAATTGCGGGGACGCCTGCCTTGATCACTCACCCACGTTACAGCCCAGGAATCAGTCAGGGACGCCTACTGAAAACCCTGGCAGCTGCTCTCTCCTTCTCCTAGTCTCTACCCCTTTCCTTAAAACTTAATGTTCTTCATCAGGGGCAATATTCGGCCCTCTGTTCCTCAGTCTTAACCTCTAGCCTGCATCCTTAAAAAACCTAAAATCTCTTCAACTGTCACCCGATCTGAAACCTAAACATCTCATTTTTTTCTGTAATACAGCCTGACCTTAATTCAAATTAGACGATGGTTCCAAATGGCCAGAAAATGGCATTTTTAATTTTTCTATTCTGCGAGACCTAAACAATTTTTGTCAACAGATAAGCAAATGGTCTGAGGTGCCCAGCATCCAGGCATTTTTGTACACTCCAATCCCTCCCTAATCTCTGCTGTGAATGCAGCTTGTCTCAAATTGTCCTTCTCTCCCTTCTGCCTGCCCCTCCTGCCCCTGCCGGTAACCCAGAATCCTTGTCCATCGGCCCTTCTGACCTTTCTCCTGCCCGCCTGGCCAAACCAGACCCCAACCAGGCCCTAACCACCCCACCCCCACACCCACAGAGCCCCCCTCCTCTTCCTCTGCCCACAACCCATCTCCATATGCCCCTCCTGTCACCTCCCCACCTCACACCCGGTCCAGCTTATGGTTTAGTCCCATGGCTAACTCCTCCACCCTGCCCAACATTTCCACCTTTAAATGGTGGCTGGATCCAAAGCCATAGTCAGGATGCATTTTCCTTTCTCTTCATCCGACCTTTCCCAAATTGGCTGACAATTAGGCTGCTTTTCATCAGATCCTCCAATACTTAACCCAGTCCTATAATCTCACCTGGAGTGACTTAAATGTCATCCTTACTTCTACTGTCACCCCTAAAAAATGCTTAATATACATTTTATCACCCAATCAGCCCCTGACATTACAAAAACCTACAGAAATTAGAATCTGGCCCTGAAGCCCCACAACAGGAATTAATCAACCTCGCCTTCAAGGTGTTCAGTAACAGGGAAGAAGCTGCCTGGTGGCAGTGCATCTCGGAATCACAGATGCTTGCCTCTGCTGTAAGACAACCCCCAGCCACACCACTGGCTCACAAAGACTTCAAAGCATCCAGACTGCAGAGAGTCCAGCCACCCCTCCTGGACCTTGCTTCAAGTTTTAGAAACCAGGCTACTGGGCCAAGGAATGCCCACAGCCCAAAATTCCTCCCAAGCCCTGCCCCATCTGTGCGAGGCCCCCACTGAAAGTCGGACTGTCTGACTCACATTGCTGCTCCCAAAGCCCCTGGAGCGCCAACCCAAAGCTCCTGGACTGAATCCCTCCCAGGTCTCCTCAGCTTGGCAGGTGAAGACTAATGCTGCCTGAACACCTCAGAAGCCCCTGGACATCACGGACGCTGAACTTCGGGTAACTCTTACAGTGGAGGGTAAGTCCATCCCCTTCTTAATCAACACGGCACCACCCACCCCACGCTGCCTTCTTTTCAAGGACCTGTCTCCTTGGCCCCCATAACTGTTGTGGGAATCAATGGCAAGGCCTCCAGGTCTCTGAAAACTCCCCTAGTCTGGTGTCAATTAGGCCAGCACGCTTTTCCACATTTTTCTTAATCATCCCCACTTTTCAGTTCCCCTGCTAGGCTAAGATATCCTAGCAAAACTGTCTGACTCCTTAACTATTCCTGGGCTACAGCCACATCTCATTGCCACCCTGCTCCCCAAACATGTACCTCCCTCAGTAGCTCCCCTTATTTCCCCCTACCTTAACTGTAGGGTGCAGGACACCACCTCCCCATCCGTTGCTGCAAATCACTCACCCCTCATCATCCCCTTAAAACCTAATCACCCTTACCCTGCTCAACACCAGTACCCCATTCCAGCACACGTCTTAAAAAGCCCAAAGCCTGTTAGTACTCACTTACTGCAACATGGCCTTTTAGTTCCCAGTAGCTCTCCCTACAACGCCCCCATCCTACCGTCTGAAAACCAGACAAGTGCTGTCAGCAAAAAACCTTCACCTTACTAATCAGATAGTGCTTTCCATCCTTAGCACCAAACCCCTGTACCCTCCTATCTTCCATACCCCTTCCACAGCTCACTATTCTGTTCTTGCCCTCAAAAATGCTTTTTTCTAAAGCCCAAATTTCTTCCCCATCTGTTACGTATCTTGGTATAATCCTTCGCCAGCATACACGCACTCTCCCCGCCGACTGTATCCAGTTAATTTCCCAAACCTCAACCCCATCCAGTAAACATCAGCTTCTTTCCAGGTAGCCACAGCCACCACCACAGCCACAGGTCACCTCAGCTGTGAAGCCACGTAGGAGCCGTCTGGATGTAGCCCTGCCTGCAGGACGGAACCCGTGCGTCGCCGCCATCGCCGCTGTGAAGAAGCAGTTCAACCTCATGAAGCAGGTGGCACCCTGACCACTGGTGAGTGCGTGCACTGGACCACGGCCCAGCCTGAGGCCACGGGACCCCAGCTGCCCAGTCAGCCCCTGGGACCAGCTGGGATGGGCCGCTGCCTTCTCTGTAGACACCCCTCGGGTGCCCCCTGCCCATTGTTCCTAACCCGGCAAGCATCACCCTCCCTCCGAGGACTACACCCAATCCTTCTCCTCTCTTCCTGGGGACACAGCCAGCCTGGAATTGGTGCCCTGTGCTAAAACTCCAATGCCTTCTGTCCCTAATGCTGTGTTGAGCGCTGTGCTGTGGGGGACAGCATTGTCAGGCTTTCCCAGTTGACCTGCTGTTGGGAGCCCTGTAAGTGCATGGTAACGAGAAATAAAGAGATATATGAAAGCCAAGAAGACAAACAAACAAACAAAAACAGCTTCTCTCCTTCCTAGGTGTTGTAGGAGTTGTAGGATACTTTCGCCTCTGGATACCAGGTTTTGCCTTCCTGACCAAACCACTTTATAAACTTACAAAAAGAAACTTAGCTGACTTTTTTCTTCTGTGGTTCTTCTTACATCTGCCTTCCTACCAACTGGATAGGCACTTGTACCCTAGTTTTCCTTACTCCCAAAATTCAGTTTGCCAATGGGGACGAAAGCCTCCCTGTTCCCTTTGTGGTCCTGATGTGACACAAGCGGGTCACTTCATCGATCCCCTTACTTGTAGGGTTAGGAATTACTACCACGCTCGGCACAGGCATGGCAGACCTTACCACTTCTGTTGTCACCTTCCGAAGTCTCTCTAATGATTTCTCTTCTAGCATTGCAGTATTAACTTAATCACTATTCCTTCTTCAAGGTCAAGTAAATTTCCTAGCTGCAGTTGTCCTCCAAAATCGCAGAGGTCTTGATTTACTGACTGCTGAAAGAGGAGGTCTTTGCCTGTTCCTAATGTCAATGCTCCTTCCATTAGCAGGCCCCTTATACCCATTTTTCTCCTTCTCTGTTTGGACCTTGCCTTTTCCAATTAATCTCTCAGTTCCTACAAAATCATATCCAAGCTATAACCAATCAGTCAATACAACAAGTGTGCCTTCTAACAACTCCACAATATCACCCTGTGCCCCAAAATCTCTTGGCAGTCTAAATTCTTTCCCATTTTTAGATTTCCACGCCGCCCCCAATCATGCTTGAAGAAGCCCTGAGAAACATCGCCCCATCACCCCTCTGTGCCAGCCTTCCTAATATTCCACCGCCCTCCACTTTTCATTTCTTTTTCCTTTATGTTACTAATATAAAAATACAGGAATGTAAGGCCTTTTAGGCTGACCGATGGCACCATGGACATCATAGTGACGCCCATGACCTGCACGTACACCTCTGGATGGCCTGCTGGAATTAGAAAACCTAAAGTAACTGGAAGACCACGAAAACAGGAAGAATGATCAACCCCTGTAGCAACTAATTAACTTGAGACGTTCTTCTGTTGTTCCTTATTCCCACTTCAATTGATGAGGCAATTGGACTTTTAACCAACCTTGGCCAACCTTGTAACTCCAGATCCTATGACCCCTTCCCAGCTTACAAAAAACTGCCCTAAACTGTAACTTCTGTAAGTTTCCACTGCCTACCCCAACCCTGTAAAACCAACTCCTCTCTCACCGCCCTCTGCTGACTCTGTTTTTGGACTCTCAGCCCGCCCACACCCAGGTGAATAAACAGCCATGTTGCTCACACAAAGCCTGCTTGGGGGTCTGTTCATTCAGAGCATGCATTTTAACAGATAGATTAAAGATTTAAACATAAGACCTAACACCATAAAAACCCTACAAGAAAACCTAGGCAATACTATTCAGGACATAGGAATGGGCAAAGGCTTCATGACTAAAACACCAAAAGAAATGACAACAAAAGCCAAATTAGACAAATGGGATCTAATTAAATTAAAGAACTCTGGACAGCAAAAGAAACTATCATTATAATGAACTGGCAACCAACAGAATGGGAAAAAAAATTTTGCAATCTACCCATCTGACAAGGGGCTAATATCCAGAATCTACAAAGAACTTAAACAAATTTACAAGAAAAAAAAAAAAAAAACATCAAAAAGTGGGCAAAGGATATGAACATACACTTTTCAAAAGAAGACATTTATGCAGCCAACATACATATGAAAAAAAGCTCATCATCCCTTGTCATTAGAGAAATGCAAATCAAAACCACATTGAGATACCATATCACACCAGTTAGAATGGTGATCATTAAAAAATCTGGAGAGGATGTGGAGAAATAGGAATGCCTTTACACTGTTGGTGGGGTGTAAATTAGTTCAACCATTGTGAAAGACAGTGTGGCGATTCCTCAAGGATCTAGAACTAGAAATATCATTTGACCCAGCAATCCCATTACTGGGTATATACCCAAAGGATTATAAATCATTCTATTAAAAAACACATGCACACATATGTTTATTTTGGCACTATTCACAATAGCAAAGACTTGGAACCAACCCAATTGCCCACCAATGATAGACTGGATAAAGAAAATGGCACATATACACCATGGAATACTATGCAGTCATAAAAAAGATGAGATTATATCCTTTGCAGGGACATGGATGAAACTGGAAACCATCATTCTCAGCAAACTGATACAAGAACAGAAAACCAAACACTGCATGTTCTCACTCATAAGTGGGAGTTGAACAATGAGAACACATGGACACAGGAAGGGGAACATCACACACAGTTGGCCTGTTACGGGGTAGGGGCTTAGGGGAGGGATAGCAGCAGGGATTGGGAAGGGAAAGGATTAGGAGAAATACCTAATGTAGATGACGGGATGATGGATGCAGCAAACCACAGTGGCACGTGTATACCTATGTAACACACCTACATGTTTTGGACCTGTACCCCAGAGCTTAAAGTATAATAAAAAAAACAAAACGTATGGGGAAAACTTCATAACATTGGTCTTGCCAGTGATTTCTTGGATATGACACAGACAGCACAGACAAAGCAAAAATAGACAAATGAGATTGCATAAAAATTCAAAGCTTCTGTGCAGCACATCAAAAAATCCACAGAGTGAAAATGCAACCTGTGGAATGGGAAAAATATTTGCAAACCATAATCTATTAAGAAGTTAACATCCAGAATACATAAGGAATTCTTACAACTCAAAGCAAAAGCAGCAGCAACAACCACAAACTTGATTTTAAAATGGGCACAACACCTGAGTAGACATTTCTCCAAAGAAGACATACAAAACGCCAACAGGCATAGGAAAACATCATATGCTCAGCATCACTAATTATCAGGGAAATGCAAAGCAAAAGCACAATGAGGTATCACTTTACTCCTGATAAGATGGTCATTATTTTTTTAAGGAGAAGAAAGAAAAAGAAAATAGCAAGTGTTGACAAGGATGTGCAGAAACTGGAACTCCCATGCACTGGGTTGTTGGGAATGTAAAATGATGCGCCTACTATGGAACACAGTATCGTGGTTATTCAACAAGATAAAAATAGAATTACCATATAATCCAGCAATCCCACTTCTGGGTGTTTCTCCAAAAGAACTGAAAATAGAATCTTGAACATTTGCACACCAATGTTCAGGGAAGCATTATTCAAAATAGGCAAGAGGTAGAAACAATCTACATGCTTATTGATAGATGGATAAAGAAAATGTGGTATATACATGAAATGGAATATATAAAGCCTTAAAAAGGAAGGAAAGCCTGTCACATATTACAACGTAGATGGACCTTGAGGACATAATTCTTTTTTTTTTTTTTTTTTTTGAGACAGAGTCTTGCTCTATTGCCCAGGCTGGAGTTCGGTGGCATGATGTTGGCTCACTGCAACCTCCACCTCTGAGTTCAAGCGATTCTCCTGCCTCAGCCTCCCAAGTAGCTGGGACTACAGGCACCTGCCATGACGTCCGACTAATTTTTGTATTTTTAGTAGAGGCGAGGTTTCACCATATTGGCCAGGCTGCTCTTGAACTCTTGACCTTTTGAGCCACCTGTCTCAGCCTCCCAAAGCGCTGGGATTACAGGCATGAACCACCGCACCTGGCCTAGGGACACAATTCTAAGTGAAATAAGCCCGTCATAGAAGATTAAATACTGCATGACTCCACTTACGGGATATCTAAAGTAGTCAAACTCATGGAAGCAGGAAATATTAGAATGACAGTTGCAGGGTTGGGCATAGGGAAAATGGGGTTCTGTTCAATGGGTGTAGTTTTGGTCATGCAAGATGAAAAAGTTCTAGAGACCTGCCGTACAGTAATGTGCATATAATTAACAGTACCTTACCATACTCTTAACAGTTGTTAAGAGGGCAGATTTTATGTTATATGCTTTTGCCACACACACACACACACGCGCACACACACACACACACACACACACACACAAATGTTCTCCCAGAAAGCTGTACCACTTACTGAGCTTAGTGGAAAAACCACTCAGTGTTTGTGACAAAGACCAAGCCCTTGGGTTCAACCTTACAAAATGTCATTGGAAGTCAAAAAGAAAGTTTATTTAGCCCATCCACTCCTCATTACTTTAGGTTGTACCAAAAACAACAACAACAACAAAATCCTGCATTTTTGTAACTAGAGCAAAAGCATTTTCTGCTCCTAAATAAGATAAGTCAATAGTGGGTTTGTTTTTGTTTTTGTTTTTGTTTCTCAGGCTCCCTGAGTAACCCTGATGCTCACCAGCTTTAGGAACCACGGTCACTGAAAGCAGAAAGAATACAAGGTCCCGGAAGCCCCAGGTTACGTGTATATAGGAAGAAATATACCAGGTGAAGCCTTACCAGTCCCCTGCCAGGGGCCTGCCTTTGCTCTGGCACTGAGAGTCTGCACACAGAATGTGGAACTTGGAATGCACGCTGGAACCTGGCACTGTGGCTTCCTTCTCTGTACAGATGACCCTTGCAGTCTGACCAGGCAGCTTGAATCCAAAGAGCTAAGCTGTCAATGGGGAAGGCTGGCCAAGTCTGCCAAGAGGAGGCGAAGAGGGATTTCCTTGGCACCCAAGGCGACGACCCAGGTTATTCTTGCACTCAGAATCTCGGTTAAGTTGGCACATGGTAGCCTTCAGCTCTGGGGTGGGCTCACCTTAACAGGTACGCATGGGGACCCAGGCAGTCAGTTTGCTAATTTACTAATGAAAAATACAGCTGTCATGTCAGTGGATCATGGCCTCCTTTCCCTCTATGTGAGTTGCACATGAAGCCAAATCTGCAGGTTGTTTAATAAGAAACCAGCACAAGCAAAATTCACCAGATAGTCTTTAAGACAGCCACACCTGCAACAGGGGATGCTGTGTTCCAGCCCATGAGGGAGGACATCCTCTTTATGCCCAGACAGGACCTAATGGGCATTGCCAGCTTCCATGGCATTGGTGTGGGCTCTGCAGTCAGATTGCTGGAATTCAGATCCTAGTTCTGCACGTAACCATTTGTATGACTTTGGCAAAGCAGTATACCCCTCAAGGCCTCAGTTTCCTCATCTGTATAATAAAAATAATAGCAGCCACATCACTGGATTATTGTAAGGATTAAATAAAAGAAGTGAGAGGTTTAGCACAATGCGAGGCGGAGTTAATCTTCATGTCTGGTGATCATTATCATCATCATGACCACTACTACTATCATTATTGTTCTCCTGATTTAGGTCTCACTCCTCATCACAGTTGTTCTGTGTGTACAGGATACATATGAATGATTAGATTTCCATTCACGAAATCTAATGATTAGGTTTCCACTCACTAAAGTGGAAACATATTCTAGTCTCGCCTCCTTGTAATAAACTTAGCTGTCCTGACTGGAGTTACTGACCCTCCTCCCCATAACACTTCATGGTACCTTTGCCCACAGCCTCAGGTGATGGTGGGGGAAGTTTCTGAATCCCAGGGCTCTGAACTGGGGATGAGGTAGAAGTTATCTCATAGCCTGTCACACATCCTTGTGCCTGAATCTGCAGTCCTGAGTTCTCATGTCCCCTCCCTGCACCCCCACTCCTAAATAGCTCATTGGTGCTGGGACATGAAGGCAGCTGCAGGGTGGGGCAGGGTTAAAGTCAGGGATTGAGCGAGTGCCTCTGCAGGAATGCGTGTGCCCATGTAATGTATCTGGCAGATGTAACTTCCAGTCTGTCAAGGATGGAGACTATGAGCCCGCATGGGCCTGTGACTTGAGCAAAACAACAAACCAAGAATGTGAAATGCACGTCTATTCTTACACAAGGGTTCAGACACTTCCACCCCGCTGAAGCTGGCAGATGCTGTAAGTGGCATCCACCCTGCCTGTGCTTGGGGCTGGGGACAGCAGGAAGGGCGCTCCAAGCCAGACTTAGCGCTCATGAACTCTTCACTACTGGGGCCTCCCTCTTAACACAGCCTCAGACCCACTTAACAGCTTTGGCTCACAATGCTGTCTTGGCTGTAATGCTTCCTTCTATTTAGTAAATCCCACCCATATACTCAGGCCCAGTTTAAGCCCCACCACCTCCTTGATCTCGGGACTCCTCCTCCAAACGACAGCATGGTCTGTTTTCCAGACACAATTCAGAGCTGGATCGAGTGTTTTTCCAGTTATTTTTGCTTCCTTTAGGACACTTCTTTGAAAATAAGAATCTTCTTCCCTAGCAGGGGCTGGGTGCAGATAGGTGCCCCTTAAACATTGATTGATTGGATGGAAGGGAGGCATTTTTTTTTTTTTGGCCTTTTTAAAAATTGTGAATACAAGATGCAGTCAGAAAAGTACATAAAACGGCAATGTCTGACTTAATTAATTATTATGAGGCAAATAGCTTGTAACCACTATCCAGGTCGAGAGAACATTGCCAACATCCCAGAAGCCTCTCCATATGATCCTGGGGAAGCAGACATTTCCAAACTGGTGATTGTATATTCGTGGGCATGGGAAAGGTCTTTATTTCATTTTTAAAAATGGGGTCTCACCATTTTGCTGAGGCTGGTCCCAAATTCCTGGGCTTAAGCGATCCTCCTGCCCTGGCCTCCCAAAGTGCTGGGATTACCGCCGTGGGCTACTATGCCTGGCCTGGGAAGGATCTTTAAAGGAAATGTGAGCTGGGAACTCTCTGCTCGGGCCCTTACCTACACGAGCTTGTGACCATCCTGGGGGAAGTACCAAATCCACAGCACCATGAGAGGGAGGACGTAGCCGCAGGGAAAGCTTGGTGGGCAGAATGTGTTTGTCAACCTAGAGCCCTGCCCAGACCCTGAAACAACTGTTCTTCATGCCAGCTGGGATTTGTAAGCAAATCCGAGGTCAGATGTGTCTGGGTGTGTGCGTCCTACCCCTAGCCAAAAAGGAAGCAGGACCAAACGTGGGCCTCCAGACACTTAGAGACTGCAGACAGAGGAAGGAAGAGAAGGGGCTTTCCAGAGCTTGGAGCACAGGGCAACTTACAGGGCCCAGGAAGTGGGTGAGAAAATGTAGAGGAATAATGACTCCTTTGGGGGATTTTAAATATTGAATAGGTGGCAAGTGAGGCATCCCCTCTTCTTTCAAAAGTATTTTTTGGCTGGGTGAGGTGGCTTATACCTGCAATCCTAACACTGGGAGGCAGAGGTGGGAGGATCACTTGGGCCCAGGGGTTCACGAACAGCCTAGGCATCATAGTGGGACCCCATCTCTATAATTTTTTTTTAATTAGCCAGAAATGATGAAGCGTGCTTGTGGTCCTAGCTACTTGGGAGGCTGAAGTAGGAGGATCGCTTGAGAGGTTAAGGCTACAGTGAGCTAGGATTGTGCCACTGTACTCCAGCCTGGGCAACGAGTGAGATCCAGTCTCACAAAAGAAAAAAAGTACTTACTGAACACCTACTATGTGCCAAGCACTGGGCAGGCATCAGAGATAGAGCAGAGAACATGGCAGACACCAACTCTGCCTTCCAAGCCCATAAGGAATAGGAGAGAAGAACTGTGGGCAGGTAATCACACTACAGTAGTGTGTTTAGGAACTGGCATTTCCAAGAAAGTCAAGAATGAAGGAATCCAATCCCTAAGCTCACCTTCCAAGCTCATCATGGGCTCTTTTATAATTTTGGTTTTTTGTTTTTTTTTTATCTTTACTTCCTCTTAAAAAAAAGCAAACAAACAAACAAAAAACCAAAACAAACAACAACAACAACAAAAACAACAGGGTCTAGTTCAGTGTCTCATGCCTGTAATCCTAGCACTTTGGGAGGCTGAGGCAGGCAGATCACTTGAGGTCAGGAGTTCAAGACCAGCTTGGCCAACATGGCAAAACCCCATCTCTACTAAAAACACAAAAATTAGCTGGGCATGACAGTGGGCGCCTGCAGTCCCGGCTACTTGGGAGGCTGAGACAGGAGAATCACTTGAACCCGGCAGGCCAAGATCACACCATTGCACTCCAGCCTTGGCGACAGATCAAGACTCCATCTCGAAAAAACAAAAATGAATACAAAACAAAAAAATGGGATACATGTGCAAAATGTTCACATTTGTTACATAGGTATACGTGTATCATGGTGGTTTGCTGCACCTATTGACCTGTGCCTTAAGTTTCCTCTCCTAACCCCCACTCCCCAACAGGCCCTGGTGTGTGATGTTCCCCTCCCTGTGTCTATGTGTTTTCAATGTTTGATTCCCACTTGTGAGTGAGAACATCCAGTGTTTGGTTTTCTGTTCCTGCATTACTTTGCTGAGGATGATGGCTTCCAGCTTCATCCGTGTCCCTGCAAAGAACATGATCTCATTCCTTTGTATGGCTGCATAGTATTCCATGGTGTATATGTACCACATTTTCTTTATCCGGTCTATCACTGATGGGCATTTGCATTTGGGTTGCTTCCAAGTCTTTGCTTTGTAAATAGTGCTGCAATAAATATACATGTGCATGTGTCTTTATAGTAGAATGATTTATATTCCTTTCAGTATATACTAAGTAAAGAGATTGCTGGGTCAAATGGTATTTCTGGTTCTAGATCCTTGAGGAATTGCCACACTGTCTTCCACAATGGTTGAACTAATTGACATTCCTACCAACAATGTAAAAGTCTTCCTATTTCTCTATGGCCTCACCAGCATCTATTGTTTCCTAACTTTCTAATAATCGCCATTCTGACTAGCATGAGATAGTAACTGATTGTGGTTTTGATTTGCATTTCTTTGAAGATCAGTGATGTTGAGCTTTTTTTCTAAATTTGTTGGCCACATAAATGTCTTCTTTTGAGAAGTATCTGTTCATATTCTTTGCTCACTTTTTGATGGGGTTGTTTTTTCTCTTGTAAGTTCCTTGTAAATTCTAGATGTTAGACCTTTGTCAGATGGATAGATTGCAAAAATTTTGTCTCATTCTTTAGGTTGCTTGTTTACTCTGATGATAGTTTCTTTTGTTTAATTAGATCCCATTTGTGAATTTTGGCTTTTGTTGCCCTTGCTTTTGGCATTTTTGTCATGAAGTCTTTGCCCATTCCTATGTCCTAAATGGTATTGTCTAGGTTTTCTTCTAGGGTTTTATGGTTTGGGGTTTTACAATTAAGTCTTTAATCCATCTTGAGTTTATTCTTGTATAAGGTATAAGGAAGGGGTCCAGTTTCAGTTTTCTACACATGGCTAGTCAGTTTTCCCAGCTGAACAGGAGAGGCTTTCTCCATTGTTTGTTTTTGTCAGGTTTGTCAAAGATCAGATGGTTGTAGGTGTGTGATGTTATTTCTGAGGTCTCTGCTCCATTGGCCTATATGTCTGTTTTGGTACCAGTACCATGCTGTTTTGGTTACTATAGCCTTGTCGTATAGTTTGAAGTCAGGTAGCGTGATACCTCCAGATTTGTTCTTTTTGCTTAGGATTGTCTTGGCTATACAGGGTTTTCTTTGATTCTGTATGAATTTTAAAATAGTTTTTTCTAATTCTGTGAAGAATGTCAGTGGTAGTTTAATGGGAATGCATTGAATCTATAAATTACTTTGGACAGTATGGCCATTTTCATGATACTGATTCTTCCTATGCATGAGGATGGAATGTTTTTCCATTTGTTTGTGTCCTCTCTTATTTCTTTCAGCAGTGGTTTGTAGTTCTTGAAGAGGTCCTTGTTAGCTGTATTCCTGGGTATTTTATTCTCTTTGTAGTGATTGTGAATGGGAGTTCATTCATGATTTGGCTCTCTGCTTGCCTGTTGTTTTTGTAAAGGAATGGTTGTGATTTCTGCACAACATTGATTTTGTATCCTGACACTTTGCTAAAGTTGCTTATCAGTTGAAGAAGTTTTGGGGCTGAGATGGTGGGGTTTTCCAAATATAAAATCATGTCGTTTGCAAACAGAGGCAACTTGACTTCCTTTCTTCCTATTTGAATACACTTTATAATGTATTGTTGACCTGTAGATGTTTAAAACTGGTAGGGGATGGTTTGAGACCTTCCACGGGTAACAACAGAACACCAATAGGGAGGGAGGGAGATAAAGATAAATGAAAGAACATAAGGAAATTTAGGAAAACTCAGACAAGAAAATGAGGTTTCAGGGCACATCAACGTAGTACCTTAACTTGGAGGCAAGTCACCTGGAAAATGTAGAAAGTTGGTAGCATTTATTAAGGAGAATTTATACAAATAGAAAAAAGTCAATCACATCTTTATAGAGACCAACTTTAAGCAATGCCTTGGAGTTTCAGAGAGGGCCGCCCTGGTTTAACACAGTAGAAAGGTATCTGGCACTCAAAATGGGATGGAATAAGGGGCAGGAAAGGACACAGCCACAGCGGCTGCAGACTTCAGCTGAGAAAGCAGCCCTGTGGGCAAGGGGCCAGTCAGAGAAGGAGGAGTAAGGATGGGCACTGAGAGATGGACTGTCATCATAAGCAGAAAGAAAGTAAGACAGCCTGGATGGGGAGAACACTGCGGGCAAAGGCCTGGTGGTGGAAAGGGGTTGGAGGTCTGGCTGTGGAGAGCAGGTGGGTTTGGTCATAGCCTAGAGGCTTGCAGAGGACAATGTCTAGAAAGATGCTGGGGTGCGACTGGGGAAGGGTGGAAATGTCCGCCTGAGAGTTGGGCCATTATGCAAAAGAGCCCATCAAAGGCTTCTTAGCAGGGCTGTACCCTCGCCAAACCTGGGCTCAGGAACATCAGCCTGGGACTGGTGGAGGCAGGAATCTTGGACTATGTGCCAAAAGCCAGAGGGAGCCTGTACACAATGAGGGCCAGGACATGAGACAAGGCATCATGAGTAGAAGGAAGAGATGTGGCCCACGAGCTGTCGGGCGTCAGGTCTGAGGACGGCCTCTAGCCACACAGAACAGAGCTGCTCAGCTTGGGATAAGGGTGTGAGAAAGCAAAAACAGGCACTCTGTTCCCTTGCTAGCAAGCTGGGGAAAAAAGACAAGGGCGAGAGAGTTCATTTGGTCTGTAATTACCAGGAGATGCCTGGATAGAAAATCAGAAGGGCCTGAAAAGCTTCACCTCTGCTTCAGTTGCTGATGAGTAAGGGGCCACAG
The DNA here is from genome assembly GCF_009761245.1 of Sapajus apella. Lineage (NCBI taxonomy): Eukaryota > Metazoa > Chordata > Mammalia > Primates > Cebidae > Sapajus > Sapajus apella. The sequence continues at coordinate 19,931,627 of NW_022436984.1, forward strand.
AGAGTTTTTTTCCAAGAACTCCATTCTCACTGGCAAAGCAGGCTTTGGTCAGGACTGGAGAAAGCTAATGCCTACAGGCAGGGGAAGAAACCTTTCTCCCAAGATAATTTACATTAAAAATTCACAACCAGTGGCCGGGCGCGGTGGCTCAAGCCTGTAATCCCAGCACTTTGGGAGGCCGAGGTGGGTGGATCACGAGGTCAAGAGATCGAGACCATCCTGGTCAACATGGTGAAAGCCCGTCTCTACTAAAATTACAAAAAATTAGCTGGGCATGGTGGCGTGTGCCTGTAATCCCAGCTACTCAGGAGGCTGAGGCAGGAGAATTGCCTGAACCCAGGAGGCGGAGGTTGCGGTGAGCCGAGATCACGCCATTGCACTCCAGCCTGGGTAACAAGAGCGAAACTCCATCTCAAAAAAAAAAAAAAAAAAAAAAATTCACAACCAAATTTCTCCTTCTAAAACATCTGCAGGCAGGCCTTACTTCAAAGCAGTCAGGTTCTCCCAAAGAGTCATTTGCTTCAAAGTCGGATAGCTAGAAGTTTCCAGTGGCAGTTTCTGATTCTACATCCTTGAAAAGTGCTTCATTTCCACCCTTGTCTAAAGGGGCAAATATCTCCCCGGGTCTGTTGCCTTAGGAAATGTGGACTAGGACATTGTAAGGTCTTTTAGGCTGACTGATAGCACCGTTGACGCTATGGCGATCCCCGTGACCTGCATGTCCACCTCTGGAGGACCCTCTGGAATTAGAAAAACCCTGAAGTAGCTGGAAGATCTTGAAAAACAGAAGAATGATCAACCCCTGAGGCACCTAACTAGCCTGAGACATTCTTCTATTGTTTCTTATTCCAGCTTCAATTGACAAGGCTATTGGACTTTGTAACTGACCTTGGTCAACCTCATGACTCCACATCCTATGACCCCCTCCCAGCTTGCAAACCTACAACCCCCTCCCAGCTTGTAAAAAACCTCCCTAAACTGTAACTTCTGCAACTTTCCACTGCCTACCCCAAGCCTATAAAACCAAATCCTAACCCACTGCCCTTCACTGGTTCTTTTGGACTCAACCCACTCACACCTGGGTGAATTAACAGTCTTGTTGCTCATGCAAAGCCTGTTTTTTTGGGGGGGTCTCCATTCAGATTGCATGTTTTAACATTTGGTGCAAAAACCCCAGGACAGGGGTACTCCTTTGGGGAGACCAGCCCGCTGTCCCTGCTCCTCCTCTGGGAAAAGACCCACCTGAGACCTCAACACATCAGACCAGACCAGCAGCTCTCGCTTAGCGTGCTGAACAGCTCTTACCACCTTCGGATCGGGTAAGTGGTCTCCCCCTCTCTCTCTCTTTTCCTTTAAATCCCGAGGAGACAAGTCTCTCCCTCTTTCTTTTTAAATCTTTTTCCTTCTAGTGTAGACAAAGAGACACCCTTTATCCATGTAGAACCAGAGGAGACGAGTCTTTCCCTCTCCCTCAAAAACTCCAACATCAGTCACAAACTCGGGAAGACAGTCTTCCCTTGGTATCTGGTCAACCTCAGGAACGTCTGCCTTGATCACTCACCCACGTCACAGCGCAGGACTCAGTCAGGGACACCTACTGAACACTCTGGTAGCTGCTGGCTCCTTCTCCTGGTCTCTATTCTACTCCATTCCTAAAACTTATCTCCTTTGCTATGGGCAACACTCAGCCCTCCATTCCTCAATCCTCACTCTAGCCTGTATCCTAAAACACCTAAAACCTCTTCAACTGTCACCCGATCTGAAACCTAAATGTCTCACTTTCTTTTGCAATACCACCTAGCCCCAATACAAATCAGACAATGGTTCCAAATGGCCGGAAATTGGCACTTTTCAATCTCTCAATCCTGCACGACCTAGACAACTTTTGTTGCAGAATGGGCAAATTCATACATCCAGGCACTTTTCATGCTCAGATCCCTTCCAACTCTCTGTTCCCAACGTAACCCAAATCTTCCTTCTTTCCCTTCCCACTGCTCTTCCACTCCTTCAACCCTTTCCCTTGACACTGAATCTTCCTCCTTATCCATTGATCCCATTGCTCTCTCTCCTCCTATCCACCTCAGCCAGCCCCTGACCCTCTCCCCACTCCTCCTGTTCCTAATCCTTCCCCAGAACCTAACCCCTCTCCAGTCAGCACTTCACCTCCCTACCTATCTCTTGTTACCAGTCCACCCCATAGCAGATCTGGTTTGCAGTTTAACCCTGGGAATAGCCCTTCCCCACCTGGCCAACAGTTCCCCTTTTGAGAGGTGGCTAGAGCTGCAGGCATAGTCAGAGTGCATCTTCCCTTCTCCCTGTCTGGGCTCTCTCAGCTTGGCCAACGATTAGCCTCCTTTTCCTTAGAGCCTACAAAATACATACAGGAATTCCAATACTTGACCCTGTCTTATAGTTTAACCTGGAATGACTTAAAAGTCATCCTCACCTCCACTGTCATCCCAGAAGAGTGAGAAAGAGTTTACACCCTAGCTCAATCTCATGCTGATGATTGCCAGCACCTAGAGCCTATTCTCCAGGAAGGTGTCAGGGTAGTTCCCCAGGAAGAGCCTAATTGGGAGTACCAGGCAGGTTCCCCACTATAGGAAGGTATGATTACATGATCTCATGCTTAGTAGAAGGGCTTAAAAAATCAGCATATAAAGCTGTCAACTATGACAAACTTAAAGAAACCACCCAAGGCAAAGATGAAAACCCTGCTCAGTTCATGGTTCACTTAACAGCCACCCTTGGATGATTTACTGCTTTAGACCCAGAAGGGCCAGAAGGTCATCTTATTCTTAATATGCATTTCATTTCCCAATCTGCCCCAAATATTAGGAAAAATCTTCAAAAACTAGAATCTGGCCCTCAAACCCCACAACGGGAACTAATCAACCTCACCTTTAAGGTGTTTAATAACCAAGAAGACCTGCCAAGTGGCAGCATATTTCAGAATTACAAATGCTTGTCTCCATGTAAGACAGACCCGAGCCACTCCTTCAGCTCACAGAAGCTTCAGGCCGCCAGACCCACAGTGTCCAGGCTTCTCTTTGAGACCTCCTCCTCCAACTTGCTTCAAACGCTGAGAACCTGGCCAATGGACCAAGGAATGCCCACAGCCTGGGATCCCTCCTAAGCAGCATCCCGTCTGTGCAGGACCCCACTGGAAGTCAGACTGCTTGGCTAAAAACGCTGTCTTTAAGGCTCCAGGAGCCCAACCTCATAGCCCTCAGGCTGACTCTTTCCCTGATCTCCTTGGCTTAGCAGAAGAAGATTGATGCTGCCCGATCACCTCAGAAGCCCCCTGGACATCACAGATGCTGAGCTTCGGGTAAGTCCATCCCCTTCTTGATCGACATGGGGGCTACCCACTCCACACTGCCTTCTTTTCAAGGGCCTGTTTCCCTTGCCCCCATAACTGTTGTGGGTATTGACAGCTAAGCCTCTAGACCCCTTAAAACTCCCCAACTCTGGTGCCAACTTGGACAGCATTCTTATACACACTCCTTCTTAGTTATTCCTACCTGTCTAGTTCCCCTACTAGGCTGAGACACTTCAACTAAATTATCTGCCTCTCTGACCATTCCTAGACTACAGCCACATCTCACAGCTGCCCTTTTGCCCATCCAAAGCCTCCCTCCCAACCTCCTCTTACATCTCCGTACCTCAACCCATGTGTATGGGACACCTCTACTTTTTCATTAGCAACAGATCACGTGCCCCTTACCATCCCATTAAAACCTAATCAGCCTTACCCTGCTCAGTGACAGTACCCCATCCCACTACAGGCTTTAAAGGGACTAAAGCCTGTTTTCACCTGCCTATTACAAAACAGCCTTTTAAAACCTATACATTCTCCTTACAACTCCCCTATTCTACCTGTCCAGAAACCAGACGAATCCTATAGGCCAGTCCAAGACCTTCGCTTCATCAGTCAGATTGTACTTCCCATCCATCCTGTTGTACCCAACTCTTTTTCCCTCCTATTCTCAATACCCGCTTCTATGACCCATTATTCTGTTCTTGATCTCAATGATGCCTTTTTCACCAGCCCTTTACATCCTTCCTTTCAGCCTCTTTTCGTCTTCACCTGGACTGATCCCAACACCCATCAGTCTTAGCAACTCACCTGGACCGTTCTGCCCCAGGGCTTCAGAGATAGCCCTGACTGCTTTAGTCAAGCCCTTTCTCATGATCTACTTTCCTGTGTCCATCTGCTTCTCACCTTGTTCAGTATGTGGATGACCTTCTTTGTAGTCCCTCTTATGAATCTTCCCAGCAAGATACTCTCCTGCTTCTTCAGCAACTATACTCAAAGGGGTATCACATATCCCCTTCCAAGGCCCAAATTTCTTCCCTATCCATCACCTATCTTGGCATATTCCTCCAACAGAACACACGCGCTCTCCCTGCTGACTGTGTCCGGTTGATCTCCCAGACCCCAACTCCTTCTACTAAACAGCAGCTTCTCTCCTTCCTAGGTGTGGTGGGATACTTCTGTCTGTGGATATCAGTCTTTGCCTTACTGGCAGAACTACTCTATAAGCTTTCAAAGGGGGACTTAGCTGATCCCATAGACCCTAAATCCTTCCCTTATTCTTCTTTTCATTCTCTGAAAAAGGCCCTAGAAGTGGCTCCCACACTGGCACTTCCCAACTAAACCACTTGATCTTACAGTCCAGGGCTGGCCAGTGTGTCTGCGTGCCATGGCAGCCACCACTGTTTTACTCCTGGAATCCCTTAAAATTACAGGTTCCACTCCGTTTACCCTTTACAGTTCTCATAACTTTCAAAATCTAATTTCCTCCACACACGTGGTACACATGCTTTCTGCCCCCCCGCCTCCTCCAACTCTACTCATTATTCATCACAACCCTCACAGTTACCATTGCCCCTGGTCCAGACTTCAACTGGGCCTCTCACTTAATACCTGACACAAACCCTGAACCCCATGACTGTATCTCCCTAATTTATATGGCATCCTCCCCATTCCCTCATATTTCTCTCTTTCCTTTTCTGGACCCAGACCACACTTGGTTTATTGATGGCAGCTCATCAAAACCCAATGGATGATCACCAGCAAAAGCAGGTTATATAATAGTGTCTCTCACATCTATTATTGAAGCTGCTATGCTTCCCCCTTCTACTTCTCAAAAAGCTGAGCTTATTGCTCTAACCCATGCTCTCACACTTGCAAAAGGATTGCATGTCAATATCTACACTGATTCTAAATACGCCTTCCACATCCTTCATCACCATGCTGTTATATGGGCAGAAAGAGGATTTCTCACTAAACAAGGGTCCTCCATTATCAATGCCCCCCTGATAAAAACGCTTCTTAAAGCCACTTTACTTCCAGCCAAGGCTGGAGTCATTGACTGCAAGGGACACCAAAAACCATCAGATCCCATTACTCAAGGAAATGCTTATGCCGATAAAACAGCTAAAGAAGCAGCTAACGCTCCAATACCTGCCCCTCATGGCCAGTATTTCTCCTTCTCATCTGTCACTCCTACCTACTCTCCCACTGAAACCTTGACCTATCTGTCACTTCCTCCTTAAGGCAAGTGGTTCTTAGATCATGGAAAATTCCCCCTTCCTGCCTCACAAGCTCATTCTATTCTCTCGTCCTTTCATGACCGCTTTCATGTAGAGTACAAGCCACTAGCCCGTCTTTTAGAACCCCTCATTTCCTTTCCATCATGGAAATCCATCCTCAAGGCAATCACTTCTCAACGTTCCATCTGCCACTCCACTACTCCTCAAGGCTTCCTCAAGTCCCCTCCTTTACCTACACATCAGGCTGGAGGGTTCACCCCTGTACAAAACCGGCAAACAGATTTTACTCACATGCCCCGTGTCAGAACATTCAAATACCTCCTGGTCTGGGTTGACACTTTCACAGGATGGGGGGAGGCCTTTCCCACAGGTCTGAAAAGTTCACCGCAGTCATTTCTTCCCTCCTGTCAGACATAATTCCCCACTTCGGTCTCCCTACTTCCATACAGTCAGACAATGGACGGGCCTTCATTATCCAGATCACGCAAGCGGTCTCTCAAGCTTTGGGCATCCAGTGGAATCTCCACACCCCATACCATCCTCAGTCCTCAGGAAAAGTAGAAAGAATCAATGGCCTTTTAAAAACACATCCCACCAAACTCAGCCTCCAACTTAAGAAAGACTGGGCAGTTCTCCTACCCCTTGCTCATCTCAGAATTCAGGCCACTCCTCAAGAACCCACAGGGTACAGTCCCTTTGAACTCCTACTTGGCCACACCTTCCTGCTTGGGCCCAACCTTATTCCAGACACCAGCCCTCTCTGTGAACACCTTCCAATCCTCCAGCAGGCCCAACATGAAATTCACCAGGCTGCTAACCTTCTTTTACCTACTCCAGATATCCAGCCATATGAGGACACCCTAGCCAGAAAGTCAGTTCTGATAAAGAGCCTGTCCCCCGCCCTGGTCTCTACAAGCTCGATGGACAGGACCCTTTCTGGTTGTCTACGGCACCCCAACCCCTGGCGACCTGCAAGACCCTCCCCACAGGGTTCACCGCTCCAAGGTGAAACTGTGCATCAGACAGACAGCCTGCCTCCTCCACCTCCTCTTGGAAGTTGTAAGTACTCTCCCCAACCTCTCTAAAGCTCACTCAAATTCCCAAAGAAACTGTTCTTGTTTACGCTGCCAGTTTACACTTTTCCTTCAGACAATTACGGCCGATATTTCATGGTTTTATCCCAGGCTGCCACCCTCGACTCTCTTTGAGAATGGTTAGATGATCTTCTGTGGCTGGGAACTCTCCAGTTCTCCCACCCCGATGAAGTCCTCTTCTTTTCTTTTATACCCACTCTCAATCTCACTCCCGCTCTCCTGCTACCCACTACCTCTCCCTGATTACTTCCAATGTACTATAAACCTAACCCACTTTCTCCTAGCCAACTCGAACCCTTCCTTAGCCAGAGATTGCTGGCTATGCATTTCCCTCTCCTCATCCCACTACACAGCTGTTCCTGCTCTACTGACCGACTGGATGAACTCTCCCATTTCTCTACACCTCTAGACTTCCTTCAACACTCCCCACCTTTACCCCCCAGAAGAACTCCTCTACCTCCTAGACAGAGTCAACAGAGCACCCCGGATATCTCATCCCAACAGGCTGCTGCTCTTCTGCACACCTACCTACGTAATCTTTCCCCCATGTCAACTCAAATACCCTTCTCAGACCGCTAACCACACAAACAACTATTCCTGTTGTCACTCCCTTATGCATTTCCCAACAATCACCCGCTGGAATCCCCCTAGGAAACCTCCTGCCCTCTTCCTGTTCCTTTACACTTCACCTCAAGAGCCCTATCACCCACGTTAACCAAAAAATAGGAGCATATGAACTGCGTATTACAGAAAAGCCCTCTCTTATTCCTAGCAGCCTTAAAAACGTCAATAGCAGGTGTTGCCTAGATCGGCATTTACCCTGCTTCCCACTTTACCCTGGGCTGCCCTCCCCTTGCTCCCCTGACTCTCCTCCAGACCCCTCTTCCTGTCTGCTCAGACCCAATCTTGTTAATGAAAGTTAGTGGTTACTTATAGATACCACATGCTTTCTCATACACCATGAAAACAAGAGCTGTCCCTCCACACAGTTACCCTACCAAACCCCACTACAACCTTTAACAGCCGCAGGCAGCCCTTGCTGGTTCCCTTGGCATTTGGGTCCAAAGCCCCAGCCCCTCAGAACACTTTCTCACCTTTTCAGTTTACACTTCCAGTTCTGCCTAAGCCAAGGACTTTTTTTCCTCTGTGGTTTTTCTTACATCTGCCTTCCTACCAACTGGACAGGCACTCATACCCTAGTTTTCCTTACTCCCAAAATTCAGTTTGCCAATGAGGACAAAAGTCTCCCTGTTCCCTTTGTGGTCCCGATATGACACAAGCGGGTCACTTCATCGATCCCCTTACTTGTAGGGTTAGGAATTACTACTGCGCCCAGCACAGGCATAGCAGGCCTTACCACTTCTGTTGTCACCTTCCGAAGCCTCTCTAATGATTTCTCTTCTAGCATTGCAGTATTAACTTAATTACTATTCCTTCTTCAAGGTCAAGTAAATTCCCTAGCTGCAGTTGTCCTCCAAAATCGCAGAGGTCTTGATTTACTGACTGCTGAAAGAGGAGGTCTTTGCCTGTTCCTAAACGAAGAATGTTGTTTTTATGTAAACCAGTCTGGCCTCGTACATGATGCCATCAATACATTAAAAGAGCCCAAAAGCTCGCTAATCAGGCAAATAATTATTCTGGACCTAGCTGGCCACTCTCTAACTGGGTATCAATGCTCCTTCCATTAGCAGGCCCCTTAAATCCATTTTTCTCCTTCTCTTATTCAGACCTTGCCTTTTCCAATTAATCTCTCAATTTCTACAAAATCATATCCAAGCTATAACCAATCAGTCAATACAACAAATGCTCCCACTAACAACCCCAAAATATCACCCTGTGCCTGGAGATCTCCCAGCAGTCTAAATTCTTTCCCATCTTTAGGTTTCTGTGCCACCCCCAATCATGCTTGAAGGAGCCCTGATAAACATTGCCCCATCATACCTCTGTGCCAGCCTTCCTAAGCTCTCCATTCTTCATTGCTTTTTCCTTTATATTACTAATATTAAAAAGACAGGAATGGAAGGTTTTTTAGGCTGACTGATGCTGCCACTGATGCTATAGCAACCCCTGTGACTTGCACGTACACCTCTGGAGGGCCTTCCGGAATTAGAAAACAACCTAAAGTAGCTGGAAGATCATGAAAACTGTAAGAATGATCAACCCCTACGGTGCCTAACTAAGCTGACCAGCATCTAACTAACCAGCATCAGGCCTAGGCAGCCTCTGCTGAGGCAGCAGTGACTGAACCTGGACTTGGCCCTGACCCCAAGAACACCATCACTGATGGGCGCACCCTCATGCCCAAATGAGAAAGCAACAGGAGTTGGCCTCTAGCTCATCTTCTGTGAAGAACATCAGGAAGCCATGAGAGACCCCACAGGGTGTGGATAAGGCTGTTATGTAAACAGAGTTGCTGAGTTGGAAAAAAAAATAATTCTATAATTTCTTATTCTGACCTCAATTGACAAGGCCATTGGACTTTGTAGCCAACCTTGGTCAATCTCCTGACTACACACCCTACAACTCCCTCCCAGCTTACAAAAAACCTCCCTAAACTGTAACTTCTGTAACTTTCCACTGCCTACTCCAAGCCTATAAAACTGACTCCTATCCCACCGCCCCTCACTGACTCTTTTTTCGGACTCAGCCCACCCGGGTGAATAAACAGTCTGTTGCTCACACAAAGCCTGTTGTGGGTGGGGGGGGTCCTCTTCATTCAGAGCGTGCATTTTAACAGTCATAAGATTTGATTTTTTAGAGAAGCTGGAAATCCTAAAGGTGAAACCTATCTTTTTTGTTTTATTGTAGTAAAATGTACATAACAAATTTTGCCATTTAATCATTTTTAAGTGTACATTATTTATTTATTTACTTATTATTATTATTATTATTATTATTTTGAGATGGAGTTTTGCTCTTGTCACCCAGGCTGGAGAGTGGTGGTAAGATCTTGGCTAACTATAATCTCCACCTCCTGGGTTCAAGTAATTCTTTTGCTTTAGCCTCCTGAGTAGCCGGGTCTACAGGCATGCATCACCATGCCTGGCTAATTTTGTATTTTTAGTAGAGATGGGGTTTTACCATGTTGGTCAGGCTGGTCTCAAACTCCTGACCTCAAATGATTCACCTGCCTCAGACTCCCAAAGTGCTGGGATTACAGGCATGAGCCATTACCTCCCACCTTTTTAAGTGTACATTTATGGAGCATTAAGAATATTCACATGGTTTTGCAACTGTCATCACCATCCGTCTCCAGAACTTTTTCATCTTCCCAAATTTAAACTGTGTATCCATTAAACACGAATCCACATACTCTTCTCCAAGTAACTGTTGGCAACCACCGTTCTACTTCCTCTCTCTATGAATTTGACTACTCTAGGTACCTCATATAAATACAATCATATACTATTTGTCCTTCCTTGACTGGCTCATTTCACTTAGTATGATGTCTCCAGGATTTCCCATGTTGTAGCACAGGTCAGAATTTCCTTCGTTTTTAAGGCTGAATATTTCATTGCGTGTATATACCACATTTTGTCTATTCATCCATTCATAGACACTTGGGGTGCTATCACCTCTTGGCTGTTGTGAATAATGCTGCTGTGAACATGAGTGTATAAATATCTGCTCAAGGACCTGCTTTCACTTATTTGGGGTACACACCGGAGGTGGAATTGCTGGATCATATGGTAGTTCTACGTTCTGTGTTTTGAGGAATGTCCATACCATTTTCCATAGCAGCTGCACTGTTTTACAGTTCCACAGCAATGCACATGGGTTCCAATATTTCCACATCTTTCCCAATACTTGCTGCTTTCTTTTTCTGTTTTTCTTTCTTTTGGGTCTTGGCTCTGCTGCCCAGGCTAGAGTGTAGTGGCATGATCATAGCTTACTGCAGCCTCAAACTCCTGGCTCAAGAAATATTCCTGCCTCAGCCTCCTGAGTAGCTGGGACTACAGGCACACATTACCATGTCCAACTAATTTTTAAATTTTTTTGTAAAGGTGGGATTCTCACTTTGTTGCCCAGGCTGGTCTTGAACTCTTGGCCTCAAGTGATCCTCCCCTTCAGCCTTCCAAAGTGCTGGGGTTACAGGTGCGAGCCACCATGCCTAGTCCTGGGTTTGTTGTTGTTGTTTTTTTTTTTAAATAATAGCCATCCTAATGGATATTAAATTACTCATTTGTAAAAAAAAATCACCATTGTGGTTTTGATTTGCATTTTCCTAATGATGGCGATATTAAGCATCTTTTCATGCACTTATTGGCCATTTGCTTATCTTCTTTGGAAACTATCTACTCAAGTTCTTTGCCCATTTTTTAATCAGGTTGTTTGTTTTTTTTTTTTGCTGTTGAGTTATAGAGGTTCTTTATTCCTCTGTGGTCCTGAGCACTCACCTCCAGCCACAAGCCAATGCACCCAGCCAGCAGAGACCTACACTGGGGTGTCTCAAAGTGTGAACTGTGACCCTTTGGTGGACTGTGAAATCATTTAGTGGGTTATCACTGAATGAAATGTCATTCAATGAAAAGAAATGAAATCAAATGGAATAAAAAATTCAGAATTCATTACAGGTAGCAAGATTAAGTATTGTTATATCAAACCTTTTGTTGTATGTGTAGATACATGTGAACACACACAAACATATGTATGTGTACGTATTCCAGTTCACAATGAAAAACGTATTTGTTACTGCAATTTGCAGGACAAAATGAGAAACACTGCACTACAAGTTAAATAAATTCACCCTTCTTAGAAAGCAGTGAAGCAACCATCTGTTTTTACTTAAGAAGATCTTGCAAGGTCTCATGTACCCACTCAATTCACTTGTCAAAGCATTCACCCGCCGAAACAGCCCTCTTGGAAAGTGGGGACGGGGTGGTGTCAGTGGTCTATGATTCTGGCTGCCTGGCATATAAGCGGTTTATATGGCTAATAGTTAGTGGGCATGCCCCACGTGCGGGGTAGACATGGGACATAACAGGATGGTGGCTCCTCTGGAGTAGGACTCCCTTCTCCCACTTCATGAGGGTGGAAACCAGCCTGTCCCTGAAACAGGAGAGCTTCCTCTGCCTTGGAGGCTCCATGGGTAGCAGCTTGGTGTCACAAGATGCATCCAGGACTGGGCATGAGAGGTTCAGACCCCAGTTCTGATGTCACTCGCAGGCTGGGCAATCTGGATAAAGGCTGTCAACCTGCCTGAATTCACCTAGAGACACAAAACTACTTCTGTAAAACCAGGATGTTGATGAGGAGTTCTGTTGCCCTCACAGTGGAACTGAGAAGGCCAAATAATGGAAGAAGCAAACAAGCTTTGTAAAGCGAGAGAGAAATATCAGATGCTGTCATTAGGAAAGCACCACTTCCCTGCCCATGGGCTCCCAGAGCCCCTTATTCTGCCCTTCCTAGAACCATACTCCTAGAGCTGCCTATGGAGAAGTTGGCCCAGGCTGGAGGTCAGAGCCCCAGGAAGCCTCCAGAGGGGCCAAGGGTAGGGATGGAGTCAGCAAGGAGCCCTAGGAAATAGCCCTTCAGAGGCAGCTGGCTGCCCAAGCCTCCAACCTGTAAGTCGTGGGTAGGGACAGCCCCAGGAGGGAGGGCAGGAACACCAGAAGCAGCACCTACTCATCCTCAGTCTCGAGTTACACATTCAGGTGCCCAACATTGCTTTGATACTGACTTAATTCTCACCATGACAAGTCCTGACTGGCCTCACCACAGCTCATTATGATGCAGGGAAGGTACTGGTTTGCAAGGAAGAGGCTGTACCTGTTCAATGCTGTCCCTCACCGTGCCTAGGGGGTTCCTCAGTGATCCTGGGAAGAGGACTATTTTTGACCCACTCTGCACTCAGCACTGCCCACAGAGTCTATTACACAGCAGTAGCTTAATCATAATGACTTGGCCAGGTGTGGTGGCTCATGCCTGTAATCCCAGTCCTTTGGAAGGCCAAGGCAGGAGGATTGCTTGAGGCCAGGAGTTTGAGACTAGCCTGGGAAACGTAGCAAGACCCCATCTCTACAAAAAATTTTAAAAATTAACCAGGCATGGTGGTGTGCACCCATAGTCTCAGCTTCTCAGGAAGCTCACTAGAGCCCAGATGTTTGAGGCTACAGTGAGCCATGAATGTGCCATCATCATTATTAAAGACAGGTGTTACTCCAGCCTGGGCAACAGAGTGACACCTGTTTTTAATAATGATTATGATGATAATTATAATTTGTTGGACCCATGGATGAATGGGTGGGTGGTGAGGAAGCAGTCTCCCTAGTAGACTCTCAACAGTCTTAGGGATTTGCAGCCTTCTTTGAGTTGAAGGAGGGGGGAATATGAAGATGATGAATGTGAGGGTGCTGCAGTGGCCTGATCAGGGCACTCCAGGAGCTCAGGGCAGGAAATGTTATTGAATCAGAAAGAAATGATTTCAGTATATTTATAACCTGTCCTGTTACATTGTTGCAAAAGGGATTGGTGGATATTCCTGACTGTATGGCATCTGCTGGAAATTCCCACCTTTAACTGAAGGTCTCAGGATCACTCAGTTCAGGCCACAGCTGCATATCTCCAAAATGCAGCTGTCTCCTGCCACCTACATCTAGAGCACTCTCCTCTTCCAGCCCCAGGATCCCCTGGTCCCTACAGCATGCGAGAGACCAGGGTGGCTCCAGGAGAGAAGCACTGGGCTGAACAGAAGCTGAGAAGAGGTTCAGGCCTGGGCACAGTGATGGGATGGTGGTGGTGGGTAGGGTGGTCGTGCCCCTAATTCTGCCACCATCTCAGGGTAGGTTAGGCATCTACCTCTCAGGATATCATCCTCCTCTCTTCTCCAGTACTCATTTCAGAGGTCAAACAGCTTGTTTGTTAGGTATTCAAACAGGAAGGTTCTCATTATAACCTGCTTCCCCTGGCCACCTGCCCTGCACCCTCCCCAAGTGTTATTATATATGATATAATTATCAGTATGGTTAGATTTAAGTCTTTTATCTTGCTATTTTCTGTTTTAACCAGCGATTCTTTCTTTCTTTTTGTCCTCTTTTCCTGATGTATTAGTTTGTTCTCACACTGCTAATAAAGACATACCCAGGACTGGTATGTAAAAATATATAAAAGAAAGAGGTTTAATTGACTCACAGTTCAGCATGGCTGTGGAGGCCTTACAATCATGGTGGAAAGCGAAGGGGAAGCAAGACACGTCTTAACACGGTAGCAGGCAAGAGAGAGTTCCTGCAGGGGAACTCCTGTTTGTAAAACCATCAAATCTCGTGAGACTTGTTCACTATCACAAGGCCAGCACAGGCAAGACCAGAGCCCATGATTCAATTACTTCCTACCAGGCCCCTCCCATGGCACGTGGGAATTATGGGGGCTACAATTTAAGATTAGATTTGGGTTGGGACACAGCCAAACCATATCACCTGGCTTTTTTTTTCTTGGTTGGTGGATACATTATTTGAAATTGAGGTGAATTTAAAGTGAATATTTCAGTAGCGTTTACTACATTCACAAGGCTGCACAACTATTGCCTCTATCTAGTTTCAAAACACTTTTATCACTCTAAAAAGAAAGCCTGTATTCATTAAGCAGCTGTTCCTCATTTTCCCTTCACAACCTACCAGCCCTAGCCTATAGCAATCACAAATCTACATTCTGTCTATGACTTTACCTGTTTTGGATATTTCATGTAAATGGAAACATACAACATATGACATTTTGTGTCTGGCTACTTTCACTTAGCACAACGTTTTTGAGGTCCATCCACATTGTAGCATGTATCAGTAATTCTTTACTTTTTATGGCTTAATAATATTCCACTGTATCAATATACCACAATTTATCCATTCATCCATTGATAGACATTTGAGCTGTCTTCATCTCTTGGCTACTGGGAATAGTGCCACTGTGAACATGGTATGCACATGTATTTTATCTGAGTACCTGTTTTCAATTATTTTGGATATATACTTAGCAGTAGAATTGCTGGGTCAATTGTAATTCTATAATTAACTTTTTCAAGAACCTTCAAACTGTTTTCCAGAGGTTGAACCATTTTACATTCCCACCAGCAATGTACAGGGTTCCAATTTCTTCACATCTTCACCAACACCTATTTTCCTTCCCCCATCCCTAATTATAGCCTTCCTAGTGGATGTGAAGGGGTACCTCACTGAGGTTTTTATTTACATTTACCCAATGATTAATTATTAATGATGTTGAATACCTTTCCATGTGCTTGTTGGTGATTTGTATCTTGTTTGGAGAAATGTTTGTTAAAGTTTTCTGCCCATTTAAAAAAATAAACTACTTGTCATTTTATTGTTGACTGTCAAGAGAACTTTATACATTCTGGATGCTAGAGTCTTATGAGCTATTTGATGTGTAAGTATTTTCTCTCAATCTGTATGTTGTCTTTTCACTTTCCTGATAATGTCCTTTGATGCAGAAAAGTTTTGTAATTTTCATGAAGTCCAGTTTTGTTTTTGTTTTTGTTGTTATGCTTTTGACATCATATCCAAGAAACTATTGATCCGTCCCTATGTTTTCTCCTAAGAGTTTATGGTTTTAGCGCATATCTTCCAGTTGTCAATTCATTTTGAGTAAATGTTTGTATTTGTTGAGAGGGAAGGATCCAGACTCACTCTTTTGCATGTGGATATCTAGTTTGTCTCATCACCATTTATTGAAGAGACTACTCTTTTCCTAAGACAACTGAATGGTCTTGGTACCCTCCTGACTTTCTTTTTGATTTTTTTGTGGGGGTATTCCACTTTATCTTTACTGTTGGCTTATTAGCAATACCTCTTTGCTTTATTTATTTACGTATTTATTTAAAGTGATTGCTCTAGGTTTTACAACATGCATCTTTAATTTTTCTTAGTCTATCTTTGTTATAGTTTGAATGTACGTGTCCCTCCAAAATTTATGTTGGAACTTAAACCCCAAGGTGATGGTATTAAGAGGCAGAACCTTTGGGAGGTTATTTGGAAGGGCTGAGCCCTCACAGATGGGATTAGTGCCCTTATAAAAGGGCTTAGGAGAGTTTTCTATTTTAACCCCTTTTCCCCTTCTACCATGTGACATTATAGTGTTTGTTCTTTCCCCTCTGAAGTATGCAGCAACAAAATGCCATCTTGGAAGCAGACAGTGAGCTCTCACTAGATGCCAAATCTGCTGATTCCTTGATCTCAGACTACTCAGACTCTAGAACTATGAGAAATAAATTGTTATTATTTATGAGTGACCCAGTAGTTTGTTATAACAGCAGGAAGAAACTACGACAACCTTCAGATAATACTGTACCACTTAATGCACAATGTAAGGATTTTATAAGAATATATTGCCATTTCTGTTTTTCTATATTTTTTTGTTATTATTACAGGTTTCATTTCCACATGTTATAAACCATGTAAAATACTGCTATTATTTTTGTTTTAGATGATCAATTGTATTTTTATTTTTAATTATATATATATCCAACATTATATATACAAAATACTATATATATGATGCATATATACGTTATATATAATGTTATTTTATAGGTATAACTTTTAACTTCCACACACACACACACACACACACACACACACACACACATATAATTTTTTTTTTTTGAGACATGATCTGGCTCTGTCACCCCAACTGGAGTGCAGTAGCATGATCTCAGCTCATGCAGCCTTGACCTCCTAGGCCCAAGCGATCCTCCCATCTCAGCCACCTGAGAAGCTGGGACTATAGGAGTGTGCCACCACACCTAGCTTTTTTTTTTTCTTTTGTATTTTTCGTAAAGACAGGGTTTTGCCATGTTGCCTAGGCTGGTCTTAAACTCTCAGGCTCAAGCAATACGCCTGCCTTGGCCTCCAGAAGAGCTGGGATTATAGGTGTAAGCCACCGTACCCGGCCAAAGTCAATTATGTTTTAAAGGAATTTTTTTAAAAGAGAAAGAAATGTGTCATATATTTACCATTTCTGGTGCTCTTCATTTCTTTGTGTAGGTCAATGGTTTCACCTGGTACCATGTTCTTTCTGCCTTAGGAACTTTCTTTAGTATCTCTCGTATTGAAGATCTTCTGGTTTAAAAAAATATTTACGTCTTTTTTTGCCTGACAAACATTTATTTTTCCTTCAATTTTAAAGAATATTTCTGGTGGATATAGAATTCCAGATTGACAATGCCTTCTTTTTCTTTTATCACTTTAAAGACACTATTTCATTAAGTTCTAGTCTGCATTATTTCTGAAGAGAAGTGTGCAATTATATCTGTCTTTGTTCCCTGCATAAAATGCATCTTTTTTCTCTCTCTGCTTTTAATTTTTTTCTATTTATTACTGGTTTTCAGTGCTTTGCCTTGCTTGATATGGTTTGCCTTGTTTTTATCCTACTGTGTCGAGCTTCTTGGATCTGTATAATTTTCACTACCTTTGGGACTGGGCTATTATGTCTTCAAATCATCACCCTCAATCCTTTTTGAGGACTCCAGTTATGTGTGTGCGTTAAATCATTTTATATCATCTTAAGTTGAGACTCTGTGATTCTGTGTTTCTTTTGTTTCCTTTTTCTCTGCTTTAGTTTGTATTTTCTATTGCTATGTCTTCAGCGTCACAGATATTTTATTCTACAATGTCTAATCTATTGTTAAGCTCAGCCACTGAATTGTTCTTACAGGTGTTTTATTTTTTAGCTCCAGAAGTTCCATTTGGTTCTTTCCTGTATCTTCCAGTTTTTCTTCACTATGTTCATGTTTTCCTTTAAATCCTTGTGTTTAATTTCGTAAAGTCCTTGTCTGCTAATGTTATTATCTCCGTCATTTTGGGGTTTGTGTCTATTAAATGATTTTTCTCCTGATTTCCAATTCTATATCCCTACTTATTTGCATATCTAGTATTTTTAACATTCTGAACTTAATGTTGTTAAATGTCTATTTTATTGTTGTTTTAAAAATGGCAACATTTGTTTGCACTGGCAGTTATGGTAATAGTGGATGAACTTCTTCTTTTTGAGGCTGCTTTCTAAACCTTGTTAGAGGACGTCTAGAGATACTTCTACTTTTCGCCTTAGTTAGCCCTTTGGCGAGTTGAAACTCAAACGTCATCCAATGAGCCCTGGGAACCAATCAGCTCCCAGCTCGGTGGTAGTTCTTTACGTAGCACTGTGAAATTTCACCTTATGCATGTGCAGCTCAGCATCCAGCAACAGATTCAAAGGGATCCCAGGAGACTTTTTTGCTGTTATTTTCTTTCCTCTCTGATACTCTGCCTTAAAAAGTCTGCTCAACTATCTCCTCAACTCAGCAATACCACTGTGCTCTGCTTGGGTTCCCCCTCATTGTGCTACAATTTAGAGAGCATTTTCAGCAGAAAGAGTGATAGTAGGGCTTGCCCCATTTGTTCCCTACTTTCAGAAATCATGGTCCTGTGCTACATGCTGTTCAATGTCTGAAAAGAGTGGTTTCATGTATTCTGTTCAGTTTTAAAGTTGCTCACATTAGAAAGGCACATCTAGGCTGGGCTCAGTGGCCTGTAATCCCAGCACTTTGGGCGGCCAAGGCAGGTGGATCACCTGAGGTCAGGAGTTTGAGATCAGCCTGACCTAGTAGAGACGGGTGAAATCCCATCTCTACTAAAAATACAAAAAAAATTAGCTGGGTGAGGTGGCACACACCTGTAACCCCAGCT
This sequence comes from Sapajus apella, assembly GCF_009761245.1. Taxonomy (NCBI): domain Eukaryota; kingdom Metazoa; phylum Chordata; class Mammalia; order Primates; family Cebidae; genus Sapajus; species Sapajus apella. Next base: position 19,949,952 of record NW_022436984.1, read on the forward strand.
ACTTGTGAGGCTGAGGCAGGAGAATCGTTTGCACTTGGGAGGTGGAGGTTGCAGTGAGCTGAGATTGTGCCACTGTACTCCAGCCTGGGTGACAGAGGGAGACTCCATCTCAGAAAAGAAAAGAAAAGAAAAGAAGAGAAGAGAAGAGAAGAGAAGAGAAGAGAAGAGAAGAGAAGAGAAGAGAAGAGAAGAGAAGAGAAGAGAAGAGAAGAGAAAGAAGAGAAGAGAAGAGAAAAGAGAAGAAGGGAGGGAGGGAGAAAGAAAGAAAGAAAGAAAGAGAGGGAAAAAAAAGGTACGTCTTGTACCAGATACTTGGGTATGGTAGAAGTGGAAATCTCTACTCTGTACATGAAGCACACCAATAAAGTGATCTCTTCTCCAACTCCTTCTCAGGAGCCTGGGTTTCAAGCAACAGAAGCTGTTTGTGGCTGATTAAACAGAAAAGAAACCTTAAAAGGATCACAGGTAGGTCACAGGATTGTAGAAAGGTTAGGGAAGCTGTGCAAGATGGAAAGACATGACTCAGGAACTACTGGGATGAGAAAATCACTTTTGATATCATTGCTGTCACCAAACTCTAGACAACACATGTGTACAGTTGTCACATCTGAACCAGGAACTCAATTATACCACAGCCAATACCACTGCCTGCCCTGATGTGCTGCTTCCTGGGTCAGGAACTGAATTGTGAACCCACCCCCTAAAGCTGCAGCCTCCAGACACAGTGTGCCCTGTATTTAACTCTAGCTGCACTAGCTTTTAAGTCTGACAAGGAAAGCAAGAATCTGTAATTTCCAGCTCCTATAAGGAAGGGATATTCTTTTCTTCCCACCAAGGCTCACAAAGAAGAAGATTTTTCAAACTCAAAATGTGATTCTGATGTCCAGTGGCCAAATCATCCTTTATGGAGGAACAACTTTTGGTACTGAAACATAAAATAAAATCACTAATTTCATGTTTGGAGGAGGGATCTGTGATCTAGCCTCCTTTGGAGCCCATGAGAGGGGACCACTCCTAAATCATATGAGTATTCCATACCAGCAACCTCTAAGGAAGTGTCCTTTCCTATAGTTCAGCAATGAGTGGTGATGCCATCAGTCATAATGACCAGTCTCCTGACCTTAGGTTGTAGCAGAAAACATTTAGAAATGAAAATGGCAAAACATTTAAGGGTACTTGAGCTGAATTTTCAGAGGCTGAGCCATTCTTCTGAGTTTCTGGTATGTAATGAACTAGAAAACGAGATCTCTATACATTCTAACTGGGAATGAAAACCAGGTAAGCCAATCCTATTGGATTTACTTATCAACCTGATCATTAGGAACCAGTGACCTTTAAGAAATTGCTGTGGTGTTTAAGTCATTAATACCTTAGCTCAGACTATTGTGTAGTGTACCTATACCCAGGCACTAAGAGAAGAGGGTGCCGAGAGGAGGTTTTAGTCACAGGGAGAAAAATAGGGATAGGGATGGGGATAGGTAGAGCATGTGGCAGGATGCTGTAGGGAAGGCCAGTAGGTGCCCAGCGGAGTGAAGAGGCTGCAGTTTGAGGATTCTGGGCCTTGTGGTGGGAAGAAGCATATTAGAAGAGCAGGGAAGCACCAGTGTCAAAGAATGACCATCATTTTTTCTCCTTACCAGTGACTTCTAAGAAGATGGTTCAGAGAGGGAGAAGAATACACAGAAGCCAAGAATTAGGGATTCAGAGTCAGCATGGACTCTGGTATTGACAAGCCACCTGAAATTTGGAACAAATCGCAGATTTGATTTGGAGCCTTCTCACCTTCCTCTCCTCTTAATATTTGCTTCATGTTTGCTTCTCTCCTCAATTTTTTCTTCTTCTTTTTTTTTTGGGACAGAGTTTTGCTCTTGTTGCCCAGGCTGGAGTGCAGTGGCACCATCTCGGCTCACTGCAACCTCTACCTCCTGTGTTCAAGTGATTCTCCTGCCTCAGTCTCCTGGGTAGTAGGATTACAGGCACCTACCACCATGCTCGGCTAATTTTGTATTTTTAGTGGAGACAGGGTTTTACCATGTTGGCCAGGCTGGTCTCAAATTCCTGACCCTATGTGATCCACCCGCCTCTGCCTCCCAAAGTGCTGGGATTACAGGTGTAAGCCGCTGTGCCTGCCTCTCCTAAAATTCTTTATTTCCAGTGTAGCCAGGGGAAGGCCTAGGAACTGAGACCCATAAGCAACAATGCAGATGTGATGGATATTGCTGCTTGCCTCCCCAGCATGCATTCTCCCAAACTTCATTGTGCAGAAACGATAGAACCTGGGTAGGTGTGAAGCCCCAGCTCCTGTAGGGGCAGGGCTGATAGGCACAATTATGATAGTCCCAACTCCTTGTCACAGTGATAGTTTTAGGGATGAACAGTTGCCTAAGGCAACAGCCACCTGACAGTATCCTACCCACCATGACTGGTTCAGGGATGAACTAAGTTGAGCTAATCAGAGGAAGTCCAAGACTTCGTTCAATGAGTGAATCCGGAGAAGCTCTTTCTCATTTTGGGAAACATGGTATACAGATAGTGATGCCTGGACTTGGTTCAACTGTTTTGTTTCCAGGAAAGAAGTTATGCTAAGTAGAAATTTGACCCATCAAGAGGAAGAAAAACTGAGAGATGTTCCGGGGGAAAAAAAAGAGTTCTGATCAATTCATGCCTGAAGCTTGGGCTAATTCAGGACTTTTCCGTAACAGAAGTCCATACACTTCTCTCATTGCTGAAGCTGGTTTGGGTTGACTTTTCTATGACTTGCAACCTAAAGCATCCTAGCCACAACACCAAATGAGCCCTTGGAGTCCATTTTTCCATTTCCTAAGCAGACATGAGGGAGCACACAAAATGATGCAAATGAATGTGTTTTAGAACATACTGTCCTCTGGAGTTCTAATCTCAGCTTGATTTAGACAGTCAGTTGCGTGGTTAGGAAACAATCAGAGATGGAAAGGCTTAAAAAGCAAGGAAGAAGTCCAAAGAAGAAGTGGGAAGATAACAACAGACATTAAAAAGGAAAAAAAAAGAAAAGGTACATGAAATCGTAATGTAGATGCCTCAGAGTTATTGTAGAAACCTTGTTCTCTCTCGCCTCCTCTGTCATCCCCACACTACTACCAAGCCCCGTGGATGCCATCATCCAAATCTCTCTGAAACCCACTACCTCCTCTTCATGTTCACTGCCATGCTTGGGTCAGACTGTTGTGATCTGTCTCCTCCTGGCTCTTTCCACCTTCACCCTTATCCTTTCCAAATCCATTTTCTATGAGTCCCAGAGTGACCTTCTCAAAAATAGGTCAAAGCTTGTCAGTTTTCTTCTCAAAAACTTTTGATACCTTGTCAAAGTGAAACATGGCAAATGCATGAGTTTTGAAGGCAGATGATTTTGAATCCTAACTCTGCCACTTATCAGCCATGTGATTTGGGGCTAGCTTAATTTCATCACCTACCTGAACTGTAGTGATAATATTGTAATAGGATTCCTTTGGTTACTAGTTACAGAAAACTAACCCCTACTCACTGGGCAAAAAAGGGGATGATTTATTAACTCGACTGACCAACGGGAGAACAGTTGTGCAACAGGATCACCAGGATTATGCATATCAGTAACTCACAGATGGCCCTTTTCTCTCTGCTCCTTTTTTTATTTGAGACTGAGCCTCTGGAGTAGAGTGGTGTGATCTCAGCTCACTGCAACCTCCGCCTCCTAGGTTCAAGCAATTCTCCTGCCCCAGCCCTCCGAGAAGCTGGGACTACAGGCATATGCCACCATTCCCAGATAATTTTTGTGTTTTTAGTAGAGATGGGGTTTCACCATATTGGCCAGGCTGGTCTCGAGCTCCTGATCTTGTGATTCACCCGCCTCAGCCTCCCAAAGTGCTGGGATTACAGGCATAAGCCTTTTTGACAGGGGAGTAGTGGTGGTAGTGGTAGTGGTGTTCTCTCTCCATCTTTGCTTCTCTCTGCACTTCAGCAACATTTCCTTGGATTGACTACTTTGTGAACGGCTGAAACATGAATGGCCTACAGCTTCCAGGCTCACATTGCCCAGTTCAGTTAGCAAAAGAGGAGAAACTCCTGCTGTGAATCCCAAATTCCAAATTCTCAGGCAAGGGTTGGTGGCTCATACCTGTAATTCCAGCTTCTTGGGAGGCTGAGATGAGAGGATCGCTTGAGCCTGGGAGGTTGAGGCTAAGTGAGCTGAGATTGCACCTCTGCATTCCAGCCTGGGCAAAAGAGTGAGACTCTGCCTCAGAAGAAAAAAAAAAAAAAGAAAAAAAAGCTCAGCAGGAAAGAGTTCTGATTGTCCCATCTTGAATCAGGTGTCCACCTAGGGCTAACCAACAGCTATCCAGGGGCAGGATGTATAAGAAGATGGCAGCTTCCATTTAAACCACACTATTACAGAGATTACATTATAAAAATATTTAGCAGAAGCAAATGGTGCTGTTCTGGATAGACAAACCAATAGATACTCTCTACAAAGTTTACTTGGTTATTTGGGGGATGAAATAAGATGTCCGATCAATGAGCATCAAATACCTGAGACCATAACTGGATACAGTATAGGGCAAAGGTTCTGCAAATTCGTGTTTATTCCCTTTAATACATCCTCGCTTCCAGTGCCACTGCTTGCCTTCATCTTTTGCTTCACAGAAAAGCTTCCCCTCTGAGTGAATACACCCCTATGGGCACAGGGTTTGACAAACAGAAGTCACATTTGTGATAAGAAAAAAGTGCCCCTTCTTGCAATGAACACAGCCTTGAGCTGGGGCCATGCCTTTGTAGTAAGCGTGTGGGCCAGATTTCTTCCTAGTGGTCCCGTTGGCCCTGGTCTTTGGCCTTTTTACAGTGCAGACTGCCCAGCCCATGCCAGACCCTACATTCTTCTTCATATGGCTTTCAGAAGCCCATGGACTGCCTGCATTATATGGTTCCCAATTAAATACACTCTGTCCACCTTACATGCCTTGCCATTCCCAGGAAGTTGTGTGCTGTTCCTTCCTGCTTTGATGCAGGGCTCTTGGCCTTTCCCAGGCATTCTCACCTTACTCCTTACTCTTAAGCTCCAGGCCAATGACACTGCTTCTGCAAATCCTTCCTCAGCACAACCAGAGCTCTGTACTAACTGCCTCCTCTGCACCTCCAGAAGCCTATTCTCTATTCTCTAGCACAGCATTGCTCAGACTATAGAGTGCTTACCTGTTTGCTAATAAGTTCCTTGAATGCTTCAGCTAGAAGTGACTGTGCCTTTCTTTGTCCCCTGCCCAGGAATAAATTCTGGCATCTAATAGACCTCAATAAATGCTTTTAATTGAAATATGGAATGAATCAAGTAGGGGAGGAAGGAGGGAGTAGAGGAAAAAGAGTAAGAGAAGGTTAATTAGAAATTTCACAGTTCTCGACAGGCTCAGTGGCTCACGCCTGTACCTGTAAACCCAGCACTTTGGGAGGCTGAGACAGGCGGATCACTTTGCGCTCAGAAGTTCGAGACTAGCCTGGGCAACATGGTGAAACCCTGCTCAACAAAAAAATACAAAAAGTAGCCAGGCATGGTGGTGGCACATCCCTGTACTCCCAGCTACTCGGAGGCTGAGGCTGGAGAATCGCTTGAACCAGGGAGGCGGAGGTTGCAGTGAGCTGAGATCACACCATTGCACTACAACCTGAGTGACAGAGTGAGACCCTGTCTTAAAAAAAGAAAAAGAAAAAGAAAGAAAGAAATTTCACTGTTCTCACACTGACCTGTGTCTGTTTCAACATTTGCACAAACAAAAGGAGAGCTGCAAGCAGACAGCCTATGGGACACTGGGAAACAAAGTGCTTTCTGTCTCCAATCCCTGAAATTTGAGAGCTTTTTCTTTAAACTTTTTTTTTTTTTTTAAACCACTTGGACATTATCTTCTTTGCCCATGGAAATTAAGATTTCTGCTGAGGTCCGATTGGTGCTTCCAGCTAAGGCATTCATGGTCTAACAGAGGGGCATTCTGGATAGCCCCCCTCCCCACCCCACGTACACACCAAGGGGGATCAGCCCCAGAGCTCTAAGTATTCCTGGCAGTCAGTTTTGGCATCTCTATGGGCCAAAAGAATGAGGTCACTGTCACCAATGAAGTCACCACTGCATGATTCATCGGACATCAGTTCCCCACTTGGAGTGCTATGACATTCCCAGAGCTTCTCCTACTCTTAGTTCTCACTTACAGATGAGAAAACGGAGGCCCAGAGAAGGGAAGTGACATGTTCAAGGTAACACTGCTAACCAGGGTCAGAGCTGGGACTAAACTCAGCTCTCCTGGCTGAGTGCTCTCCTCCTCAAGCTCCTCTGGTATACCCTCCTTTCAGAATACGAGTCCCTGTAAATGCTGCCTGAACAAATGGTCCTGCAAGCGAAGAACGGGACAGGTCCTGCTCTCTTTCCCTCTAAGAGGAAGTGGCAGGGACCGGTCTTGAACCAGAAATTGACCTTAAGGCACTGTACTGCCTTCTTCAACCTGTTATTTGGTACATACAAAATATCTTCCAGCTTCATTGCATCTAAAGCAGCTAGCAATGTGCATACCTTCTTGCTGACACACAGAGCCAAAGGGTGGAGCCCGGGAGATGCTCAGTGAGAATCTGCAAGGAACTTTCAGGGATTTGCGAAGCCTTCCTGGGAGAATGGAACTCAGATTCGGAGTTTGAGAGGTCAGGCCTCCTGGAAAGTAACGAATGGGAATACAACAGTGAACATTTCCCCAAGTGTGCTCCAAGTCCTTGAGTACTGGGAACAGCTGGAAGCCTTTGGGACAACCGCTTCTCCTTTCTAGGTCTCAGCTTTCTTCCCTTCGACCTAAGGGTGATGGTCCGGTTGACCTCTGCTTTGCCTCTCAATGCTGCGTTTTTCTAATGCTTTGAATCGATGAAAGGAACCGATTTATCTCTAGTCAGCAAGTAGACGGGTGGGGTGCGGTGTCGGCGCTGAGTGCACCCCGCTCCAGTGCCCCATGTTCAATGCTGCACTCTTGGCCAGTGAACGGGATCTGGCCAGACGGGTGTGTTCAAGCCTTGCCACGCAGAAGGCAGGGGTTGCCGCCTCGAGCATAGGCCAAGTTTCAGAGCAGAAGGGTGTATCAATTCCCCGGGATTACAACGGAATACCTTCGAGGGACACTGGGGACCTCGGAGAATGTCGCCTCCAGGGGGAGCCCAGGTACATTTGCCGGGTCCAGAGCCAACTGGGCATCCCTTTTCTGGCTGGTGTGTGTGTGTGTGTGTGTGTGTGTGTGTGTGTGTGTGTGTGTGCCGGGGGGGGGCGTGCTTCAGTGGTTCAACACGCTGTATCTCCCTTAGTCACCGGCTTCATAGTAAATGATTCAAGCTCGTGCTAAGGAAGGCGTGGGGTGGGCGATAAGCCAGGGTCCTTGCTTTCCAGCTCAGGTACCGCCACCACCCTGCGCGCCTTAATTTTTTTTTTTTTTTAATCCTTGTGGTCTCTCTTTCTTCCTGATTTGTAGTTCCGTTGTGCACTTAGAGGCCAAGACGATGGCTCTGGCCTTCTGGGTGAAGGTGAAATACAGATGTATAATTTGGCATGACTATTGCGTCACCGTGGAAGTTGTCGTGGTTCCCCGAGAGGCCTCCACGTCTTCTCCCAGCATCGGGGCCTTTGGACGCTTCTGGGCGCTGCTGGCACTTGCGCGAGGAGCCCTCGGCTCCCCCAGCGCGGTTCCCTCCTCCCCTCCTCGCCTCCTCCCCGCCTCTCCTCCTCTTCTCCTCCCCTCCGCCCTCCTCGACTCCTCCTCCTCCTGCGCGCCCCTCCGCGCGGCCCTCGCGGGGAGTGAGGCTCGGGTGCGCCTGCGGGGCTGCGCGGCGGCTGGCGGGGGCGCGGGGCGGGGGCCGCGCTAGGGGAGGTGCCTGGGCCCGCCCTCCTCCGGGGCGCCGCGGGAGGGGCCCGGGCCGGCGCGGGGCGGGGAGAGCCGCCTGGCCCCTCCCCTCCGCCGCCCTCCCCAAAGTTGCCGTCTCCCCGGGGGCCGGCCGGTCTTATGATCCGGCGGATCCTCCTGGGGAGGCCGGGCCGGGGAGAGGGCGCGGGCGCCGAGTGGCGGGGGCAGCGGGCAGGCGCGGCGACTGGGGCCGGGGCGGGGATCCGGGCGGCGACCGCGGCGGCGGCGGCAGCGCCCCGGGCCCGCCGCCCCCTCCCCTCCGGCGAGGGGAGCAGCCGCTGCATGGGGCCGGGGGGGCGGCCCTGCGGCGCGGAGCGGCGGCGACGGCGGCGGACCCCCCAGGCGGGCTGGGGCTGAGCCCGGGGCCGGGGCGGGGGCTCCGGGGGGACCATGCCCGGAGGCCGGCCGGCCGCAGCATGGCTCACGGGCCCGGCGCGCTGATGCTCAAGTGCGTGGTGGTCGGCGACGGGGCGGTGGGCAAGACGTGCCTACTCATGAGCTATGCCAACGACGCCTTCCCGGAGGAGTACGTGCCCACCGTCTTCGACCACTACGCAGGTAAGCCGCGGAACTGCTGACTAAGGGGCCGCTCCCCGGGCCGGGAACTTTGGAGCAACTTTGGCGGAGCCCCCTCGCCGCCTCCCCCGAGCGCGCTCCTCTCCCCTCCCCCGCCGCGCCCTCTGCCAGGCGGCCGGCCCCACCCCCCAGGCTTCGCTCCTGGCACCCCCTCGCCCGCGGATCCACCCCCTCTCCCACTCGCTCCCCACGCGGCCCCAGCTCCGCGCACTTCCCACCCCTTGCCGCCCCGGGCCGACCTCCTTGACCTTCCCACAGCCCCTTTCCTACTGCCCCAAGGCCCCGGGGAAACATTCGAGGGGACCGGGCGAGACGTGGCTACTGGACTTGGGGGAAGGGGGCGGACGGCTGAGGACCACATTACACCCCAGCCCCTTACCGCTTCACAGTGATCGGGGCTCAACAGAAAAGGGGGTGACATCTCGCGGGGAGCACCCCCACTTCCCTAACTGGGTTGGGAGAGGAGGGTCCGGGTGGGGAGCGAAATTACCCCGGAGCCCAGGTCATTGTGAGCTTCTCTCCCCGCCCCCACTTCTGTCCTTGCAGTCAGCGTCACCGTGGGGGGCAAGCAGTACCTCCTTGGACTCTACGACACGGCCGGACAGGTGAGTGTCTTGGCTTCTGGCCAACGCCCCCCTCCTATTCCCCAGTTCTTTGTGGCTGCGAAGGGCCTTTGGAAACCGAGGTGTCTAGGTGGGAGGGCGTGTCTGCGAGGGGCTCCCTTTGGATTAGGTCTTTATTTCTTGTATCAAGTAAGCAAATTAGGAAAACAAACAAAACAAACAGACCCAGATCAGCCCACCCATGTGAACCCCTGGGCCGTGAAAGTTTTTGCCTGTGTGGGTCGTTCAGTGTGGCGCCTGGTGTGTGGGTCCCAACTCCTGTTGCAAAGTGGCAGCAACCAATCATGAAGCGCCCTTATTTTTAGTTGCAGATGACCAGGTCTCCCCCCCACAGCCTCTGTCTGGTCCCTCATTGGTGAGTGGTCTGCCTGCCCAAAGAGCCTGATTGGTGGGAAATGGCATCATCTAATATTATGGGAAGGCATTTGGTCCTGGTTATGTTTATTACAACATCATTGCACTCTGGGACTCCAGTCCCTGAAAACGTAATTTGTGGTGTTACCAAAGGACCACAGGGAAAAAAAAAAGAAACAACAACCATCCAGCCACTCCCTGGGGTAGGGAGGAAGAGTTAGGAGTTCAGTGTGAATCTTGGAGGAGGAGGGGTTCCCTCCAGCCTCCCTTCAGAAGGGCCAGGTGACTTTGTCTGGATTTTCTTTGGGAGAGATTAATTGTGCAGAAAGAAAATGCACACTTCGCCCTGCAGCCTCTGGCCAGAGTTTGCAAATCAGAGGTGGCCAGGCTGTGCTTCTGAAGGACTAATGTCTTCTCTCTGTCTTCCTGTCCCAGCTTCAGCTTCTTCCCAAACCCACTTTTGCTCTGGGGCTAAGGTGATTGTGTGTGATGAATTTTATAGAATTCAGCACTATGATTAGAGTTGAAGACTCTGGCAGAAGTTTCCACATGTCATACAGACTCAAGTCCTTGAGAACATAAGAGCAGCTGAAAGCCTTAGGGAATGTCTTTGGGGGAAGTCCAGCAGTAGAATTTACTTATCTGTAACATGGGGTTTAAAAACATAAGATGATCCCCTTGTGCAGATATTGAATGCCAAATGTTTAGCATTGAACCTGGCACACACTAGGTGCTCAATAAAGGGAGTGCTGTTCTTTAAAGCTTATCTAGATTTGGATTTCAGAATTGTGATTAGAGTTTGGGTTGGATTCTGAAACATGCCTTATTCAGGGGAGTGCCTTGCTGTGACCTCAGGTTTCTAAACTGTTAGAGGACCGTCTGAAGATAGAGAACTGCTGGCATTTAAGGTGCCTGAGGCCACCCGCTTTCACCACAATGGCCCCAGTCAGTACCACCAGTTCTCAGCTCTCCCGGCCCCCCTTTGGTTGCCTGCCCTGTAGTCGTTATTCCTTCTTCCTTCATCAGAGGATGTGGAAGGCAAGAGGCAGAGCTTGCTCAATCAACTAAGACTGACTTTTAAGTCATATCGTTGATAAACAAGAGGTAGACCTCATTGGATGGGAAGAGGAAGGTTTGAAAAAAGTGCCTCTAATTTGAACTTCTCACTACCTTCCTTTCTCTTATCTCCTTTACTTGTCACCATAATTTTTGACCACACTCTTTGTTCAACAGGATGTGTGTAGTCAGAGCTGTTCTGAGCACATTTAAACCCTACTAGTATTTATTGAGTTTTTTCGTACATATCAGGCCACGTGCAAATATTACCTTATTTAGCCTATAAAACAACCCCATGAGATAGGTGGTATTCCATTTTTATGGTGAGGAAATAGGCTCAGAGAAGCTAGGCTGGCTGCCTAAGGACACACAGCTACTGAGGGGTGTTGCTAGGATTGGGATGAGGGTCTGAATCTGCTCCAATTTGATGTAGTTATACACACAGGACACCACGGGGATGCTGAGATGCTGCAAGGCTGATTGGATTGTTTGCACGTCCATAGATGTGGTACCTGTAACCTTCACAGCCATTCCCTTAGTAGGTGTCGAATGGCACCTCTACAGAGGAGAGAACTTAGATCAAGAGAGTCACTTGAAATTGACCCCACTTACAAAACCAGGGCTTTCCATATATGGCCATAATTACTCTTTCCAGTGGAGGATCATAAGATATAGACCAAGCAGAATAAACATATTAGTGAGACTCAAATACTGCTGTTTTCACCCAGTGGTGAGACACCTACTCTGTTGGCCAAGATGTGTGTTAGGCCCCCTTGGTGTTTCTCACAGTGTCTAGACTTTTGTTCTTGCCTCAAAGTTAGTGATATTTCATCTCTTAGCATTTGAAGGTTTATTACTAATAAGCAGCTTAACAATGATGAGACCAAATGGCAAGTGCCTGCTGTGTACCTGGTACTATGTTCCGGTACTTTTGCACCTGGGGAGTGCAAAGGAATGAATTTAAAATGGGGATCTACCACGGCTGATGTCAGCATAGGTAGAAATGTCTGTCTCAGCTCCGTTTGTATGTGTTATGTAGGAGATTTCTACATTGTACTTGGTCATTAAGACCTCAGGCTTCTAGGAATCAGTATCAGATTCATCTTGCAGTAATAATAATGATAAATAAACATATAAGTAAAAAATTAAGGATTTATAGAAATATGTATCCATTACACATACACATATGTGTGCAAGTCCTTAAACCTAGTGGGCAACAGAAAATGGTCCATGGGCTTTGGAATAAAACAGGCTTGGGCTCAGATTTCCACTTTAGCTAATCATGTGATTCTAGCTAAATTATTTTACCTTTGTGATCTAGTAAAACTGTGTATAATTAGAATCTTCATTGCAAGGTCATAGGTTGGCTTAAACTCTTTAGCATATTTAAAAGCAACTGACCCTTTGTGCATAGTGAGTGTGTGAAAAATAGCACAGGAAATTATTGTATTCCACTGTGGGCAGTTTTGTAGGGAGAAAGGTTCACAGAATGGAAGAGAACAGTGTATTCCATTCTAGTGGAATTTTCTAAACAAAAATTCCACTAGAATGCCAGATCCTAGAACCTTTTCAACAGAGGTGTGGAGCAGCTTTGTGCTTTCTAATTCACGTAGTCCCCATTATGGGATCCATGGTTCCAAGCCCAGCGTTCCCTGCCATAAATGCCCTGTTGTATCAGATGGTTTTCAGTCTTAACCAGAGCCCGCATCCCCATCGATGGAAGAGAAGTAGCTTACAGTTCTGTGCAGAATTTGAGAAACAAATAGGGTATGTAGGCTTCTGTTGGTTCTGCTTTCAGAGAGTTAAGATGGAATGAGGCAGCTGGTGGCACTAGAGGTCAGTTACCTTCTCTCCAAAATGTTTACTCGTGCATGTGGGCATTCATTGTGTTTGAATAACAGCAACAGTGCCTCCGTCAGGTTGGAACCTCTAGTCTACTTGCTCACTCTTGGTCCCTGCCTTAACCTCAGTCAAGTTCAAAGCCATGGGATCATTTGCCCGATTTACATATTAGGGAATCTACCAGTCAACGGGTGATTGTTGTAGATGACCTTTGGCCTTCTAGAGCAGGGTGCTTTCCACTTGACCTCTGCTGCTATTAGCAGACAGAGAGAATGAGGAGAGTGTATTGGACTTCAGTCCCAATCACGTGCCCTGCCTGGGGATGTCCCAGCATACTCATAGCATCACTGCCAAAGGGAAGGCCTCCCCTCTGTTGGCCAAGCCCACGGGTGGTCCAGGAGCAGCTGTGACATTTTGACTGCCAAGCATTTTGGAGTGGAAGTTGACTGGGGCATCTTCCTTCTCACTAGGGGCCTTGTGTGTGTGTTGGGAGTGAGGGGTTGGCTTCCTGCCTGGGCCTCTGTGAAGCTTCTCCTTTCTTGCCTGGCCCTCAGGACTCAGTGTAGGCTCTGCAGCAACCCTGCTGTCTGCTCACGGAGGGACTGGAGAGATGGGATTTTCTTTCCTGCCACTGCACTGTTTGGAGCGAGGGGAAGTGGGAAAAGCTCTCCCTCTCTGTCCAGACAGGCCAGTGGGGAGCTGCCTGGCAAGCTGCTCTCTAGCTGTAGGCTCCAGGCTGATCTCTTAATCCTTGGCAGGAAGGCAGAACTTGATACCCTGGAGAGGGAAGGACTAGAGCCCAGTTTATTCAGGCCCCAGAATATCCGCACTCAGAGGAAGATGTGTGTTAGGGGTGGGTTTGGGATCCCTAAAGTTCCAGATTTAGCCACTGTCTCAAGTGTGGAAATCCATTTATGTGCTTTGGGATGTATTGTTTCTATGTCTATTAATTTCAACACACAACTTCAGAGATGCGTCCATGAGAGCTATAAATATCTTTTACTCTGGTGTCCCCTGCTGTTGCTTTCTGAGTGACAAGTGAGATTTGTTTTACACTTGACATAAACCAGCAGCTGTGGCTGCCCTGCACGCCCTCTGCGTGTCCACAAGGCACTTCTCCTACAGAAGGGAATCTCCACCGGAGGCAGGCTTGGCATGTCCTTCTGCATTTCAGCAGAAGGGCCTGGCACAATGAGAAAGGGGAAGGAGAAAGGGCCATGGGATTGCCACTCACCAGGCTGCTCCTACCTCCCGGGAGGGCATCCTCACAACACCCTTCAAGGCAGACTTCTCCCAGATGCGGAAATTGGGAACAAGTGGGCTTATGGGAACCAGATAGAGATGTGAGTAGGAAAAAGGTTTTCCTACTTTGGAGAAGGCCTGCAGGGAACATTAGTAGGATTTAGGAAATGCCCACTCACAACACCAGGCTCTGGGTTCTGGCAGCTGGGTGAGCAGAGCCTGGGAGGAGCCCCAGGGTTCCTTGCAGGCATCAGCTGCAACAGGTGAGATGCTGGCACTGAGCATCCTGGTTTCCCTTAGTAACCTACTGTAGATATGTCATCCGTGCATTTTGCTAACCTTTTTAGAAGCTATTTATATCTCCAGCCTGCACCGCATCACACGGGAATGCTGGTTTCCTCCTCTGCGTTGGGAAGGTGGATAGCCTTTGTTGACTCTAAAGCCTTTGCTGTTTCCGAATGGCCTGTGTTCCCTCTCTTGGGACTGTGATGTGGCTTTGAGTTATGCCAGCTTAGACCATGGGCTGGCAGGCGGGGACCTTAGGGTGGGGGCAGTCCCCACCAGCTCTGATTTTCTCTGATTGTGCCTCAGCTGTGCCCCATCCCTGTCCTGGACCTTTGATCTGTTTGGTGTCTCCACTTCCATCATGATTCTCCTGAGATTTGGTGACATTTCTGTGCTTTGAACGAAAACTTCTCCACAGGTATCCCAGGCATGAGTGTTACAGGTGTGCTGAGATGCCAAGCTCTCATCTCTGGGGGGCCGGTAGAGTGACAGCTTAAGGGGGCTGAGCTTATATTGTCAGTTGCTGTGGGTGCTGTGATGTGAAAAAGGTGGGAAGCATTGCTTTAAGCTCCTCAGCAGCAGAGGCTTCATGGAGAATTGGGCTTTTGCGGTTTTGTTATGGAATTTGGGGTTGCAAAGATGAGATCTAATGGTATCAGAACAAAGCAAACAAAGCAGCTCTCCACGGGGGTGTCGGTTTCCAGCAAGGGCACTTGTATTGGCAGCTGTGGGTGCTACAGAGGCCTTAGACACAACAGCAGTGCGCAGGAGGAGAGGGACGCAGTTACAAAGAAATAAGACGGAAGACCGCACGTGGCTCTGAAAAATTAAAATTCCTGACTCTCAGCTGAATTTCCTTTCTCTCCGACAGGCTTGGCTTTGCCCTAATTTGGCACACTTGGGTCAGAGAGCAGCTTTCCTTGCCCTCAGCAATTTGCTGTTCCTCTTTTAGTTTCTGGCCGCAGCTGCTTTGCGTGTGTGGAGGCCAAGCCGTCTGAGCTCTCAGGGGTCCCCTGGCTCCCTGGGTACAACCCTCTCGGGCCCACTGCCTGCCAGGAGCTCTTGGATGCGTTCTTGCTCTCTTCAAAAACAGTGTCTTTCTCTCCTGTGTTGCAGTGCTCAGCCCGGTGCCTGGTGCCTGGTAGGCATGCAACAAATACTTCTTAAAATAAGGTGATTGTTGGCCATGCAGGGTGGCACGTGTCTGTCTGTAATCTCAGTACCTTGGGGGGCCAAGGTGAGAGGGTTGTTTGAGGTCGCGTGTTCAAGATCAGCCTAGACAACACAGCAAGGCCCCCACCTTTACTAAAATTTTTTTAATAATTAGCCAGATGTGGTGGTAGTCCTCTGTAGTCCCAGCTACTCAGGAGACTGAGGCAGGAGGATCACTTGAGCACAGGAATTCAAAGCTGCAGTGAGCTATGATGCAAGGCTCCATTGCACACCAGCCTAGGTGACAGAACGAGACTGTATTTATTTTTAAAAAAAGAATTGATTCTCATTTGACTGTCAGCTTGCTTCTGCTAAAAGGTTAACTAATGACTAAAGTCATAGCTGCTGAATAATAGCATCAGCACAACCCCTTCCCCAGGAAAGCTTCGACAATACGGTAGAAGTCTCCAACATACAGGGGAGAAACAGGCATGTAGGTATGGGGCAGGCCACCAATTTTGTCTGTACACAGGGTCCTCAGTGATCACCAGTGGGGCTGTCCCCCAACACTCTCAGACTCCGGCCTTTGCATAATTCCTGAGACCTCTTGCTCCCAGATCCCCTGAGGAGGAGACAAGTTGGCAGTGGAAAGTGTGGGTTTGGAGTCTCCTGATGAACTTTGAATCCTGGCTCTACCTCTTTGTAGCTCTGAGACCATCAGCCAGTGTGTGTCTCTCTTCTGTGTGAAATGTGGAGATAATTTGTACCCTGAAGCATAGCTGTAAGGAGTAGAGATGACCTGTGTAGTTACTCTGTAGGGCCTGGTGCTGAGAGTGCGGGCGCAGGCCAGCTTTGGGGGCTCCACGCTGGCTCAATTCAGTTGGTGTTGATTCGTTGCCTGATGTGTGTTCCCACCTTCCGTGAGAGAAGGTGGGGGATCAGGCCACAGACAGGTCCACTGCACAACTGGGAAAGTTCATTGTGTGAAATTGAGTGCTGCAGGGTCCCACACAGAAAGAGGTGGTAGGGAGGAGCTTTTTGGAAGATCTAGGCTTGCAGGAAGCGATGGGGGCCAATGGAGTGAGTACTGGTTGCCAGGGTGGACCCCCACATTGCACTGCCGGGGCCCAACTTCAGCTCTGCCACTTCCCAGCAAGGGGCTTGGCCTTTGGAAACCTGTTTCCTTGTTTATAAATTGGAGATTATGATAGTACCTGCTTTTGGAGTTGTTAGATCAGTTGCAGCTTCCCAGCTCCCAGATAAGAGATTTCCTCAGCCCCCAGGGCAGCTGGGTAGGACCTGGGACAAGCTGGGGCTCAGGTTGTCATAGCTTGAGCAGTCTCACCTCAGGCATGCAGCAGTGGCTCCTCCACCCCACCCGATGTATGCTGAACACATCATCTCATTTTCTCTGTGTGCCATGAAGTGAAGATTTGGGAAGCGTTGACTTAAATGAGTTTCAGCAGGCAGAGGGGTGTGGAGAGCTCTTATTCTGGGTGGGAAGAACAGTGGAGGGAGGAACGGCAGAGCGGGTAACCCCAATGCATCTTTTTATGGACCCCAGATCCCTGCCATCAGTGTCAACGTGTGGAGCAGGGTTGATAACTGAATTATGGAGTTTTTCACCTGGTGACTGACAAGTTGGTAATTAAAGAGATATTAATCTGGTGCTGTGTTGCTTGTTGATTTTAATAGAAAGAAAAGAAAGTGGGGGAAGAGGTCTTTATTGCTGTCACTGTTACTTTTTGAGTGAATGGTGGGAGCACCGAAGCAGCTGCTTTTCCAGATCCCTAGATTTTCCTGCTCTACCGAGGCTCAGGGTAGACTGAGGGAATTCAGAGTGGAACACTCATCACCAAATGACATTTTTATAGCACATAAAGAATGCTGCATCTGGTGCCACCTTGAGCTCTCTCACCTGCTCTGTGAGTAAAGGAAGCCAGTGGTGGCTGTCTCATTTTGCAGGTTTTGGGAGGTTAAATGACTCTTTCCAGGCCACACAGTTGATAAAAGGCAAAGCCAAGATCATCAGGCAGGCCGTCCGGCTTTAAGCCCTGGGTTCTTGATGTTAAGTTACTCTCACTAATCATCTAGCCCATGTTCAATGCCTCCTTTCTATCATGTGCACTCCGTTGTTCAGTGTTTCATGTAAAAGGTACATTCCAAGTGTATTGCTTTTCTAGATAGGAGTTGGTGGAACATTGTGTATAGATGGAACACGTAAGGGCTGCTGCTAAAACGGCTCCTATAAAAACTTCTGCCCCTTGTGATGTTAAGGGTGTTTGTCAGTTTGTCCCTAAACCACCATGCTTCTCAAAAAGGAGCATGCCTGAGGTGGTGTTGGTGGCCCCATTGCTGATGCATGTGTGGAAGAAGCTCATGCCATTTGCCTGAAGCTGTGGCCCTTTCCCAGGAGAGAGGAACAGGGAAATGCTGTCTGGGGGGCTGCCAGGCAGGCCAGCTTTAGCCTGCAAATGACAGGTGTCATTTCTGTTCCGTGGGGGCTACATCAGGCCTTTCTTTTCTCCCTTCAAGGGTTTCTTTATTCAGAGGAAGCCTACCTCTTCGAATCTGTTCCTCTTTCATCTGAATATTCTCTGAATATGGCGCAAAAGTTTCTCTGCCACCTACTGCTCAGATTGTTTGCTTTCTTGGGCCATCCCATTGCCACCACCTCTGCATGGGCTCCCAAATCCTGCCCGGCTGCTCCCTGTAGTGGCTGGCAAGCCTAGAAGAGAGCGTTCATGGAGTCAGTCAGCATACATTTCCTGAGAGCCAGATCTGGGCCAGGGGCGGGTGTTACAAGATCCGTCAGGCACAGGCCCAGCCCCAAGAGGCACAGTGTTTTGAAGGGTGGGTCAACCATGAGTAATGGGAGGGACCGGGGCCTATTTTTTGGGGGCACAGAAGAGGAAGGCCTGTCCATCCAAGGAGGTGAAATGCTAGTAAGAGTTCAGTTGAGTAAGGTTTGCATGAAACTGTATTTTAGCTGGAGAAGGTGCTCAGTTTGGATTATTACATGCACTAGATGCTGAGATCGTGCCACTGCACTCCAGGCTGGGTGACAGAATGAGACTCTGTCTCAAAAAAAAAAAAAAAACCCAGAAAAAACATGACACTATTTGATGGCACAACAAGATGACAATAGTCAATAATAGTGCAATTATCTATTTAAAAATACCTAGTATAGGTAAAGCTTTGAATGGTGGCACTGGTTCTCAAAGTGTGATCCTCAAACCAACATGCATTTCCTGGGAACTTGTTAGACATCCAGATTCTTAGGCTCTACCCCAAATCTCCTGAGTGAAAAACTCTAAGAAACCTGTTTTATAAAAGCCCTCAGGTGATTCTGATGCAGGCTAAAATATCAGAGCCACTGAATTAATGCCTGTGTACTTCTGCACCTGCTCATAACAAGCCACCTCCACTCCCCCAACCCCCAGCCCTCCCTACCACATGCACCCCTGTGTTAAACACTGTCCCTGGAGTGCAGGGAACATTAGTTATTTTATTTTTTATTTTTTCAATTTTAAAAAAAACGTTGTGGGCATATAGCAGGTGTTTACATTTGTCGGGCACATGAGACGTTTTGATACAGGCATGCAATGTGAAATAAACACATGCTGGAGAATGGGGTATCCATCCCCTCAAGCAGTTATCCTTTGTTCTGCAAACAATCCAGTTACACTCTTGGAATTATTTTTAAATGTACAATTGCGTTATTATTGACTATAGTCACCCTATTGTGCCATCAAATAGTGTCGTTTGCTTTAACTTTTTTCTTTTTTTGAGACAGAGTCTCACTCTGTCGCCCAGGCTGGAGTGCAATGGCGTGATCTCAGCTCACTGCAACCTCCGCCTCTTGGGCTCAAGTGATTCTCCTGCCTCAGCCTCCAGAGAAGCTGGGACTACAGGTGCCTGCTATCATACCCGGCTAATTTTTATATTTTTAGTAGAGATGGGGATTCACCATATTGGCCAGACTGGTCTCAAACTGCTGACCTTGTGATCTGCCTGCCTCAGCCTCCCAAAGAGCTGGGATTACAGGCATGAGCCACTGCGCCTGGCTCTAACTATTTTTTTGTACCCATTAACCATCTCCACCTCCCCCCTGCCCAGCCTCCCAGTACTCTTCCCAGCCTCTGGTATTCTTCCCTCTACTCCTTATGTCCATGAGTTCAATTGTTTTGATTTTTAAGATCCTACAAATAAGTGAGAACATGCGATGTTTGTCTTTCTGTGCCTGGCTTATTTCACTTAACATAATGATCTCCAGTTCTATCCATGTTGTTGCAAATGATGGGATCTTTTTTTTTTTTTTAATTTATAAACCCCCAGCCCCACCAAACACACCCCATCTACCCTCATTTCTAGTTCTTTACACATGGTTGAGATTCTCCATAGTTATTGGAATGAACCGAATGATTCAGCCATGGGTGCAGCCTACCCAGGTCATCTGGTGGAGATGAACCACAGTGCTAGCAGAAGAAAAAAAACAGAAGCAGAATTTTGTGGGCTACCTTGCCTCCATTAGTGTGCTGTGTGGCCTAGGACTGTGCACTCAGTAGGCTCTGCGGGCACTCCTCGATGAGGCCTAAATGCCACGCCATTTCTCTCCCATGCATTAATGGCTCGATAGACAGGACTCCTGGACAGGGCTCTGTTCATTGTGGCTGAGGTTAGCACTCCTCTGGTTGGTGACAGACCCTGTCCCTGAGAAGGATGGCAGCTCGATTTGTGCTAAATTTGTTCCAAAGCATCAGATGGGGGATGACGTCCTTTTTGTGTTAACACTCCCCAGGCGGGTCACAAGGAGTGGCTGGAGGGAAAGGAAGGGCTGTGTTACTCAAACACCCATCTTGCCAGTAATTACTTTTTTCTTGGCTGACCTCTACTTTCTGTGCCGGTGTCCTCTCCTTCCTTTATTCTCCTGCCCCACTCTTTTACATTTTTTCTTTCTTTTTTTTTTAAAAATTCATTCCAATCTAGAAAACACATCCTCTTTCAAGTGGCATAATGGTTGGGATTATAAATGAGTTGGCTCAAAGTGTGCCCCCTCTAGGAGCTGCCACTGAGACAGCATTTAATCTGTAGCGTCCAGTTCAATTAAAGTTCCATTTAATCCAGCTTACTTTTCACAGGGTTGAATTCCCCAGTGAGCTGGTTCAGGGATCCTGCTGATTACCTGGAGGTGTTTCCAGTAGCCTCCTTGGCCCTGAAGGAATGGGGAAGGGACTGGATGTGAGGAGGGACAAAGCAGGGAGATGGGGGCCCTGCTTCCTTCGGACAGGGACTTTGTTGAACAGGTGAGAGCTCTGGGTCATCATCCACTGGGGAAAGTGAGAAGTCCTTCTGAGGCTGAGACACCCTGTGACCTCCTCACCTCTGACTCCAGGCCTCTTGAGTTCAAGTTCCTCCTTAGAATTTCCACTAAGTGAGTTGGCTCCAGGCTGCACTCTAGCATTTGGTTTTCTTCATGTGTAAATCTTTGCTCCCCATGCAGATTGTAAACTCTTCCCTGTCCTGTCCCTGCTGGACTTCATGTAGCACATAGCACTTTGTACTAGTGTTGGGTGCCCCAGTAGGAACTAGGTGTGTGTTAAATTTAGGGGAGTCTGGTGGCAAGATTATTATGAAAAGAACCTTTCCATGACTTTATATCATCTCCATATTTATCAACTTTCTTATCAGCTCATTTGAGAGGGGGTTTTGACCTGTCTGGACATTATTGAGTGGCTTTATAGCAGGTTACAGGTGGCTATTTTAATGCATTGACCATTTAAGCAAAGTAGGACTCATTTCTTGACTCACAGAGCTCATTAGCAGACAGACTGCCAATTCTGTTTGGATGAAATATTGGCCATGGGCATGTACTGTTCTCCAGCAAATCTAGATGTGTAGGAGTCTTCACTGGGCTTTATGTCATGTCTGCTTCCAGAGTGGCCTGTGGGTGTCCCTCTGTGACAAATAGGGAGGAGGGGGACATGGGGAAGATGCTAACCTGCTCACTTGAGTCTTGATGGGAAGGGAGACCCAAATGCCTCCTGTTGTCTGAACAAGGTAGCATGGAAGTATCAGCATCTAGGCATGCTGGTGTTAAGAAGAAAGTAATTACTCAGGGAAATTACTATTGTATCAAACTACTGGATATGTATGTTTCCTCCTCTTTCCTTTTATTTTATGAGACATAATTCAGAGAACGTTTTCATCACCCCAGAAGGAAACCCCATACCCACCAGCAGTCACTCCCCATTCCTCCTTCCCCATCCCCTGACAACTACTAATCAGCCTTTCTGTGTCTATGGACTTGTCTGTTCTGGATATTTCATACTAATGGAATCCTGCAATGTTTGCCCTTTTGTGTCTGTCTTCTTTCACTTAGCATAACGTTTTCACCCATGTTGTAAAACCTATCAATATTCCACTCCTTTTGATAGCTCAGTGATCCTTCTCTCCTTTTTATCCCTTTTTGTCAGTCGTTCTTTCATGGCCATTCTCTCCCAGGCTCTGGGAACTGTTTTCAGGGTTTCAAGGGAGAAAGTGAAGTTCTGTTGGTTGTGCACTGTGGTGCTGGCTTTGCCCCTGCCTCAGGTAGAGGCAAGGGCTGATCTCTTCCCTACCCTTCCAATATTCTTTTTCTTAAAAAAAAATTACTTATTTTTTTGTTCCTCTTAATGCTTGGTTCTGGACCTTCCAATGTTCTTGTTTTCTCTATGCCTCTGTTAATATTCTCCCCCACCCCAACCACACTCTAACAGCTTTATTTATCAAATATACGAGTATCCATTAAACGTAAGAGTAAGGTGAAGAACACAAAATTCCATCAGATCGTGTTCTTCCCCCATAGGAATTTACAGTCCAGTTGGAAGAGAAGATGAATAGAGCCTGCCAGAATGCAAGTAGAAAATGGAACGTGCATATAAATCGTGAAATGTGGGTGAGGAGTATTATAAAGGTGGCCAACCGCCTGGCTGTTTGACCTGAGCCTCCCAGATAGGCAAGGTTTCTATGGGGCCATTTAGATTCAGAAACAATTTTATTGGGTTTTCAAGGATCATCAGCTACATGGGTCTGATTTATGTTAACTTGTAAGAGATCAGGGTCTAAATGAGATCGCCAAAGAGTTAATCTACCATGTAGCCCCCGTGGAAAAATGGACAAGACATAAGCCAATAGCTCACAAGAGAAGAAAAACAAATAGCCAATGAAAACACACTCTGTTAAGACATGTGAGTAAAACCTTTGTTTTTCAACCTATTAAGTTGAAAAGGAGACAGGAAAGTAAATACTCTCTACCCCATTTTTGGGAATGAAAACTGAAATAACCAGTTTGGAGGTTAATTTCCAGACTTTTAAATTTGCAGTGATCTGATTTTGTGAACTTATACCTAGAAAACATTCAGTGTACCCAGAGATTTACTTAAAATGATATTCTTCACAGTGTTATTTATAATAGCGATAAATTATAAATAAATTGATGCATAGTAAAAAGGGACTTGCTAACTCACAGAATGATTTATATTGGAATAATCACAGCCATTAAAAACTGCCTTCGACAAATATTTAAAGAAATATGAAAAGGCTAATG
Organism: Sapajus apella; assembly: GCF_009761245.1. Lineage (NCBI taxonomy): Eukaryota > Metazoa > Chordata > Mammalia > Primates > Cebidae > Sapajus > Sapajus apella. The sequence continues at coordinate 19,972,595 of NW_022436984.1, forward strand.
ATGTGTTAAGTGTGAAAAAACAGGAATCAAAACCATACATATATATATATAGTATGATTAAAACTTTAAAGAAAATACACATGTATAATATGTAGAGGAAAAATCAGAACAAAATACTGAAAATGTTAAAGTGATTGGTTCTAGGTGGTGATAATGAATAATTTTAGAATTTTACTTCTTTATATCTTATTGTGTTTCCCAATTTTAAAAAAAGTCATTTTATTTTTATCAAAGTTATATATGCACATGATTTAAAGAGTCAGCAGTTCTAGATGGACATTTCCCACTACCCTGAGACAACCACTTTCAACTCTGCTGTTTATTTTGGTAACAAATATTCTCTATTGACTTTACATGATGACTGATGAGGCTTTAGCTTCCTTTCACACATATCTTCCACTTCCCATCCACCTTTCTCCAGGAGCTATATTGTAATTTAAGTTTGACCACTGATCAGTGTTTATATTTTAATGCCTATTCACAGCTGAGCCATGTAGTGTACTATGATTATATATTTTTTCTTCTACCACTTTTTGTTTCTCAAGTGAACAGTTTATCTTGTTTCTTCTCTTACTTGGTTTTCACTGTATATCTCAGCTATTTCATGTGAAACTCGCCCTCCCATGCAGTCAGACATATCAAGTATTCTGTCAGTTTCTTCTTTTGGAGCCATCCTTCCTGAGCCTTCTAACCTCCTCTAGCTGGGCTGGTGCCACTTCCCTGCTGCACGGCAGTTATCCTGGGATTTTCCTTTATGTCTATTAGGATTCTCTTTGCCTCTATGTCTTGTATTAGATCTCTGTTTCCAGGATCTCAGGTCTTACTGGTTTATTTCCTCATTTTGGTGGAATGTATATTTTATTAGTTTCCTGAGAAAAGAGTCATTGTAGGCAACTTTTTTTTTGGATACCTAGTATGTTTGAAAATGTTTTTATTTCCTTCACACCTGATTGATACTTTGAAAATAGATTGTATTTTTTTTTTCCCTTTGGAATTTTTAAGGCATTGTTCCATTGTCTTTCAGCTTCTATTTAAGTTGTTTAGAAGTCCCATGCCAACCTGATCCCTGATCCATTGTCAGGAACTCATTTTTCCTCTCTGAAACTTAGGATCTGCCATTTTAACCTCCTGGAATTTCATCATAGACTTTGAGGTAGGGCCTGGCGGGCTCCTCACAATCTGGAAACTCATATCTTTCAGTTCTAACAAATGTTTTTGGATTATTTCTTTCGTTTCTTTAGTTTCAGTCAGTCTCCTCTGTTACCCTGGAACTTCCGCTATTTAGATGCTAGAGTTGCTGGAATGATCCTCTAATTTTCTTGTGTTTCCTTTCTCTATTTGTTTTTTCTTTATTCAGGGAAGAAATAGAAACTTCCTCAAGTTTATCATCTACCCCTTCTATTCTGTTTTTGAAATGTGATTCTATTTTTAATTTTAAAGTGCCTTTTCCTGTTCTCCGTATGTTCTTCGTCTTTTTTTTTTTTCTACTTTTCCAAAGTGGTTTGGGTTTTTTGTTTTTTTTGAGATGGAATCTTGCTCTGTTGCCCAGGCTGGAGTGCAGTGGCACGGTCTCGGCTGACTGCAGACTCCACCTCATGGGCAAGTGATTCTCTTGCCTCAGCCTCCCGAGTAGCTGGGACTACAGACACATACCACCATGCCTGACTGATTTTTGTATTTTTAGTAAAAACAGGGTTTCACTGTGATGGCCAGACTGGTCTTGAACTCCTGACCACGTGTTCCACCCACCTCCACCTCCCAAAGTGCTGGGATTATAGGCATAAACCACTGTGCCTGGCTTTGGGTTTGTTTTTTTTTTGAGACAGGGTTTTGCTCCATTGCCCAGGCTGGAGTGCAGTGGTATGATCTCAGCTCATTGCAGCCTCCCAGGTTCAAGTGATTCTCCCACCTCAGCCTCCTTTAGTAGCTGGAACTACAGGCACATGCGACCACTTGTGGCTAATTTTTTTTTTTTTTTTTTTTTGGTAGAGAGGAAGTTTTGCCATGTTGTCCAAGTGGGTTTTGAACTCCTGTGCCCAAGTGATCCACCTGCCTTGGCCTCTCAAAGTGTTGGAATTATAGCCATGAGCCACTGCACCTGGCTAGTTTGTTTTTTGATGGGATATCATCTCTAATTTCTGAAGATATTAATGATAGTATTTCAAAGTTTTTGTCTCTCTGTGTAGTCTCTCATTTTGATCTCCGTCTTTCATGGTAGTTCCTCAGATGTCTAGTCATGTGTTTACAAGAGAGGCAGTGAGCACGTGAGATACCATGTATGGGCAGGGCTGGTTAACTCTGAGCTTCCCTGTAGGTCAGGGTTTCTCAGCTTCAGCACTGTTGACACTAGGGGCTGGATGTTTGTTGTGAGGGGCTGTCTTGTGCACTGTAGGGTGTTTAGCAGCATCCCCAGCCTCTTCCCACTAGATGCCAGCAGCATCCCTCCTCCATTGATGGCAATCAATCAGAAATATCTCCAGATATTCCCAGATGTTCCCTTGGGGCAACACCTGTCCTCACTCACCACCCCCAGTTGAGAATCACAGTTGTAGGGTGATCTGTTGTGGCCTTTCCATTGGGGAACCTGTAGTGTTAGCAGGTGTTGGTCTTCCCTCTTGGGCTAGTCATATAAACCAGGAAAGAATCTTCTACTCTTCTGCCTGAGGGGTTCATCCTGGGAGGCCAGTGAAAGAAGCAGGGTGTTGGGGAGGTCTCAGTTTTCTTTGTGGCCTTGTGTACTCCAACTGGGCCTTGTGTCTCCCATTTGGGGAGCCCTCTGCCTTTCACCAGGGTTGGGGAGCATTTACCATGATAGGGAAGGGGATAAGGTATTAAAAAGCAAACTTATTCCACCCTCTTTCTTGTGACTCCGCCTTCAGTACAGCTCCAGAAGCAGGCGCTCCTCCAGTTCCCACACCTTAAGACCCTCAGGTAGTTCTGTTGTGCGTCAGGTGTTTCTTAATGGCCCCTCATTGCTGGCTTGGAATTTGGCTGCCTGGGCCTGTTAAGTCAGTTCCACTGGTTTCTTCGCCTTTTAGCTTCTAAATCTTGTTGCTGTTATTTCTTTTCCTACTTTTTTTGTCCTGTGGCTTTATGTTTTTTAAAACAATTACTGAACATGTTAAAGGATTTTGGAGAGGTCAAAGATAAATGCATGTGTTCACTTGGCTGGGATTTAACAGAAGTCTTCTCTTTTTTTATAGTTAGAAACATAAATATGCAGAACAAAGTTATAGTGGTGGATGTTCTGTTCAGTGCCAGCCTCCTGATTAATTCATAAAGAGGTTGCTTGGCACACAGGCTTTGGAGCAAATCGAGTTCGATTTCTGGGAGGTTTCTGTTTCATCTGGCTCCTGTGCCCACGTGATGGCGTTTTCCTTCCATACGAGAGCAGGGCTTTTTAGTGGCCAGGATCTGTTGTGTCCACCAGCTCCAGCAGCCAATATCTTACTGTTGGACAGAGGTGGATGGACACGAATATTCTCATTATGCAATTTCTATTTTGCTAGACTCTGTGTAGAGTCTGTATAGACCATGACTTTTCCGTTAACATATTTTTCAGATAGGCCAAAACATACTCTATTAGATTATAGCTTTCTTTAGTTACATTGCAGTCACCTTGATTAGATTTAGGTATTTTCAAGTGTCTCAGTCATCTGAATATAAACCATATTACAGATGACTAATAACTATTACAAATTGATTTCCATTAACTTAATTCTCAAAATGTGGCCCTATCTCAAATAAGTAGAGTATCCTACTATATCTAATGTATTATTATAGATATATAGATGTATATACAGGTATATATGTATGTGTGCATGTTTATATGTGTGTGTGTATATATATATACACATATGTATACATACCTTTGATATATATATATTTGCGTGTGTGTGTGTGTGTGTGTGTGTGTCTGTATATGTGTGTGTATATATACATATGTTTACATACCTTTGATACAGGTATCAAAGACATTGGCCGGGCAGGAAAGAGTACTTCCAGCTCTGGGAACAGGTGGGGGATGGTCTGGACAGTTTTCCTAAGAGAGGAGCTGGTATATGTGTATGGTTTGGGGTGGGAAGGGGGCCCAGGCAGGCAGGACAAGGTATTCCAGGCCAAGAGAAGAGCACAGAAGGAGGCATGTGGGAGAGGCTGGGGTGGGCGGGGAGGTGCAGGAGCAGCCTGTGTTCATTTTGGCTACAGAGTAGTCGTTCATCAGAGAAGTCATTAGACCTAAGGTGGGAAGAGGAGGGAAGAGGAGTTTGATGACTGCATGGCCAGCCTTGAACTCTGAGCTAAATGGTTTAGACTTCTAAAGGGCACAGTCTTCTGAAGATGGGTACCTTGATGGAGAAGTTAACAGAGAACATCCAGTAATACCTGTTTTTCCACGTAGCCTTTTCTAGTTGTCAAGGGCAGACGTATTGTCTCCACTCTGAATCCCTGTGGCACTTAGCATCAGTGGCTCTTGGCTCTTGTCATTCATCTGTGCCGACATTTGAGGCTTCCTTGGACCCGTTTATCCCATTTAGCCCTAACAGTGACATTACGAGGTAGGTCATGTTGTCTACCCCTCCCTCTGCATCCCCCTTTTTTTAGTGCATGAGGAAATAGGCTCAGAGACAGGGAAGTGACTTGTACAAGCTTACATACATGGCAAGTAAGAGGCCGCCCTGAATCTGACTCCAGATCTGCATTCTGCTGTTCTCATGATGTCCCCTGGATGCCAATGTCTTACTGGTTGCTTGACTAAGCCAGTGGCTCTTTGAAGGGAGACTCACACGATTTGATTTTCTGGCCAGCACATAACGTAGGCCCAAGCGGTAGAGCACAGGCTCTGACTAGACTCACTTATCAGCAACACAGGGCGGGGCTAAGAACTGGTACCTAGCAGGTCCCTCTGCAATTTCACCAGATTGTAGGGTCTACACTCTAAGCCTGAAACTCCCTCACTCCCACCGCTGCCAGCCCAACTGGTCCAGTGATAGTTTTCCACCACTTCACCTAGAGCCTAGGCTAACCAGCTGCCCTCACTGCCCTGGAGAAAGAGAGAGGAACGACTGCACCTGTCCCATTGCTGACTCTAAGGCTTTTATGAGAATACACAAAAGAGAATAGATACTTGAAACCACTGGAATGACAGCTTATCTGGTGATTTTCTTACAAAGTTTTATTATTGCTAGTTTCCTCGTCCATCTGTACTATTGCTTCTGTTTGATTTTGTTTCACTGGCTCTTGCTTTGCTTCAGAAATGGCACATCTCCCTCGCCAGGTCCTTTAGAGTAGGAAATCAAAAAGTTCAGCTGCTAGATTGTCTGAATTTCATGGAACACAGAGGATGCTAGCATAGACATGTGCACATTATTGTACAGCGAGCCACTGAAACCTGCCTGCTGTGTGCAAAACGGGCGGGAGGACTCCATGGCCACATCAAAGCCCACGTGCATCTCTACTCCTTTCCCTTCCCAGGTCTCATTAGCCATTGGTTTTTTTGAAAAACATATTTGAGATATATTAGTTTGGCTATTTTCTCCATATTTTAGCAATATACCTGACTTTAGTCCTTGCCTGCCATGTAAACATATGCACTTATTTAAACCAGCAAAATTTCTCAATGTGTTTGTTCTGAAGTTAATTTCACACTCAGTTCTCATTTTCTTCTTATTTATTACTTTGCCCCAAATCTCCTGAAACTGAATGGAAAAGGAATACTTGGATGTGGTTATAAATTAGTAGCCAGTACATGTGTTAAGTGTTTTCATACCTTAGCTCATTTCTGTTCCCAGCATTTAAGAGGAGGCTCCATTAGTAGGCCATTTTATAGATAAAAGAAACAGAAAAGGTAAGTAACTTACCCAGGCCCACACAGCTAGAAAGCCTGACTCAGACTCAGGAGGTCTGTGTCTGAAACCCATGATAGACTACCTTTGTTGAAACAAAGAGGGGGTGTGTCGGAGAGGGTCCTAAACTCATTGTTAGGAGAATTGCGTTCCTGCTTCACTCCTACCCAGCTCTCCGTGTGACTTTGGACAGGGGGTGAGCTTCTTGGAGCCTGTTTCCTCATCAGTGAGGTGGCCTGTCTCCCAGGCTAATGGTGAAGGGCCAGAGGGTAGGCTGTCCGCTGTGAAAGCATGAGCAGGCGCTCTTCTGCGCTGTGGAGTTACACAGGCTGCAGTGATGTAGCAAGGCTACTTGTTTTGTTATAGATCTGGAAGAGCCCTATGGGGAACTGTCTGTAGTATAAAAGGGCCAGAGCTGGTGGGAAGAAGAAAAAGGGAAGTAATACAGAACAGGCAGTGGCAGGGGAGGCCTCAAAACCACACAAGGAGGATAAGCTCTGCTCAGTGGTGTGAATGTGCACTGCGAAGAGTTGATGTGTTGGCCTCCTGGGACTTCTTGCAGGGTAATTCTGCAGCACCTCTCTAGGTGAGTGTGTATGTGTACTTACACATGCACTTGTGTGTGGGTACCTGCAAGGCAAGATCATACCTTTGCACACTTGTGGACCTGTGTGTATTTCTTTTTTTTTTTTTTTTTTTTTTTTTT
>NW_022436984.1:19979243-20397345 GCF_009761245.1 Sapajus apella
AGTCTTGCTCTGTCATCCAGGCTGGAGTGCAGTGGCGCAATCTCGGCACACTGCAACCTCCACCTCCCGGGTTCCCGGGTGTGGGCATGCCACCATGCCCAGCTAATTTTTGTGTTTTTAGTAGAGATGGGGTTTCACCCTATTGGGCAGGCTGGTCTTGAACTCCTGACCTCGTGATTCCCCCGCCTTTGCCTCCCAAAGTGCTGGGATTACAGTCATGAGCCACCACACCCAGCCTTTTTTTCTCTTTCTCGTAATAGAGACAGGGTCTCCTTATGTTGCCCAGGCTGGTCTCAAACTTTTGGGCTCAAGGGATCCTCCTACCTTGGCCTCCCAAAGTGCTGGTATAGGGATGAGCCACCATGCCCAGCCCCTGTGTGTATTTTTTTTTTAATTGAGGTGAAGTTCACACAACATAAATTTAAGCATTTTTAAGTATATGATCAGGCTGGGTGCAGTAGTTCATGCCTATAATTCTAGCACTTTGGGAGGCCAAGATGGGAGGATTAATTGAGCTCAGGAGTTCAAGACCAGCTTGGGCAACATAATGAGACCCCCATCTCTACAAAAAATCAAAAATTGGCCAGATGTGGTGTGTCATGTACCTGTAGTCCCAGCTACTTGGAAGACTGAGGCAGGAAGATTGCTTAAGCCCAGGAGTTTGAGGCTGTAGTGAGCCATGATCGTGCCACTGCACTCCAGCCTAGGTGACAGAGCCAGATCCTGTCTCCTGTCTCTAACAGAAAATTAAAAAACAAAGTATACAATCCAGTGGCATTTAGTATATTCACAGTGTTGTACAACCACCACCTCTGCCCATTCCAAAACATTTTCATCTCCCCCTCAGAAATCGTGTGTGTTTTTGAAAGGGCCCGTTCTGTGCAAGCGTGTTTGTGAGGACATCCTGATTTTATCTGCTAGGAAGCCGACCTTGTCCTCAGATGGCAGATTGCACCGTATGTGTTTGTTTGGCCAGCAGAGTGGGGCTCAGGTATTCATATTCCACATGGGTTTGTTGGGCATGGCTTAACTCCTGCAGGCGCTCTGGCTGCCTCATCTGGACATGGAGGAAAGCAGCACTGCAGCCTTCATCTGAGTGTAGTTACCAGGGTCTTTTCTTTGCTGCTTGGCTGCTTGTCGCCTTTGTCTATTAAAAGGATGTGTGGGTGTGTATGTCAACAGGAGACGTCAGCCTCTGTAGGCCAAGTGTTGAAAAGGGTGAGAGGGCTGCTCTGGTGGAAGTGTCGGACCTGGGATGTCTGTACACGTCCCTCTCCATAGCTAGTCCTGGGCATAAGTAAGTGCGGGTTCTAGGACTGAGCTGTCACAGACTCTGGTGGTGATAACAGAAAACATGGCAATGGCCTATGTAGAGGGGGCCCTGAATAATCTCCATGAGCTGCAGAGATAGGGCCAGTGAGTGACAGATCCTTTTACACTATAGGGAAGAGGAGGTGGGGAGCAGCTGCAGGAGGAGAAGGTCAGGCAGGAGCTACCTTGGAAAAGCCAGTGAATACTTTAGTCTGATTGGACAACCCAGGTCATGTGCCCACCAAGAACCAGTGACTTAGTGGGAGGGGCAGGAGTGGGGAATGAAACTCAATGATTGGCTGAATCAAACCAGGGACTCTAGATTTAGCTAAGTATGGGGCCAGGGTCCCCAGGGGCATGTGTCTGAGTGGAGAAGGGGTGGTGGGTCCTGAAGTGAATCAGGGTTTTGGAAAAGAAGGAGGAAGTAGGAGAAGAATGCTGGATAGACAGTCAACCGCATCCTCTATACCTAGATAAAACAAATGTCAAGACAATGCAGAAAAAGTTGTGGTGAAAAGCAGCAGCAGAAATGCGTAAAGCATCACTCAGTCTAAGGTTCCCCTGTTAAGAACTGACAGTATTCAGGGAGGTGGGTTGGACCCATTGGTGTGCCACAGAAAAATGGCCCTGCTCACAGGAGACAGTTTGATTTCTGGCTGATAGTGATGTCAGCAGACTGAAAAATTAACCTGTTACTGGAGAGAATTCAGGTATTTGATCCACAAGTTTTGTAGCTGGTGAAGGAGGTGCAGCTAGCACTGTGCAAGCTATCTGCACCGTGACGGCAGCTGACCTTTCTCACTTCACTTTCCCATGAGCTACCCTCATTCATACAGCAGGAATGTAATAAGCTGCTACCATAAGCCAGGCAGTGAACAATAGTCCCCTGCTCTCAGGGAGTCCTGGGGAAGATGCACAGCAGAAAAGAGGCAATTGTATTACAGTGTAAAGAATCGGATGACAGGAGAAGCTCCTAGTGCTACAGAAGCGTGGAGCATGGGGCGCTTAAGCTGAATTTGGGGTTCAGAGAAGATCTGCTGGATGAAGTAATTCCTAGACTCAAGCCTAGAAGACTCATAGGAGCTCCCAGGTGAAGAAATATGGAGAGAGAGAAGGAACAGTGAGACTGGCTGAGCAGGTGACTGCTTTGGTGTGTGTGTTTGTGTTAGGGGTTGATCCTGGTAGCCTGGTTGAGTGGTGATATCTTTTAGTGAGATGGTGAACACAGGAGGAGTTGTAGTTTTGACTGGGAAGAAATGAATTTAGTTCAGAAATGTTGAATTTGAGATACTTTGGTTTAGCTAAAAGGAGGTATGTAGTAACAAGCTAGTTCTGGAACTCAGAGGCAGAGAGCTCCTCTGGCCACCTGCTTGACATCTCAAGCTTAACACGTCCCAAACTGTCCTCTTGAGTTCTCTCCCTATGGTGCTTTCCTACCCTCAGTGTTCCTCATCTGTGTAAAAGAAGCCATTCATCCAACCTGCATAAGCCAGAAACGGAATCATTCTTTAGCTCCTCGTCTAGTTTATCACCCAAGCCTGCGTCTACTTCCAGAATACATCTAGAGTCCACCATTTCTCTAGTTGTCAACTGCTACTCCTTAGTCTAAGCCTCCATCTTCTCTCAGTTGAATTACTATAATAACCTCTCCCCTTAGACTCCTGCCTGCCTCCAGTTCGTTCTCCTTGAAGTAGCCTGGATTGTCTTTTTCAAATTTTGTGATTTTTGCGGGGAGGGACTCACCTTTTAATGACTTTCCATTGCAGGTGGGCTCTCGTGGTCCAAGCTGGCTCCCTCTCCAGCCCTACCTGTCACCCTGGCCTTTCCTGTGGTCTTCAGTATGTCAGGTCTTTTCTGCCTTGGGACTTTTGTGTATACTGTCTGTCTTGTGTCTGGCTCCTTAAGCAGCCCCTCAGGTCTCAGGTGCGATGTCACCCCTGCAGAGAGGTCTTTCTTGCCTGCCTAGACTGAAACTCGTCTTCCTGGTTATTCTCTCTCCCAGAACCTGGCTCTTTTCCTTCATAGCACCTGCCCCAATTTGCATTTGTAGTCATTTTTGTCCCAAATTTGTTAAATGCCTGACTTGACACCTCAATTTTTATCAGACCGATCTCCCATTTTTATAACAAATACTTCCTTTTTACTTATCCTCAAATGAAATCTATAGATAACATAACCTCCCTATACATGTAATTTTAAATCAGTATAACATCCTGGCAGTGATATAAAGGAGAAATAAAAGGAAAGTAATTCATCATAAAACTATTTATTTCAGTGTTAAATTCCTAAACTTCCAGGGCCGAATATTCCAGAAATCATAATGAAGTAATCAGGCCTGTACCTATTAGGGTAAAATGACCATGAATGCAACAGCTGTAAATATTGGCTGACATACTTGTGTTTTATTGGTAATTTAGATACTAAGAGCAATATTGCTAGTGGCATGTGATTTTCTGTGATGGTAAGTAACTCCTGTGATGTTTCTTCTTTTTCTTAGTTCTTTTTTTTTCTTTGAGACAGGATCTTACTCTGTCACCCACGCTGGAGTGTAGTGGCATGATCTCAGATCACTGCAGTTTCAGCCTCCCAGGCTCAAGTGATCCACCCACCTCAGTCTCCCCAGTAGCTTAGGACTATAGGCACACACACCACACCTGGCTCATTTTTGTATTTTTGTATAGATGGGGTTTTGCCATATTGCCCACACTGGTCTTGAACTCCTGGACTCAAGCAATCCACCTGTCTCAGCCTCCCAGAGTGCTGTGGTTACAGGCATGAGCCACTGCGCCCAGCCTCCTGAGATGTTTCAAACAAGATAAAGTCTTTCTCCTTCAATGTGGACTGAAATTACCTTCTAGAAAATTCATTAAAGTCTGAGAGTCATGGTGCATGTCTGTAATCCCAACATTTTAGGGGCTGACACAGGATAATTGCTTGAGCCCAGGAGTTTGATACTAGCCCAGGCAAAGAGCAAGACCACTGTCTGTACAAAATAAAATAAAATAAATAAAAATTATTTCTAACTAGCGTGGCATGGTGGCACATGCCTATAGTATCAACTACTTGGGAGGCTGAGGTGGAAGCTAGAGCCCAGGAGGCTAAGGCTGTAGCAATCTTTGATCACGCCCCTGCACTCCAGCCTGGGTGACAGCCTGAAACCCTGCTCAAAAAAAAGAAAAAAAATGTTTAAAAAATGCATTGAAGTTATTCCATAAAACTTTATTTTTTATATATGCAGTAGAGTCGGGTCCTAGATTCATGCTATTATAAAAGGTGTTTCATTGTGAGCAGATCTATGTACCCTCAAAGGCCGAGGGAGCTGAGAGCCTGAAGAAGGAGGCTGACAAATCCAGTTTCTCAGAAAGAAATATTTCACAGAGACTTAGAAACAGATGTTAGAAATGATGTCTAGGTAGGCCAAGAGATGGTGGAGTCTCACAACCAACCTCCAGAAAGTACCCTTTATATAGCAGGCCTTGAGGGTAAGACACAGGAAGTTCATCATGTCTCAGACTTCCTTTAGAAACTCATGACTACTGGGGAGGTTATGAGGGCTTATCTATGCTCTGGAATACCTTGAATTGTAGGCGTCAAAGATTGGTCATTGTGGCATTTTTACTTCAAGATGGTGTCACTCTTGCTATGCAACAGGCTGTTTTCCCACAAGAGTTTTTTCAGATTTGTGGATGTCTAGCAGTTCATTCACCAGTCATGCAGGGCCGGGGGCTGGTTTCCCTCACACAGGTCATGTAGCACCATGGCTCCCACCCTGGTGGCAGAGTTTCCCCACTCATTTTGACAATTGAAAGCACCTCCCAAATGTCTAAAATGCCCCCCCGGACATAGGGTGGTACTGCCCTAGCTCAAAGCCCTGTGCACAGGCTGCTCCTCTGCTGTACTCTGCACGGCAGGAGGGCAGGGTCTGTGCTGTGTTTACTGCTCTCTACACAGTGCTCAGTACCTACTTGCCAGATATTTGTGGAGTGAATGAGTGAATATTCTAGGGTCTGTGCTGTGTTTACTGCTCTCTACACAGTGCTCAGCACCTACTTGCCAGATATTTGTGGAGTGAATGAGTGAATATTCTATCAACATGAAGTTTGTGCCGAAAAGTTAGGAAAGGAGTATGCCACATGGAAATGTGGCCAGACGTTTACCTTCTTTCTGCATGCTTTAGCCCAGCTGACCTCTGTTTTAGTGAAAGAGACTTGTAATTATAGCTCCAGACAATATGGAATTTCAGCTCTAAATCCTTTACAACTGGGGAAGTCACCTCACCATCCACAGAAGAAATAGCACTGGCTCCAAAGTTGTGGTTTGTCTTTTTTTGGAAAGTCAGGCTTGTCTGCCGAAGAGCTCAAAACACTTGACCAGCTCTCTCATTTATCTTAACATGTGTATGCTATATTTACTCTCCCTTCACAGATGGGGAAATGAAGCTTGCCTGAGGGCCATATTTAACTAAGTCTTGATCCTTTGCCGTGTGGTGGTCAGCTTAGATAACATGGAATCCTAAAACTTGATTTTTATCCAGTAGTGTGAACCTCCTCCCACATTAAATCTGCTACTAGGGCTGCTCACAAGGGTAAAGAGTGTTAGTTTGAGCGTTTTTCATCATGTGACGTGGCGATCTCCTAGTTCAGTGCCCTGCTTTTAGAGATGAGAAAGTGCCAGTTCATCACAACAGTAAGATAATGGCAAAGCCAGTCCTCTAGCTGGTTTCTTTCTGCTCCACCAGATGTAAATTTTCTCTCCTTTTCCTCCAGCTAACCTAAACAGGAGTTACGATCAGTCAGGTGGCCAAAAGGAAAGTAGCAATGGAAAAGAAGCCCAAGTTCTGGTTCCCTAGCTCCTAAATAATTGGTAAATTAATTAGGAGGCTGACTTCTTATAAAGCAAAATGTATCAAGATGACAGTAGCTAAAAGTAAGAAGCTAAACCTTTAATTTCAAGAATTCTTTTACTAAGTGCTAATCAGGCCAGTGACATATAAATATCATTTCACAACTGAACTGAAAATTAAAAAAGAAAAGAAAACACCACATTTGCAAAGTTTTTGAAAAACAGTGACCTCTTAGAAATGTATAGCACCTAAAAGAAACTTTTTCTTTCCCAAATTTTCTTTAGTCCAGGAGTGCTGGGAGGTAGTAGGAGGTGGTAGGCAAATTCAGTAAACTCATCAGTGGTGAGTTTTGAACCAAACCTACCACAATGTTTTCAGAAGGGACCCAACCCAGCTTCCTTGAAAAACAGAGTTATTTTTAAGGAGGTAAAAACTGATGCTTTCATTTCACAAAGTTAAACATAAAACGAACTCAAAAGTGACAAAATGACTACACAACAGAAATGAGGTTTCGTGGACTGCTGTGGCCAAGCATCACCAGAGATACATTGTGACATAGAAGTTAGATGATGACAAAACAGCTTTCATTCTCAGAAGCTGGCTTCATGACACGTGTCCCCTGGGCTTGTGTGTAGCACCCACTGTAGGGTGCGGGGTTTGGAGAACCACGCCTGATGCCTGTTTGGGCTTCTCACTAGAAACAGATGTTGTGGATGAAGATTACTACCCTGTGCCTTGGGAGTGACAGAGAGTTGCTACCACATGTATCACAAAGCCACCACTTTTCAGGGATATTCTTACTTAGTTGTCATAGGTTTCATATCTCTCTTCAAGTAGTCAGAAGCTGTCTGTTTTAGATTTTGGAAGGCTGGGGCTTATCTGTTTGTTACCCCTCATTCTAGGTGGTCTCTCATTCTAGGTTGTTGCAGAGGAAAACTCTAGTTTTAGTAAATGATTATTTCCTACATCAAAGTGCTATCCTCCATTATTTGGGATTGTAATATATTCCTGTAGTTTTTATGGTCTTCAAAGCATTTGTCACTGACAGTCTCCCATTTACAGAGAAACTAACACCTTAAGGAATAAGGGACTGGACCAAAGTCACATTGCTAGCACGATGGCCGTGTTTAAGTTCTCTCCACTCTGTAAGGACCAACTCAAGTGCCTCTTCTGAGAAGTCTTTTCTTAGTGTTCCCTTCATTACTACTTTTTATATTTAACACATCCTAACTTGAAATACCACATTCACATACATCTTGTCTGCCTTACTGTGAACTTCCTAAGAGCGAAAGTCATTATGCGTTTGTGTGTATCTCTTCTCCTATCAGAATTGTTCCTCTTGGGTGCTAACCTTATGCATGTTCCCACACCCACCTGCAGTTTCCTCTTTGAGGCTCTCGCTTTGGGACCTGCAAGGCACTCGAGGGCTGCACAGGAACCCTGCGGGTACTGCTGCTCATTTGAGGGCATTGCCTTATTTTTAACATACAGTTACTTAATGAGAGAGCTTTGCAAATGTTTATAAGGTGTTTTACAAATAGATGTTATCTGAATCTCATCCTTCCCTCCGTTATTTATTGCAGTTAGCGCTGTTCTGGGCACATAATAGGTGTTTAGTAATGCTTCTTAAATTAAGCATTTCTGTATTCATCTGCTCCAGCTTATACTTCTGTCCCTCCCATTGTTGTATGTGACTGTCTTTTTACATGTTTATATCTTGAATTTCCAACTTGCTTGATTCAGCAAGCTCCAGAGGGCTGTAGTCTTAATAACTTTGCTGATTGCTTTTAAATGACACATGATAGCATACCAGCTAACAAAGCATGGCACAGGGTAAATTGTCCAATGTGAGTCGTTTTATTGAAAATGTGCTTTAGATATGTGTTTAAAAATAGACGTACATATCCTAAAATGGTGTTTTTAAACAGAGACCACTAAGGTAGGAGGGAACACCCAGGTCCCCGTGGAGGGGACAAGGAATGGTGCAGAGGGGCTCATGGGCACTCCTGGCTGAGCTGCACACAACGGGATCTTCAGCTGATGGCCACTGGCTATGTTTCTCTGTGGCATCAGAAGATCTTTTGTTTCCTCTCAGAGCACCTTTCTTCAGTTTTTTGTTGCAGATTTTTGTCAGATGGTGGTGTGTGATTTTTCTTTCTTTCTTTTTTTTTTTTGAGACAGGGTCTCACTCTGTTACCCAGGCATGTTCATGGCTTACTGCTCAACCTCTTCACCTGCAGATCCTCACATTTCAGCCTTCTGAGTAGCTGGGACGACAGGCGTATGCCACCATGCCCAGCTAATTTTTGTATTTTTAGTAGAGGCAGGGTTTCACCACATTGGCAAGGCTGGTCTTGAACTCCTGGACTCAAGCAATCTGCCCACCTCAGCCTCCCAAAATGCTGGGATTGCAGGTGTGAGCCACCGCACCTGGCTGTGTGTAGTATTTTTAAAGGTTAAGGTTGTCATTATCACTTATCAAGGACTCTTCAATAAGGGAGAGCCTAATCACTAAGCTACCAGAACACACTTAAAAACTTGATACTTCTGGTACTTAACCAAGTGGTAAAAAGCTAAAGAGTCTGCCCTGCAGACTCCAACAGCCATATTGACTAAATTCACCAGTTTTTTCATTGTTTTGATGTTGAACAATTGTCTTTAATACACTTTACTCCTGAGAATGTTCTAGTTACCATGCTGAAATGTTTAAATACCTACATTTTAAAATTAGAACTAAAATATAATTGGTTTGTTAATTAGGAGGACACTGGAGAGTTGGTGGTGAGAAGTTCTGACTTTGATAAGTTGATCTTTTAAAAGTAAGGGCAGTTGCTCTACATTTGATTTTGTGTTCTCAAATTTAAAATACATGGCTCGAGATGAAAGATTCTGCACACTTTGACTCAGTCACTCCCGAAGCCCACATTTCATATTAAATTCACTCAGGATTCTGTGTGGTAGATATAAACCATTTTAGATAGTGCAGGGTACAGTATGCACAGGGGATAATTTATTTTCTAAATTTGCTATCTATTATTAGACTTCTAATTACTCAGCTGGCTAGAAGCAGAAAGGTCTCATTCTTGTACTAACTGCCAATTTTGTTTTTTTTTTTTTTTTGAGACAAAGTCTAGCTCTGTCGCCCAGGCTGGAGTATAGTAGCACAACCTCTACTCACTGCAACCTCCACCTCCTGGGTTCAAGTGATTCTTCTGCCTTAGCCTCCGAATAGCTGGGATTACAGGCACGTGCCACCATGCCCAGCTAATTTTGTATTTTCAGTGGAGGCGGGGTTTTGCCATAATGGCCAGGCTGGTCTTGAACTCCTGACCTCAGGTGATCCACTTGCCTCAGCCTCCCAAAGTGCTGGAATTATAGGCGTGAGCCACTGCGCCTGGCCACTAACTGCCAGTTATTTAGCTAGAGATGACAGGCAGAAAGAGTTCATTTGAGATAGTTCGGACTTAAGAAGTAACATTTCTTTTCAAGAAGGTCTAAACATATGTGGTTTTTTTTTTTAAATAACCCCAGTTCTTCACATTTTAATTATTCAAACAAAATCTACAATTTAAGAAATATCTAGAAATGATTGGTCTAATTGCCCTCCTTTGTGCCCACATGTCTCTCCCAAAGGAAAGTCAGGATTCACTGTGGTTATGAAAGAAATCTGTACAATATATTTACCTTCTGAAAAATATTTGGATTAATACCGTCAAGCATCTCTAGAGAACATAGCATTCAATTAGTTGTTATTTCTTGTCATCTCCCACCAGAGAAAGAGCACACACTCTGTCTCCCTGAGGAGGTAAACTTGCTTGAAAAGTAAAATTTCCATGAAAATCTCTCATTTGGCTTTCTTAAATATAAATCTTTGTTGCATTTTATATGTCTTAAGGCTAAGTGACTAATTAGCAGTAATAATGTATCATTATTATTCATCTGAAAATTGTACTGTCTCAAGATACCTGAGTGTTGTGGGTTTTGATGCCAGTTGTAGAAAATTGTATTTCTTACTAAAGGGGTTTCTTCGCTGTGGTTGGAGGGAACTGCAAAGCTGGGACGAGTGTGGGACTCATGGGACCCTGCATGGATTTGCAGAGTAAGAGAATCAGTTTCCCGTGGGATAAAGGATTTATGTTTAAGCATTCAGAGAGTTCTTTGATGTGCCAGGTGCTATGTGCAGTGCTTTAGTTGCATTATTTCGTTTATTCCTCATAATCCTGTGGGATAGTATCCCCATTCCTATTTCTGTGAAAATTGGAAATCTAAATATGGATGAGGAGTGCTTTTTAATGAGAACACCCCATTTCCCGGCCATGCCAACTGCAGGTTGGCTCAGAAGTGTGGAGTTGCTGGGTGGGATGCTAAGATGAAATACTGTTTCTTTTTTTTTCTTTTATGGACTTGCAGTTTGAAACAGGCAGTAGGGCACAGAAAGTACATATAAGGCACCTGATTGTACTGTTTAACACAAGCTGATTTTAAAAACGTTACATTTCCAAGAGTAGTCTTCCCCTAGTAACTGTCTGGGGTGTGACGTGTTTCATAACCACCCTACTTGATTTCTTCATTACGAATTTCTTAACACCAGAGCACTACTTTAGTTAAAGCCATTTAGTGGCTTCCACTTAAAAAAAATAAAAATTGCTAAAGATTGAGGGTGGCATTTCCCCTTGTGTCCTGCGATAGCCAACACCGGAGAAAGCTTTTAACACCCACAGCTGCAGATTATAGGTGTGACCTTCAAAGGCATCACAGAAAAACTAAAGGGTTACCCACCAGTCAAGTGTTTGAGTCAAGCGTGCTTGAGTTAAAAATTTTATTAAGAAAAATGTCAGAAAATTGCATGAAAGGAAAATTGTTCCATGAGGGAAATACGACTGCTGAAACTCCCAAGTGGAAGATGATGTTTTTAATACTCCCTTAGTTCCACATTTGTGTAGTTCTGTAGTGAAGTGAGTCGTTTAAGAGGGGAGGTGGCCCAGGCTAAAAATAAAGTTTCTTTGAAACCAGATGAGAGTCTAGCTATGCCAAAAATGGAATCCGGACTCTGTTCACTCTCGAGAATGTAAATAAGTAGAATTTTGTGTCACATAAAATAGTCTATGCAAAAAAGGATACTCACTGCCTTTTGTGATAGACTAAAATAACCATCAGGAGTATAGCTGCTCTGTGGACTTGAAGCAACAGTGTAAGATGATATGGGAGTCTTAACATGTTCTGCTTTAGAAAGATGTCCAAGACAAAGAAAGTGCAGAACAACAAGTGCTACATGATTTCACTGTATGTACAGAGGTAGGAATATATACAGTGATTGGTATATTCATGCATAGAAAAAGAACTGGAAGAATCAATATGAAAATATTAGGTAGAGGGAATGGAAATTGGAGAGTAAAGGAGGATTTTGGTGGGTTTACTATATATGTTTCTCTTTAAATTTTTATATACACACATAATTACTAAAACTATAGAAACAAGGAAAGCAAAACTTGAAGGTCTCAGTGAAACTGTATAGTGATTAAGAGTATAGACTCTGGAGTAAAAACTGCCAGGATTAGAATCTTAGCTCCTTAACTTACTGGCTGTACATTGTTATACAAGTAATTTAACTTCCGTGCTTCAGTTTACTCAAATGAAAGTCAGGATTAACGGTACTTGTGGCCTATTGTTGTTACAAGGATTGAATAAGTAATCCATGAGAAAGCATATAGACTAGTGCCTGACACATAATATTCAGTGTGTATTGGTTGTTATAAATTATAGTACTTAGGTAACATCTAGCTATATTCAATTCTTTGTGCACGGCAAAAGAAACAGTCATTAGAGTGAATCGGCAACCAACAGAATGGGAAAAAAATTTTGCAGTCTACCCATCTGACAAAGGGCTGAAGGATATGAGCAGATAGATACTTTACAAAAGAAGACATACATGAGGCCAACAAACATATGAAAAAATGCTCATCATCACTGGTCATCAGAGAAATGCAAATCAAAACTACATTGAGATACCATCTCACGCCAGTTAGAATGGAGATCATTAAAAAATCTGGAGACAATAGACGCTGGAGAGGATGTGGAGAAATAGGAACACTTTTACACATTGGTGGGAGTATAAATTAGTTCAACCATTGTGAAAGACAGTGTGGTGATTCCTCAAGGACCTAGAAATAGAAATTCCATTTGACCCAGCAATCCCATTACTGGGTATATATCCAAAGGATTATAAATCGTTCTACTATAAGGACACGTGCACATGAATGTTCATTGCAGCACTGTTTACAATAGCAAAGACCTGGAACCAACCCAAATGCCCATCGATGATAGACTGGACAGGGAAAATGTGGCACATATACACCATGGAATATTATGCAGCCATCAAAAACAATGAGTTCGTGTCTTTGTAGGGACATAGATGAACCTGGAAACCATCATTCTCAGCAAACTGACACAAGAACAGAAAATCAAACACCACATGTTCTCACTCATAGGCGGGTGTTGAACAGTGAGAACACATGGACACAGGGAGGGGAGCACTACACACTGGGGTCTGTTGGGGGGAAGTAGGGGAGGGACAGCGGGGTTGGGGAGTTGGGGAGAGAGAGCATGGGGAGAAATGCCAGATATAGGTGAAGGGGAGGAAGGCAGCAAATCACGCTGCCACGTGTGTACCTATGCAACAATCTTGCATGTTCTTCACATGTACCCCAAAACCTAAAATGCAATTTAAAAAAAGAAAAAAAATGTTTTTAGTGACAGCGTTAGTGATCACAATGTATTTTTCTGAGGTTCTCATTGTCATTGTTAACGATATTGTCATTGTTAACGATATTGTCATATTTTTTTTTTTACCTCTCGGGTGTTCAGAACTTGACAAGGAAGAAGAAAAAAAACAGAGTTATCTGATTTTATGTAGAGTGCCATACATTCCACTAGTGGAGTACTCCTGAATTTGCCTCTTTGACCACGTAATCTGATGTACATATTATTAGTAAACTATAGAAATGTAAACACATAATGAGGCTTTTCTTCGTTCTTTAGGAAGACTATGACCGTCTGAGGCCTTTATCTTACCCAATGACCGACGTCTTCCTTATATGCTTCTCGGTGGTAAATCCAGCCTCATTTCAAAATGTGAAAGAGGAGTGGGTACCGGAACTTAAGGAATACGCACCAAATGTACCCTTTTTATTAATAGGAACTCAGGTATGTCTGATTTGATTTTCTGCATTTTACAATAAGCTCTTTGCCTATATTAAGGGTTGCTCTCAGACAAATGGTCCCAAGGTTGAGCAAATGATATAAGTGTTTAATCTCAGCTGCTAGTTAATGAGTTCTATCATATTTTTGGAAAAAAATTGTACCAAAAGAAAGCAATTATATTCCTGGTTTTTAAAAATTGAGTTCTTTTGTTTAATCTTTTTTTAGTATGTGGGGATTAAGTGGGATTACATGCTTTTTCTTTAAATATTTGTAATATTTTGGGATATTATTGACCTTTCTTAATTAGATTGATCTGCGAGATGACCCCAAAACTTTAGCAAGACTGAATGATATGAAAGAAAAACCTATATGTGTGGAACAAGGACAGAAACTAGCAAAAGAGGTAATGGAACACTTAGAGAATTTAAGCATGAACGTAAAAGAAGCTAAGATAACAATAGAAGCTAACATTTATTGTGCATTTACTGTATGCCAGGCACTGTGCTGAGTGCTTTACATGCATTATCTCATTTAATCCTTGCATGAACTCAGTGAGGTAGGTCTGTTTCCCCTGTTACACACAAGAGAGACTGGAGGCTTGGAGATGTCAGATAATTAGCCCAAGACCCTGCAGGTAGTAAATGGCAGAGTTGGGTTTCAGTCCAAAGCCTGACTCCAGGGCATAGGCTCTTATACCTGTGCTACATTGCCAATGGTATTTTCCTAAAAAGTCACATATAGAGGAAAGCATCAGAAATACGTGTCACTACTTTCAGCCCTTCTTCATTACTTAACCATGTGCAGTGTGCCAAATCAGCTGTCTTGACTCACTGAGTTAGGTAGTGGAGCCACATAGGATGGCAGTTTAAATTTGTGGTTAAAACCAAAAAAATGATGACTAGGTTTGAAAAGAAATGTATTGAAATTTCTCCAATCTTTTTATGAAAAAAGGATAGAAAGTACTAAAATTCTAAAAAAACATATGACAGTGGTAGTTTATCTTCCTTCTTGCCCCAACGCTAGGTTTACTTTTTTCCCATTTGGTCTTAACATTATTGGATTCTGTTTTTTAAATGTTGTGGTTGCAATATGACTTTTGTGGAAACAGAAACTATATATGGTCTTTTAAAATGTACTATCAGGAAGCAAAAAAAGCAAGAAAACTTTCTGAAGGACAGTTTTTCCTAAAGCAAAAGATAAATGGCTTTACTAACAAATCACTTCAGAAATGCCATGCATTCAATTTTGTAATCTTGGGGAGAGAGGGAATTTCTAAATGTCATAAAGATAAAAGTCATAAATGAAAATAATGATTTAACTGCATAAAAACTTAATACCACATCAGATGGCAGAAATAAAATGAAAAGTCATATAACCTGAGATGGATGACAGGAAAATGGGTTACCATCCTTAGTATACAGGAACCCCTTGCATATTAATTAATCAGAAGACACAGATCCCAATAGAAAAATGGCCTAACAATGAAAAATTCACCCCAAAGTGCAGATTGCCATTGAAGATAGGAAATATGTTCATACTTATTAGTAGTCAAATATAAGCTCAATTTGAACCTGTAAGATTGGCAAAAAATGAGAAATTAATTATAATACCCCCTGTTCCAAGGGTATAGTAAATAGGACACTCTGTTGTACTATTGGTCATTGAGTCAAAACATTCTTGACAATATGCAAAATCCTTAAAATCATGGACAGTTTTGATCAAGCAGTTCCATATGTAAGAATTTATCCTAAGCAAATCATTAGGATGTTGGTCAAAGGGTACAGTGTTTAGTTAGACAGGATGAGTATGTTTTTTGAGATACACTGCATAGCATGGTAACTACAGATAATAATGGTGGTGCTGGGTACAGTGGCTCACACCTGTAATTCCAGCATTGGGAGGCCAAGGTGGGAGGATCATTTGAGCTCAGGAATTTGAGACCAGCCTGGGCAACATGGTGAAACCCCATCTCTACTCTACCAAAAAAAAAAAAAAATTAGCTGGTCCTGGTGGCAAGAGGATCACTTGAGCCCAGGAGGTGGAAGTTCCAGTGAGCCAAGATAATGTCATTGCACTCCAGCCTGGATGACAGAGTGAGATCCTGTCTCAAGAAAAAAAAAAAAATAAAAGAGAAAAGAAAAGAAATAATGGGGGACTACGTATTTCAAAATTGCTACAAAAATTAAATGTTCTCACCACACAAAATGATAAATATTTGAGGTGATAGATATGTTAATCAGGTTGATTTAATCATTTCACTTGTGTGTGTATGTATATAGAAAACATTGCCTGGTACCTCATAAATATATACAATTATACTTTGTCCATTTAAAATATTTAATAAATTATTAGGGATGTGCGTAAAGAGATAGCTACAAAGACGCTGACTTGTTTATAATGGCAAAAATTCCCCGCATCTAGTAAACTTCACACTAAAATATCTGTTCACATTTATTATGTAGTTAAAGGGAATAAAGTAGTTGCACAACAGTATGATCCTGTTTCTAGACCCATCAGCATTTGGCACAGTTGCACCCTTCTTGAAACTTTCTTCACTTGGCCTCTCTTGGTTTTTCTCCCCTCTCATTGGCCTCTGCTCCATCTCTTCATCTCCTTGGTCCCTGGTTGGAGGGCCCCACAGATGAGCACTGAGCTTCATGGATGTGGCTTCCTCTACAGCCACACTCCCTAGGCCTAAATGATCTTCTCTCAGTTGTGCGGCTTGAACAGTCTGCAACTGTAGCTTCCTAGATTTCCATCTCCAGCCTGGACCTCTTTCCTAAATTCTCAATTTGGTTATTCAGCTGTTTACTCAACAAGTCCATCTAGGTGCCTGAGTATCAAAATTAACATGTCTAAAATATGATTCCTAATGTTACCCTCCAAGCCTGTCCTCCCTTTTGACCAGTTAGTCAGGTCAAAAGCCTTCAGCTGGATGCAGTGACTCACACCTGTAATCCCAAAACTTTGGGAGGCCAAGGCGGCGGATAATTTAGGTCAGGAGTTTGAGACCAGCCTGACCAACATGGAAACCCCATCTCTACTAAAAATACAAAATTAGTCGGGCGTGGTGGTGCACGCCTGTAATCCCAGCTACTTGGGAGGCTGAGGCAGGAGAATCGCTTGAACCCAGGAGGCAGAGGTTGCAGTGAGCTAAGATCTTGCCATTGCACCCCGGCCTGGGCAACAAGAGTGAAACTGTCTCAAAAAAAAAAGCCCTGAAATCATACTTGACCTTGCTCTTTCTCGCATACCACACTGTCTAGCTCTTCAGCACAACATACCTTCAGAACATATCCAGAATCCAGACACTTTTTTCTGCCTTTTCCTCTGTCACGTGATTCAGGCCGCCTCCATCTCTGGCCTGCTTTACTGGAATAGCTTCCAACTCACCTTTCTGCTTCTGTCTATGCCCCATGATCGTCTGTTCTCAACACAGCAGCCAGGGTAAGTCTTAAAAATGTAGGCCCAATCATGTCACTGCTCTGCTCAGAATCCTCCAGTGGGCCCCCAGCTCAGACTAAAGGCCAGAGTCCACACTGTGGCCTACAAGTCCCTATTCCCTCTGCCTTACTCATTGTTCCCCAGGCCTGCTGGTCTCCTTGCTGTTCCAAGTTCTACTTGAGAACCTCTGTATTTTTGCTGCTCCCTCTGCTTGGAATGTTATTCCCTATAGCCATCATTCATTCTTTCACTCTTTTCAGGTCTCTGCCCAAATATCACTTCCTCAGTGTGATACTGTTCCTTGACTTCTCCAGGCAAGCTTCTGCATCAGGACCTACCTCCCTGGAGCTCTTCCCCTAGGTATCCCTCACTGCTCAAACTTCCCCATTGAGAAGCTTCCCTCAACCACCACTACCACTGTCCTCAGCACTCCCCGCCTCCCTCACTCTGCTTTTCCCCACAGCATTTGCCACCATCTGCTCTGTCTTCCCTCTGGCAGGCCTCTCAGCCAGATGTCAGCACATGTGGGCGCCACATAGCAGGGACTCTGCTCTTTTGTTCAGTTCATTGACATATCCCCAGGACCTAAACAGTGCTTGGCATATAGTAGATACCCAGGAAATAAGTGATGAATGAAATAATTTTTAATAGAAAGTCTGGAAGGACATATACTAGTATTTTAAAATCCCCTCTGGGGATCATGAACATAGATGATGAATATATTCTTTTTGCATAGCTGTATTTTATACTTTTCTTTATAATGATGTATTTATGTCATGCCAATTATATAAACACGATTTTATATATTTGTGGTTTTTTTTTCTCCCTCCCAGATAGGAGCATGCTGCTATGTGGAATGTTCAGCTTTAACCCAGAAGGGATTGAAGACTGTTTTTGATGAGGCTATCATAGCCATTTTAACTCCAAAGAAACACACTGTAAAAAAAAGAATAGGATCAAGATGTATAAACTGTTGTTTAATTACGTGAGAAACATCTTCAGTGGCCAAGGAAACTATTTCTCTCAGAAAGCATATGAAATGCTACCCAGACCTTTTATAGCTAATGAAGCAGTTCAAAACTTGAAAGAAAACAAAACCTGTCCTTAGAATTCTATAAAGTTTATTAAGAATGTTCCTTAAAGGTCTAAGAAGCAGTAAACAGCATCTGAAGCCACAATCTATTATAAATACTTTATTTCAACTAGAAGGTACAATCTCTCAGGGGTTTCATAGTTTAAAAAGCTACAATCACATCATGTTGTAACTACATAAAAAACAGTGCTGTAAATGGAACTGCTTGGCTTTGACCATACACATTTCTGCACAGCCCTTACGGAATCTGCACAAAGAAATATCTCCCTTTGCTCCAGTTAATTGTTCTTGTATGTAAGTTGCTTTCTATTCCAGTATATCCAGAGTGGTGAAATAACAAGGCCAGACACGTAGCCAAAGGTCGCTCCAAGCGTACAGGAGATGGGCCATACCTGAGGAGAGAATGTATGAGATCAAAAAAGAACAAATGTTTTATTATTACTTGAGCACAAGTGTAACCTAAATATTTCTATATTAAAGCTTAATGTGCTTTCTTAAAGAATGCCAAAAGTGTAATAAGGTCATAATTGCATTTATCATGAACACTAAAAATGTACACAACTTAGTTAATGTGCATTAAACTGTAACAAGGCTTCTGGCAATTGTAGATTTAGTTTGATGCTCCCCCAAAGTGCATGAGACACATGCTAAAATTACAAATTAAAATTTTGGGTCAGACTTTGCCATAATGCTGGACTCAATTTAGCTCTCTGAACTAGTTAGTAATTTTTTTTTTTAATTCCCACATTGGCTGTGTACATCAAATGAAATGAGAAGTGTGTATGCTGACCAAACCACAAGGAACTTTAAGTTGCGTTAAGGAGGAAAGACCTAGAATCCAAGCATGTTACATGAAAATTATAACAGAGCAGC
Organism: Sapajus apella; assembly: GCF_009761245.1. Lineage (NCBI taxonomy): Eukaryota > Metazoa > Chordata > Mammalia > Primates > Cebidae > Sapajus > Sapajus apella. Next base: position 19,998,008 of record NW_022436984.1, read on the forward strand.
TGCTTCCACCTTTGAGATATAAATGTTGGAACCACAGCAGAAGTTATAGAATGACAACTTATATACACACCTAGAATAGTAAGTTAAACACAATACCAGCTTCCAGAGACCCAATTTCTCCAGCCTCACTCTGCTTAAGTGAGGTAATTAATGTTGATTTATTTCATCTACAAGCAGTGCATGTGTTAGTCCCTAAGTGAAAGGCTCTGCTTAAAAAAAAAAAGTTGGAGAAAAATTTCCATGTTCTTCTGTGAAGCTTATTTGGTACACTGGAGCCATTTCTAATCTTTTTCTGGGGGAACAGGCCATAGAACTGTGTTAGAGGTGACCCATCTTAATTGCTAGTTCTATTACCTAATTCAGCTTCCTTGTTTGGTCTGCTGTGGATCTGCCTTATTGAAAATGCCATGCATAAGATAATGGTGTTAGACAAAGCTTCATTGTGAACAACCTAGCAGTTTAGAGAAACAATCTCATCTATACATTTTTTTCTAGCCTTTCCTACATTTAAACTTGCTGTTGCCTAAATTATGATTTTTTTAAATGTCTTTGGTGGACTTCATTCACATGACTTGAGCTTACAGCTATGTCTACCGCACAGATTGGGTAATGGAACACTAAACTTTTATACTTGAAAATGACAGCCTTAAATGCTCATATCAGTCACAAATCTAGGATGTACTGTCTTGTTGTATGTGAGCTTTGTAGAGATTTTTAAAAATATAAGCATCACCTTCCCATTGAAGAGTGGAGAGAGTCTACTGGATGACTGGTCAGGAACTTTCTCTCAGAATCGGACATTTGGATGTCTTCTTTCTTCCAAGAAATGGTGGTTCACATTAAGTATCATGGCCTTATGTATGCTCAAATGGAATCTTATGTAACTTTCTTATTTAATTTTGGTCTGCTATTTTTAGATAAAATTGAAAGGAATTGTATAAATCAATTAACATATTAGCTAAGTTGTCCAACACATGGTATAAAGGAATTACAACAGTAAACTATTATACATTTCCAACTTGCCTTTGGGGATTTATGAGGATTTTTTGGGGGGAGGGGGTCAAATTCATCTCTCTGAAACCCTTCACACTTGGTTTACTAGCCATTCAAAGTTAAAGTCTAGAATTTGTCCTGCTCTAACAGAAATGGATTAGGAATTTGTCAACACAAACCGATGTCACCTGTTTCTTGACTGGGCGTTCGTTTCCTCATTATAAATGTGGGAGGTAGAACAGAGATTCCAACGTCTCTTCCATTTATCAAAACTCTTAGGATTCTCTTCTTTCTTATTCACCATAATCATTTGTTGGACATTACCTTTTCAGTTTCAGTCTCAAGATGGCAAAAATCATGTATTTAGATTATCAGAACTCTAAGCAAAGATGACAGTCTCATCTGAACCTGAGGTGCCTTAAGTACTCTACTGACCTTGATGGGGTTTGGAGTTCTCCATTGCTTATCAAGAGCTTTTTAATTGCTTTGGTTCTTTAGTATTTCTTTTTGCAAAAATCCTTCCTGCCACTTTAAAAACCAAAGATTTGTTTTCTATTCATAAGCAGCCTATAGCAAAATTACCTTATTTTCAGAAGCATGTCTTCATTAAAAGCTTAGGTTTCAAAGAAATTCAGACTAATCACTGAAATGACTATTTCAAACTAGTGAAATATGTGGGAAATAAAATGCTTCAAAAATACTTTATTGACATAAATTTTGCTAGTGAATACAAATATATTGCCTCAAATAAGGCCATGTATGAATTAACTTACAAGAAATTTGTAGTTAATCACTTTTTGCATATAGAAAATTAGTTCTAAAATTCTTAAAAATAAATTTAGGGGCTACCTGAAATCTTATTTCTTTGCTTACACCCTTGTTTTATCTCCACAGGTACATTTTAGGTTAGCTCATGGTGAATTCTATTTACAATAAGTAGAGTTTGGATTCATGGGTTTTGTTATGAATTATCTTAGTTACTTTAGACACTGTTTCCATTTGTTTTTTAACTATTTAAAATACCAAATTAAATACCAGTTTGTTGGTTGTTGCTTTTAAATGATTGTTACTTTAACAGTGTCCCTTCCTAACACATGGGGTTACAAATAAAATATTATGCATAATTTACTATCTACGGAAAGCGCTGAACTTTTTACCTTAGTAGTTTTCATTTACTACCCTATGTAAACATTTGGGATAATACTCTTTCCTTTGTTTCTTTAGGCTGAGAGTCTACTAATCATTGGCAAAGTATGAGTCCCTATACTCTGTTAAAAAAAAAAAAAAAAAAGCTTACTCTTAAAGTATAGGGAGAATAGTAATCCCTCATGAATCCCAGCTAGATTCCAATTTGGGTTACTAAATTGTATTTTAATCATTCTGTAATTTCAGTATGGCTCTTTATTCTCAAACACATATATACCACCACACACATTCTTTAAACAGCTGTCAAACCTCACCTCCAACAGAATGCCAAAAATGAAATATTGGTTAAAAAATTTTGTCTAATGAAGGGTTACGGCTTGGAACACTTGGCTATTCATGTTATGTAAATCAAGAAGTCCATGCCATCAGCAAATTAAAATGTTGGACTGGCTTTGAGGACTGTTAATGATGGGTCAGGCTTTGTACTTAAAAGAGTATCTGCTTGGCTTTCCTGAAATAAGCATTTGTTAATTTTAACACTGTCATTTTTTAAAACGGAATTTCTTTAAGGGCAGTTTTCATGATTTTTTAAGATCAAAATAGGTAAACAAAAGGAGGGAGGCTGCCCACTAAGAACTATTCCTCAAGCAATTTCCTACTAAATTTCTTCTGATTTTTATAAAAATTTTAAAACTACACTATGGCAACAGAATTCACTTGTCAATCCTAGCTTAATCATGTATTTTCATAATTAGACCCTAAGGTTTTCCTTTAAAACCATTTCCTTATGTCACATACAGAAATGTTTCTATTCAAAATTCTTCGTGCCACAAATAGAATTTTTAAAAATGGTATATATTAAACAGATAATTCAGCTGCTCATCACTATAAAGATTTCTCCAAATTATGGTAATCTGGGATGGCTTTATATAATTATCTTATTTTGTTTAAAGAAAATAGAAAACATAGAACAAACACATTCATGTAAAAGAAGTCATTCACACATGTTTGCCACCAAAATGACAATCAAGTTTTTTATAAATTTAAATTTTTAGGCAGTAAACAGAAGAAACAACCTATGCTGTATAATCAAATATATTACAACTCAATTACCAATAAGAAAAAAAATCTAGTGGTACATCCGATGTTAAGTGACCTTGACCAGCTCATTTTAACATAGGAGCCTCAGTTTCCCAGTCTACAAACCAGGGACAGAAGTACCTACTATACTTAAAATGCAGGGCTAAAGTAATCTCTTAGAATTGGTCATAAAAGCTATAAAGTACATGATACTGGTATTCTGTATATTAAATGTTGTAACTTGAAAAAATTAAACTTAACACTAAGTATTTCTCTAGTCACAGACCAAGTAATAAGTAGAACTGTAATAACCGTAATAAGTAGAAAGGTAGTAAATAGAACAGGCAGTTTAGAACAAATAGTTCATGAGTAATGTTATACTGTGTGGTAGGAACTATTCCCTTACCCTTGCAAAGCAATCATCTTTAATACATGCTGTTCTTCACATGGAATGTCTGTTACAAGAGCAAACGCAAGAGCCGTACAACATACTGGCATTACGTTAGCCATCTGTAGCCTCACCTCAGAAGGAGGAATGATTCCCTGCTGCTAGCTGTCATTTTTCATAAATTTTAAGAAGCAAAATAAGGACACATAGTGGTTTTAAACTAATCATTTGTAGGCATTTGTGTTAATTTTTAAAGCCTCATATGAATTACTCCATTCGTTCAAAACTATTTATCGAGCCCCTACCTTAACCCAGCAGTTAAAGGTGCAAACCAAGATTAGATTATTTAATTTTGGGTACATTTTAATATAAATTCTTAAAAATATGTGTTCCTAAAAAAAATAAAAATTAAATATGTGTTCCAAATAAAAAAAAGTTACTTATAATTTTGGGGGAGATTTACTCTGTCACAGATAATAGAGAGAAACTGACCTATATGCAAGTCAGAACACCTAGAAACATTTAGAACAACTCACGGCCATTATGATTACTGTCTCTCTCTCCAGATGAAAAGGAAAATAAAACCCAGGCAGCTCATTCTCAATCTCATGAGCTACTTTTCAGTATGTTTGTTTTGTTGATTGTGCTTATCACATATTTGCATTTGCATGACTGACAGAGTTCATCTTTCAAAGCCTGCTGAACTTACTGGTTATAAATAATCATTTATATTCTCAAAATTGGCCTTGAACAGTATGTTTTTCCAGATATTCCCAAAGTAAATGCTATTGTCTGATACAGGAATATATGCACAAATGAACCTAGTGATTGGGATACATTTCTGTAGTTAAAAACTGCACTGATCCATGTATACACTCTCCTGTGACTAAGAATACTATTTTAGTAAGACATTTCTGGAGGGTTGTATCGTTTCTGGTCTGGAATTCTTGTCAAAATGACACTAAAAGGTCCTGGTCACAACTCATGCAAATGAGTTAACTTAGCCAGCATTATTCTCTCTCATGTGGAAGTCCTATAAGCAAAGCATTATCAACATCGTTACCCTACTATGAACACACCTTTTAAATCCAAAATTATTTCATGCCACTTAAGTGTTAACACATTTTTCTCATGCGTGAACCATATAAACCATATTCATATAAATGAATATTTTATTTTGGCCTAAACACAGTATAATCCCTCTGGTAATGGAAATACCAATTAACATCAAGACATGCAGCTCTTCAATCAATCAAATCCATAATCTTAGTTTTAATCTCCCTTCAGCATTTTGGAGTAATCCATGTAGTTATAATCCTATGATTTCTAGTTTCAATTTATAATTATCTGTGACTTCAGGAAATGAATACACATATTTCACAAGTATTAAGTTTTTAACCTGGTAAAACTGAAAAAACAAACAAACAAAAAACCCCAAAGATTTTAAAATACAACAATGCCTCATTTATCTGGTGTCTGATTGGAGTAAGTACAAATATTTTAAAACAATTTTAAATTGTATCAAAGACAATCTCAGGTGACTAAAATTCAAAACTCCAAATTCAGTTATTTAAAATACTCTGTATCAATTTTGCTTTTTACCTTTGTAAGAAATAAGTATCCTAGAAGAGGTTTGGTTATTTGGTTCAAATCTTTTTAAAGATTGTAGCACTGAGGGGATCGATCCAAGATGGCCATTTAGGAACAGCTCAGGATTGCAGCTCCCAGTGAAAGCGCAGAGGGTGAGTGGACGCCGCATTTTTATTGCCCACAGACTAGGAAATTCCCAGGTGGAGGAGCCCCACGGGTCACCAGCGCGGCTGTTTCGGCCAGGGCTGCTGTGTCGGCCTGTGCAGCTGCTTTGTCAGCGCCCTGGTGCAGCGGTTCTCTGTACAAAATACGCTGGTCCGGGTGCCCTTTTGGCTGGCGATCCGAGCCACGGGAAGTCACCCATTCATCTGTTTAAAAAGGGGACTGAACAGGGAACCAGGACAGTAGATTCTAGGGCAAAAAATGCACCAGGAATCTCAGTGCCACTGTTTAAGCCAGCGCAGTGAGGCCCCGCATGGGAAAACACACAGATCCTGGTGCCTCTTCAACAGGCGACGGAACACCAACTTAAAAAAAAAAAAAAAGAAAGGCTCTGAGGCAGGGAGCCAGGCGATCAGGCTCGGCTGGTCCCATCCCCACAAAAGAACAGCAATCAGAAACTCTCTGGATTGAGAGTTTCACAGCAAGCGCAGCTTAACCCAGGACGGTCTAGCTCTGTGAGGGAGGGGCATCCACCATTACCAAGGCACTCCAACACTACGGAGGTAGTCAGCCAATGCTGAGGCAGCCCGCCGTTGCCAAGGCAACCTGCCATTGCTGAGGCTGCCCGCCAGTGCTGAGGCAACCCACCATTACAGAGACAGTCCGCCAATACAGAGGTGGGCCACCATTGCCAAGGTAGTTCTAACTACACCCATATAAACAGGACTGCAGGGAAGCCCAATCAGCAGCTGGGCGGAGCCCACAGCAGCTCAGCAAAGCCTCTACAGGCAGACAGTGACTAGGCTGCTTCCTTGCTGGGCAGGGCAGCTCTGAAGGAAAAAAAAGAAGATAGCAGCACAACGGAAAGTCATAAATAAAGCCCTAAATCCCTGGGACAGAGCACCTGGGAACAAAAAGCGGTTTATGAGTTCTGCTGCAGCAGACCAAAACGTAACTGCCCAGCAGCTCTGAATGAACAACGGAGCTCAGCATTTGAGCTCCTATAAAGAACACACTGTCTCCTCAAGCAGCTTGCTGACCCCTGTATATCCAAAGAGCCACCTCATAAAGGAGAGATCAGACTGACACTTGGCGGGTATCCTTCAGGGACAAAGATAGCAGAAGAAGAAAACTGGTAGCAACCCTTACTGTACTGCAGCTGCTGCAGGTGATCCCCAGGCAAACAGGGCCTAGAGTGGACCTCAGCAGACCTACAGCAGAGGGGCCAGACAGTTAGAAGGAAAACTAAGAAACAGAAATAACCTCATCATCAATACACAGAACGTCCACTCAGAGACCCAATCTGAAAGCCAGCAACTACAAAGACGACAGGTGGATAAATCCATAAAGATGGGAAGAAACCAGGACAAAAAGGATGAAAACACCCAAAACCAGAATACCTCTCCTCCTATAAGGGAACTCCTCACCAACAAGGGAAAAAGGTTGGATGGAGAACAAGTGTGATGAAATGACAGAATCAGACTTCAGAAGGTGGGTAGTAAGAAACTTCTGTGAACTAAAAGAACATGTTCTAACCCAATGCAAAGAAACTAAGAACCTTGAAAAAGGATTTGACAAAATGCTAACGAGAATGGACAAAATAGAAAGGAATATAAGTGAATTGATGGAGCTGAAAAACGCAACACGAGAACTTCGAGAAGCATGCACAAGTTTCAACAGCCGAATTGACCGAGCAGAAGAAAGGATATCAGAGGTCGAAGATCAAATCAAAGAAATAAAACGGGAAGGCAAGAATAGAGAAAAAAGGGTAAAAAGGAATGAACAAAGTCTCCAAGAAATGTGGGACTATGTGAAAAGACCTACTCTACGTTTGATAGGTGTACCTGAATGTGATGAAGAGAATGAATCCAAGCTGGAAAATACTCTTCAGGATATTATCCAGGAAAACTTCCCCAACCTAGCAACACCGGCCAATATTCAAGTCCAGGAAATACAGGGAACACCACAAAGATATTCGTCAAGAAGAGAAACCCGAAGGCATATAATCGTCAGATTTACCACAGTTGAAATGAAGGAGAAAATACTAATGGCAGCCACAGAGAAAGGTCGGGTTTGCCACAAAGGGAAGCCCATCAGACTTACAGCAGATCTCTCAGCAGAAACCCTACAAGCCAGAAGAGAGTAGGGGCCAATATTCAACATCCTTAAAGAAAAGAACTTTCAACCCAGAATCTCCTATCCAGCCAAACTAAGCTTCATAAGTGAAGGAAAAATAAAATCCTTTGTGAACATGCAAGTACTCAGAGATTTCGTCACCACCAGGCCTGCTTTACAAGAGCTCCTGAAAGAGGCTCTACACATATAAAGGAACAACCAGTACCAGCCACTCCAAAAACATGCCAAATGGTAAACAGAATCAACACAACGAAGATTCTGCATCAACTAATGGGCAAAACAGCCAGCTAGCACCAAAATGGCAGTATCAAATTCACACATAACAATATTAACCCTAAATGTAAATGGACTAAATGCCCCAATCAAAAGACAAAAGACAGACTGGCAAATTGGATAAAAAGCCAAAACCCATCGGTGTGCTGTATCCAGGAAACCCATCTCACATGCAAGGATACACAAAGGCTCAAAATAAAGGGACGGCGGAATATTTACCAAGCAAATGGAGAGCAAAAAAAAAGCAGGAGTTGCAATTCTCATCTCTGATAAATTAGACTTTAAAGCAACAAAGATAATAAGAGACAAAGAAGGACATCACATAATGGTAAAAGGATCAATGCAACAAGAGCTAACCATCCTAAATACGCACCCAATACAGGAGCACCCAGATACATAAGGCAAGTTCTTAATGACTTACAAAGAGACTTAGACTCCCACACGATTATAGTGAGAGACTTTAACACCCCATTGTCAATATTAGACAGATCAACCAGACAGAAAATTAACAAGGATATCCAGGACTTGAACTCAGACCTGGACCAAGCAAACCTAATAGACATTTACAGAACTCTCCACCCCAAATCCACAGAATATACATTCTTCTCAGCACCACATCACACCTACTCTAAAATTGACCACATAACTGGGAGTAAGTCACTCCTCAGCAAATGCAAAAGAACGGAAATCATAACAAACAGTCTCTCAGACCACAGTGCAATCAAGTTAGAACTCAGAATTCAAAAACTAACCCAGACCTCACAGCTTCATGGAAACTGAACAACTTGCTCTTGAATGTTGACTGGATAAACAATGAAATGAAGACAGAAATAAAGATGTTCTTCGAAACCAACGACAATGAAGACAAAACATACCAGAATCTCTGGGACACATTTAAAGCAGTCTCTAGAGGAAAATATATAGCAATAAGTGCCCACATGAGAAGCAAGGAGAGATCAAAAATTGACACCCTATTGTCAAAACTGAGAGAGCTAGAGGAGCAAGATCAAAAAACCTCAAAGTCTAGCAGAAGACAAGAAATAGCTAAGATCAGAGCAGAACTGAAGGAGACAGAGACACAAAAAACCCTTCAAAAAATCAATAAATCCAGGAGCTGGTTTTTTGAAAAGATCAACAAAATAGACAGACCACTAGCCAGATTAATAAAAAAGAAAAGAGAGAATAACCAAATTGATGCAATAAAAAACGATAAAGGGGATATCACCACAGATTCCACAGAAATTCAAACCATCATCAGAGATTATTACAAACAACTCTATGCACATAAACTAGTAAACCTGGAAGAAATGGATAAATTCCTGGACACTTGCCTCCTCCCAAGCCTAAACCAGGAAGAAGACGAAACCCTGAACAAGGGCTGAAGTTGAGGCAGCAATTAAGAGCTTACCACCCAAAAAAAGCCCAGGTCCAGACGGGTTCACAGCCGAATTCTACTAGACATACAAAGAGGAGCTGGTACCATTCCTTCTGAAACTATTCCAAACAATACAAAAAGAAGGAATTCTTCCCAAATCATTTTATGACACCAACATCATCCTGATTCCAAAACACAGCAGAGACTCAACAAGAAAAGAAAACTTCAGGCCAATATCCATGATGAACATAGATGCAAAAATCTTCAATAAAATACTGGCAAGCCGACTGCAACAGCACATCAAAAAGCTTATCCACCATGATCAAGTAGGCTTCATCCCGGGGATGCAAGGCTGGTTCAACATACGCAAGTCTATAAATGTAATTCACCACATAAACAGAACCAAAGACAAAAACCACATGATTATCTCAATTGATGCAGAGAAGGCCTTTGACAAAATTCAACAGCCCTTTATGCTAAAAACCCTCAATAAGCTAGGTATTGACAGAACGTATCTCAAAATAATAAAAGCTATTTACGACAAACCAACAGCCAATATCATACTGAATGGGCAAAAACTGGAAGCATTCCCTTTGAAATCTGGCACTAGACAAGGATGCCCTCTCTCACCACTCCTATTCAATATAGTGCTGGCAGTTCTAGCCAGAGCAATCAGGCAAGAAAAAGAAATAAAGGGTATTCAAATAGGAAAGGAGGAAGTCAAATTGTCTCTATTTGCAGACGACATGATTGTATATCTAGAAGACCCCATCGTCTCAGCCCCAAACCTCCTGAAACTGATAAGCAAGTTCAGCAAAGTCTCAGGATACAAAATCAATGTGCGAAAATCACGTGCATTCCTATACACCAATAACAGACTTAAAGAGAGCCAAATCAAGAATAAACTGCCATTCACAATTGCCACAAAGAGAATAAAATACCTAGGAATACAACTAACAAAGAACGTAAAGGACCTCTTCAAGGAGAACTACAAGCCACTGCTCAATGAAATAAGACAGGACACAAACAGATGGAGAAACATTCCATGTTCATGGTTAGGAAGAATCAGTATCGTGAAAATGGCCATACTGCCCAAAGTAATTTACAGATTCAATGCTATCCCCATCAAGCTACCAATGACCTTCTTTACAGAACTGGAAAAAAAACACCTTAAACTTCATATGGAACCAAAAGAGAGCCCACATAGCCAAGTCAATTCTAAGCAAAAAGAACAAAGCGGGCGGCTACTGGACTTCAAACTATACTACAAGGCTACAGTAATCAAAACAGCATCGTACTGGTACCAAAACAGAGATACAGGCCAATGGAACAGAACAGAGGTCTCAGAGGCAACACAACATATCTATAACCATCTGATCTTTGACAAACCAGACAAAAACAAGCAATGGGGAAAGGATTCCCTGTTCAATAAATGGTGTTGGGAAAACTGGCTAGCCATGTGCAGAAAGCAGAAACTGGACCCCTTCCTGACACCTTACACTAAAATTAGCTCCAGATGGATTAAAGACTTAAACATAAGACCTGACACCATAAAAACCCTAGAAGAAAATCTAGGCAAAACCATTCAGGACATAGGTGTAGGCAAGGACTTCATGACCAAAACACGAAAAGCATTGACAACAAAAGCCAAAATAGACAAATGGGACCTAATTAAACTCCACAGCTTCTGCACAGCAAAAGAAACAGTCATTAGAGTGAATCGGCAACCAACAGAATGGGAAATAATTTTTGCAGTTTACCCATCTGACAAAGGGCTGATATCCAGAATTTACAAAGAACTAAAACAGATTTACAAGAAAAAAACTAACAAGCCCATTCAAAAGTGGGCAAAGGATATGAACAGACACTTTACAAAAGAAGACATACATGAGGCCAACAAACATATGAAAAAATGCTCATCATCACTGGTCATCAGAGAAATGCAAATCAAAACTACATTGAGATCTCATGCCAGTTAGAATGGCGATCATTAAAAAATCTGGAGACAACAGATGCTGGAGAGGATGTGGAGAAATAGGAACACTTTTACACTGTTGGTGGGAGTGTAAATTAGTTCTACCATTGTGGAAGACAGTGTGACGATTCCTCAAGGACCTAGAAATAGAAATTCCATTTGACCCAGCAATCCCATTACTGGGTATATATCCAAAGGATTACAAATCATTCTACTATAAGGACACGTGCACACGAATGTTCATTGCAGCACTGTTTACAACAGCAAAGACCTGGAACCAACCCAAATGCCCATCGATGATAGACTGGACAGGGAAAATGTGGCACATATACACCATGGAATATTATGCAGCCATCAAAAACGATGAGTTTATGTCCTTTGTAGGGACATAGATGAACCTGGAAACCATCATTCTCAGCAAACTGACAGAAGAGCAGAAGATCAAACACCGCATGTTCTCACTCATAGGCGGGTGTTGAACAATGAGAACACATGGACACAGGGAGGGGGGCCCCCCCCCGTGGGGGCTGGGGGGGGGAAAATGGGGGGGGGAGGGGGGGGGGGGGGAGCTGGGGAGAGACAGCAAGGGGAGAAATGCCAGATGTAGGTGATGGGGAGGAGGAAGGCAGCAAATCACACAGCCACGTGTGTACCTATGCAAGAATTTTGCATGTTCTTCACATGCACCCCAAAACCTAAAATGCAATAAAATAAATAAATTGGAAAAAACAAACAAACAAAAAAAAACTCAGATGCATCATGTTTTAAACCCAGTTTTGCTTGTTTTTCCTTAGTAACAGCTGTAACAGTATTCCATTGTATGGATGGTGCACCATTTATTCCACTAGTCTTTTTCTTTTTTTTTTTTTTTAAGACAAAGTCTCACTGTGTCACCCAGGCTGGAATGCAATGGTGTGATCTCAGCTCACTGCAACCCTGCCTCCCGGGTTCAAGCAATTCTCCTGAGTAGCTGGGCTTACAGGCACACGCCACCACACCCGGCTAATTTTTGTATTTTCAGTAGAAACGGGGTTTCACCACGTTGGCCAGGATAGTCTCGAACTCCTAACCTCGTGATCCACCCACCTTGGCCTCCCAAAGTGTTGGGATTACAGGCGTGAGCCACCATGCCTGGCCTCAACTAGTCTTTCGTACACATTTTATTTATACAAACCAATTCAATTTACTTGGCAAGAAACAGGCAGAGAACAAGAACAAAATATTTCAAAAGATCTGGTGATTTTGCCTACCATTCCTATTTACTAAGTGCACACCTGAGAGTGTAAAGGTGGAAAGACTTGATTCTGCCATTGTCTTAGTAGGTGTTAGTTTCAGCCTGGCCCTGATAATGTGAACACTTCATGGTGTAGAACAGGAGTCTGGTTACAGTCAGGGAAAAGCCCACTGCAGTGCAGTAAGTGAGGTCCAAATATTCAATTGTTTAAATTGCAAGGTGACGTTACTGGAAGTTAATGATGGGGGGAAATGGGGAAAACATTTGTTTTGTTAGATGATATCTTTCATTAGAAACAGGTCAATTATTACACACAAAATGTACATTGAATTTTAGAAGTCCCAAATTATGACTAGTCAGTTCATAAATCAATCCCTCTATCATCCATCCATCTCACTCCCAACTACACAAGATAAGAGCTTGTTTCCATTGAGAAGTAGGGCTAAGAACGGGCTAAAGCCAATCACATATATCCAAATTTGTACTATTTGTAAGGTTTTGTTGTACTTTTTTATTTCATATAACATCTATAAATGCAAGTCACCTTTTTCAACTTGCATTCAACAGAAGAGGGATCTGTTCCAATCTTGGAAGGAAAAACTGGCCAAGTTTGATGTAAAGAGAATTGTACTGTTCAAGCAATTTAAAAGATTTTCTAGGCTAATTTTTGAGTACATGTGGCTGACAAATGTTGACTAAGCTTCTACTTACACATCTCCTCTATACCATAATACGTAAAGTGATGTGCCTGGAGACATAAGGTGTGGTAGAGGTTGGGGGCAGAGATTACTTTCTGTTGGGAAGAATTCACTTTTTCTATTTTATGGAATAGGAGGAAGTTCAGCTGGATTGGAAACAATGGGTAGCAGTAGGTCTTAAACTGGAGGACTGGAGAAAGAGCTGCACTTGCTTGAGGCCAAGTGGAAGAATGAGAAATGAGTCTGGAAAAGTAGGGCAGAGTTAGGATTTTTAAAAATAGCTTTATAGAGTGGAATGAAAAATTACCCTAGAAAGTCCTTTCTAGCCATACAATTCACTAATTTCAAGCATACAAATCAATGGTTTTTAGTATATTCACAGAGTCGTGCAGCCATCATCACTCTTAAGTTTTAGAACATTTTCATCACCCACAGACTCTTTACCCAACTCCAATCACTCCCTATTTCTCCTTCCTCCCAGCCCTAGGCAACCACTAAGCTACCTTTTCCTCTATGATTTGTCTATTCTGGACATTTCATATAAACGGAATCATAAAACATGTGCGACTGGCTTCTTTTCCCTAGCATAAGGTTTTCAAGGTTCTCAAGGTTCATCCATGTTGTAGCATGTATCAGTATTTCATTCCTTTTTATGGCTCAATTATATTCCCTCCTATGGATATTCCACATTTTATTTATCCATTCAACAGCTGATGGACATTTGGGTTGTTTCTGCTTTTTGGCTATTAGGAATAACTTTGCTATGAACATTTATGCACAAGTTTTTGTGTGAACATGTTTTCATCTCTCTTGGGATTACACCTCAGAGCAGAACTGTTGAGTTGAATGGAAACTCTATGTTTAAACACTTGAGGAACTGCCAGCCTCTTCCAAAGTGGCTGAACCATTTTTATATTCCCACCAGCAGTGTATGAGGATCCCAATTTTTCCACACCCTCCTGACACTTGTCATTATCTTTTTTTATTATAGTCATTGTAATTGGTATGAAATGGTATCTCACTGTGGTAGATTTAGGGCCAGAATTTTAGAAAATTCTTAAATGTCAAACTAAGAATTTAGTTTGGAACCACGAAGGTTTTTAATCAAGGCAACTATATGCTCAGAGATGTTTCAATAAGATTTATATATATACCTTTCTAACCTCTAAGCTCTCAGTTCCTTGGGCTAAGAGGCAAGATCCATGACTTCACACTTGTCATGGCTCCAGCACACTTGTGGTCATCTTTTGTTTATTAAAATAAAAAGTACAATCATCCAAGAAGTTGCCCTATATTTTGTTGTAGCCAAGTGTTTATGATCCTACATATAATAAATGTAGAAAAAAGGGAACCAAGACCTATTTTTAAAAATAGAAAAATTCAGCCAGGCACAGTGGCTCACACCTGTAATCCCAGCACTGTGGGAGGCTAAGGCAGGCAGATCATGAGGTCAAGAGATCAAGACCACCCTGGCCAACATGGTGAAACCCCATCTCTACTAAAAGTACAAAAATTAGCTGGGCATGGTGGCCCATGCCTGTCTCAGCTACTCGGGAGGCTGAGGCAGGAGAATCGCTTGAACCCGGGAGGAAGAGGTTGCAGTGAGCTGAGATCATGCCACTGCACTCCAGCCTGGCAACGAGCAAGACTGTCTCAAAAAAAAAAAAAAAAAGACAACTCTGTAGCCTATCTTTTTAAAGTAAAAATGTTACATTTATCAAAATAATGTATGTGACATCTTTAAAGGACTACAATTAGACTAATAATAAAAATAGTAGTCTCCTCTTCCATCCCTCCCCACTCCTGATGTCTGCTCCAAGGCAGATATTTTCAACTCCTTTTGCTGTTTCTTCTGTTTACCTCAAATTAAAAAATAATAAGTATAGATTTTTCAAGATTAACTTACTTTCTGCCTTCTACTATGAGAGAAGAGGACTTAGCACCTTTTACCTACAAGCTGCCTACCTCCACATACACATTTCTGACTCACGCCCCTTCTTCAACAGTAACAGCTCCTCCTTTCAACTGAATCAATAGCACAGTGTCTACATTATGATGATTATAAAACTGCTAATCACAGTGAACCACACAGTAAACCACAATTAAACATTGCTTTTCTCATGGTAAACATAATCTTTAATTGTCCATGGATGTTAACAACTGCTCTTTTTGCCCCTCCGTTTGCTTATGTAACTGTCAATAAACCATCTTAAAATATTCAAAGCTAAGTATCGCCTCTAAATGCTTGATCTCTTCTCCCCACTCCTTCCATCCTTTTGGAGGCACCTAGGACCATACACAGCTGCTGTGCTGTGAGGTCCCTTCACAAGCATCTTGTGAATTCTCTTTCCCTCTCTCAGTTCTTTTGGATCTGCTATTTCTAAATTTCAAGACTTCTTCCATCTATGTTCCTTTTTTCCTTTTGCTTTTCTTTTTAAGCACCTCTTTCAATAGATTCCTGAGAAAGGGTATATGGAAAATAGATTCTTAGAGATGCTTTAAGTCTGCAAATGACTTTACTGTAATTGTTGGGAATCATTCTGCCTCAGAAGTTGTTTTTGCTGTTGTTTTTGAGTTGGAGTCTCACTCTGCTCAAGGCTGGAATGCAGTGGCGCGATCTCAGCTTACTGCTGAGATCTTACTACATCCGCCTCCTGGGCTCAAGTAATTCTCCTGCCTTAGCCTGCCGAATAGCTGGGATTACAGGCACCCACCACCACGCCCAGCTAATTTTTGTATTTTTAGCAGAGACAGGGTTTCACCTTGTTGGCCAGGCTGGTCTCAAACTCCTGACCTCAAGTGATCTACCCACCTCGGCCTCCCAAAGTGCTGGGATTACAGGTGTGAGCCATAGTGCCTGGCCTTGCTTCAGAATTTGGAAGGCATTGCTTCATTGTTTTCTGATTCCCACTTGAGAAGTTCAGTGCCATTCTGGTTTCTGGTCCTCTGTAGGTATCATGTTTCTCTCATTCTCTGGAAACTTTTAGAATAATCCCTTTATTCCTGGTTATCAAAACTTTCATCAAAATGTGTTTTAAAGTGTTTTTTTTCCATCCACTATGCTGAAAATATATGGGCCTTCTTAATCTATAATCTCAGGTCTTCTGGTTCTTAAAATTCTTTTATTGAAAGACCTTTTTTGATCAGGTCTCTTAAGGATTTCTTCCTTACTCTTTTTGCTAGGAATACTACTATTTTGAGCTATTTTCTGCTTTTCTTATCTTTTAACTCATTTTGCCATTTTTGACTTTTTGTTTGACTAGGGAATATTTTCAACTTTTGTCTCTACTTCTGTTGTGTTTAATAGTATATTTATTTCCCAAAAGTTTTCTGGTTCTCTGTATATTCCTTTTAACTGCTTCCAGCTCACCTTTTAAGGTAAAGTTTGAAAAAAAAAAAAAAAAGTTTTTAAGTTATCTTCTGTCTTTATTTATTGCCTCTATTTCCCCTGAGTTTCTTTTCTGTTGTTTTCATTTCTGGATTTTATTTGAGGTATTCCCCAAATATCTGGTGATTCTTTACTTCTCATTCTACTTAAAATGCCATGTATGAAATGTCCACACTAGGCAAAACTACAGAGATAGAAAACATATGAGTGTAAGCTTGTCTAACCCATGGCCTACGGGCCACATGTGGCCCAGGACAGCTTTGAATATGGCCCAACACAAATTCATAAACTTTCTTAAAACATTATGAGATTTGTTTTTAAAGCCCATCAGCAATCTTGAGTGTTAATATATTGCATATGTGGCTCAAGACAATTCTTACTCTTCCAATGTGGCCCACAAAAGCCAAAAGATTGGACAGTTCTGTAGTGGTTGTGTGGGCCGTGGAGAGAAGGGTGGAAATAGCGGATGACTGCTAATAGTTTCTTTTTGATGTGGTGAAATGTCTCAAAATTCAATTGTGGCAACGGCTACACGACTGTGCCTATACTAAAAACCACTGAATTATATACTTCATGAGTTAATTTTATGGTATGCAGTTATATCTCAATAATACTATTTTTAAACAACACCAACAACAAAGTGAAACTTTTAAACAGTTGACTGGATGCTTACCATGCATAAGTATGATAATTCAACCAGTGGGATGCACAGAACTAGGGACTGGGTAGGAATCCTGACTTTCCCTTAGAGAATCCCAAATGTCAGTATCTGTAAGTTTTTCTTTTGTACCATTTTCCCTCAAAAGAAATATTTCAATATTCTGCCTAGATGGTATAAGCCTGGCTCCCAGTACTTTGGGCCGAGTGGGGGAAAGAGGCTAGGTGTAAGGTAGGGGCTCATGGTTTGAAATGTAGAATTTCATTTAAAACTTATTCCCTGAAGAGGTTGTACCAAACAGGCTTAGTATCTGAGGACAGCCAGAATAGTTGGGAATATAAGGGGTACAATTATATTTTCTTCACTCCTCCTTCCCGCACTGTACAACTTCCATTGCTTGTATTAGTTTTTATTTACATTGTTCTGTAACTCTAATCCATTCATTATTTTCTTGATATAGTGAGTCCCTTTAAAGTACAAATTGGAGAATCCCCTTATTGTGGAAACTGTCTTCTATCATATCTTTGAATCATTTTTCGTTGGGTATTTTAGAGGCACTAACTAATCTTAGGTTTGCATCTCTTTTGTTTCTCCTCTATATAATCACATCTTCTCTAAATGCTTTATTCTTCCCAACCCCCTAACTACCCCTCATTCATTTTGATTAGCTCAAACCTTTCTTCCACGCTAAAATCTGACTTTCTAATTTGTCTGTTTCTTGATATTTTTCATTTATGACCTGTAATAGTGACCTGTGTATTCCCAATTTATTTCACTAATTCTGCAATCATCTTCTCCACATCATTTTGTTTCATGCTCTCATCTTTGCTCTTAATTTACTCAATTCATATCCTTAGTACTATTTTTCATGGTAAACCAAGTGGAGGTTTTTTCATTTGCTTTTGCTTCTAGGGTCAGGCCAGATTCTTCCTCTTCTGCACGTCCTTTTTTCCTCTTCTAGAGTACATTTTTAGGGTTGTTGTGCCATTTCTTTTCTCTTGCTCACACTTCACATGGGAACATTTCCTATCTTAACTAGCATCAATTTTCCCTGTCTTGAAGCTGCCTTTTGAGGACTGGATGTTATTTTCTACTGAGTTTTCTATAACATGAGGCAGAAAAGAGAATGGAGGCAGGAAGGCTGGGTAAGATAAATGCTACCTCTGTGATTCAATCAGTAATATTCCACTGAAATTTAATAAATGGTGGCTCTATAAATCAGACTTTTAAAAATTCATGGCCAGGGCTTATGCCTCCTCTTAGAAATCAGATGAAGCTACTATAGTGCATAGTCTGCTCTCTTGGCAGATCCCTGTAGGCAGCAGCCCCAATAGATTGATAAGAGGTAAAGAGGCCTGATGGGGAGTCAGGGAAATCTACACTCTATTAGTAAGAATATGTATGTGGATATACACATATTCTTCAAATTAGAACTTTAGTTTGACAGTGTCTATCAACTTCCTTTGATCTAGGAATGTTACTTCAGTAATCCAGTCTACAAAAACCTTTGCATAAGTATACAAAATTATACTTTATAATCATGAAAATTTGATAATAAACTTTAATAGGAAATTAAATAAATCATAGTACATGGAATACTTGTAATGATGATTAATTGCTCAACATTCATCTCAACCCTGATGATTAGACTAATTAATTAAATACTGATGATCCCACTGTCCTTCCCAACGATTAAGAAAACTCAAGGAAGAGAAACTGCTGCCATCTCACTACCATCCTGAGAATAATAACCAGGAGAATCAGTAAGAAGCATAGCCATACCCTGACTAACTGTATCTAGAACCATCCAACCTCCGTTATGTGACATAATCAGTTTCCTTATTATTCAAACTAATATAAGCTGAAATTTTGTGTTACTTATAGAGATATACTGACTAAGGATACTATGCAAGAAGAGGCAGATTATACACACAAAGAGAAGGATGTTCATAATACATTAGTGGGGGAAAAAAGTTATAAACCCATGACTAGTTTAACTATTTTGTTTTAAAATTATATATAAATTACAAAATCAGAAGAACATATACAATCTGCTAGTAATCGTTCATTGCCTCTATGATAGCAGTGCTAGGATCTTTAACTTTCTCTATTTTTCTATTTGAATTTTTACTACAAACATATATATACATTCTTTTGCAACAGACAAGATAGAATGAAATAGATAAATTCCTTTCTATTAACTAATTTGTAGCATCACTGACATTGATTTACTCTCATTTTATAAGTTTCTATAATAAAGTTATTTGAATTCCACTGTTATTGGTTAATTTTTTCAAAGTTAAGGAATATATACACAGTCAATAGGGCTGAGAATAAATAAATGGTTCCCTGTGAACAAACTTAAAAACTGCCTAAAGCAATGCTACAGATCAATCTTGATGACAATGTGCTCCAAGTACCTGTCCAAATTATTTGACTCCACTGGAATTCATTACATGAAATATTAATTGAAGTAAACAGGCCATTTTGAGTGCCTACTATGCGCCAGACACTGTATCATGCACCTGAGGGTTGTTCAGAGTACTCATGGCTCAAACAGGCTGTCATCAAAATAGTGTTTGTTTAAACAGACTTAATTTTTTAACTACTAAAATCTTCATCTAAAAAAGAGACACTGTACAACTCCCCCTAGTGGCTAAAGATATTTTACAAAATTCTAATATAAACATTTTCCTTCCCCACTGAATATTAAAACAAATGCCTCTTTGCCACTAAATTTTTTTTGCCCACATTCATGCTAAATTACTTACTTTTTATATGAATAAATCTCTGGTCATTCACTATATTTTCACTCTTAGTGTTCACAGTGGTTGTTTCAATATAAAATCTATCTCAATACAAAGATGACAAAAAGAGGCCTGTTGTCTTTTCTTACTGAATGTTTTCACCTTGGCAAGATCACCACTCTTGGCAAGATTTGTGTTTAGTACTATTCAGGAATCTATTTAGTTCACCAAAAGTGATCTGGTTCTAACTTAAACATTCAAATAACAGCATAAAATAATTCAAGCTTCAATGAAATATACGTGTGTAGTCAGATTATTACTTTCCTTTATAAGAAAGTCTGCAAATGAAAAAAAAAATTTAATGCCAATGCAACAACTGAATTAAATTAGTACAAACTGAGTACAGGTATTGATCGACTTACGACCTATGCAACTTACGACCATTCGACTTTATGACCACAATCGCTAGCCACGACTGCTCCGTGTCTGGCAGCGCAAACGTTGCCCAGCTGGGCATATGACAGTGCGGACCAGCTTCCGGCAGCACTACCGTCTCCGCGTACATATAGCCTACTCAACTTACGACCAAATCGTGTTACGAGCAGTCTGTCGGAACCAATTGTGGTCCTAAGTCGAGCACTAGCTGTATGTTCTTTAATAAGTACACCAATAAGAAGTTGGCAGAATATTTTAAGAAACCAAATGACTTTTCTGTTTTCAAGTTTCTTTATAATAGCATTTTTTAATTTTGTTTTCCTGGAGTAACTTAAAATTTACTGTAAAGAGAAATCCTGTTAAAGTAGTGTCTTTTAATTATGTGTAAAATCTCAGTAGCATCAGAATTGATCCTTAACTTGTAGGATGTAATTCCTACACAGTTCACAAGCTCAAAGCTTTAGTGTTCTCAGTCTTCATATGATTATCATCTGTTCAACATCAGTTTTCTATAAACATGTAAATAAATACAATAAAAACTAGCATACAAAGTTATTTCACTTAAAAGTACTATAAAACATTTACATTGATTCAACACTAATTGAGATGAAATGCCAACTCAACTTATCCTGTTCACACTGAACATCTCAGTTAGTCGTATTTCAAATACTAAAAGGGCTATCTTTAACTTAAAAAAATTACACACAAAACTCTACTGTGTTTTACATATTACACAGGATGAATGATAAAAATATTTAAAGCTCTAAAATTTTCAGCTGATACTTCAAGATATTTTAAATACCTTTTATTAATTAGAACTACAGCATAAGAACTTCAAATTGAAACTTTAATTTCTGTTCTAAATTATTACTGAGTAAAAAAAAAAAGCAATTACTATTCATGTACTTTGTACAACCTCCTCAAATAGTAATAGAATTATTTGAAATTAAAGTTGTGACTCAGGAAGTCCTAGCTAGAGCAATCAGATGAGAGGGAAAAATAAAGGGCATCCAAATTGGAAGGGAAGAAGTCAAATTAGCCTTGTTTGTAGATGATATGATCATATATTTGGAAAAACCTAATGACTACCAAAACCTATTAGAACTGATAAACAAATTGAGTAAAGCTGCAGGGGACAAAATCAACATACAAAAATCAGTAGCATTTCTATATGCCAACAGTAAATAATCTGAAAAAGAAATTTTTTAAAACCCCATTTACAATAGCTACAAATAAAATTAAATACCTAGGAATTAACTTCACCAAATAAGTGAAAGATCACTACAATGAAAACTATAAAACATTGATGAAAGAAATTAAAGAAGACACAAAAAAATGGAACGATACTTCATGTTCATGAATTGGAAGAATCAATATTGTTAAAATGTTCATACTACCCAAAGGAATCCACAGATTCAATGCAATCCCTATCAAAATACCAGTAATATTCTTCATATAAATGGAAGAAACAATCCTAAAATTCATATGGAACCACACAAAAAAACAGAATAGCCAAAGGTATCCTGAGGAAAAAGAACAAAACTGAAGGAATCACATTACTTGACTTAAATTACACTACAGAGCTATTATAACCAAAACATCATGGTACTGGCATAAAAACAGACATATAGACCAATGAAACAAATAGAGAACCCAGAAGTAAACTCGTACATCTACAGCGAACTCACTTCATCACGGATGCCAAGAACATACCCTGGGGAAAGACCCTGGGGAAAGAGCAGTCTCTTCCATAAGTGGTGGTGGAAAAACTGGATATCCATATGCAGAAGAATGAAAACTAGACCCCCAACTCTCACCATATACAAAAATCAAACCAAAATGGATTAAAGACTTAAATCTAACACCAGAAACTATGAAACTACTAAAAGAAAACATTGGGGAAACTTTCCAGGACACTGGATTGGGTTAAGATTTCTTGAATAATGCCCCACAAGCACAGGCAACCAAAGCAAAAATAGACAAATGGAATCACATCAAGTTAAAAAGCTTCTTCACAGCAAAAGAAACAATGAAGAAAGTGAAGAGAAAACCCATGGGAGAAAATATCTACAAACTATCTATCTGACAAAGGGTTAATAACCAGACTACATATAGGGAAAAAAAACTAACAATTCGATTAAAAAATGGGTAAAAGGTCTGAATAGACATTTCTCAAAAAAAGACATACAATTGGTAAGTAAACAGGTATATGAAAAGGTGCCCAATATCACTGGTCATCAGAGGAAATGCAAATCAATACTATAATGAGATATCATCTCACCCTAGTTAAAATGGCTTTTATCCAAAAGGCAGGCAATTACAAATGCTGGCGAGGATGTAGAGAAAGTGAACCCTCATATACTGTTGGTGGGAATGTAAATTAGTACAGCACTATGGAGATCAGTTCTCAAAAAAACAAAAACAGACCTACCATATAATCCAGCAATTCCACTGCTAGTTATATACCCAAAAGAAACAAATCAGTAGATTGAAGAGATAGCTGGACTCCCATGTTTATTGCATCACTAATCACAATAGCCAAGATTTGAAAGCAACCTAAGTGTCCATCAACAGACAAATGGATAAAGAAGATGTGGTACATACATGCAATGGAGTAATGGAGAACTACTCGGCCATTAAAAAATAATGAGATCCTGACATTTGCAACAATGTGAACAGAACTGGAGGTCATTATGTTAAATGAAATAAGCCAGGCACAGAAAGGCAAACTTTGCATGTTCTCACTTATTTGTGGGAGCTAAAAATTAAAACAATTGAACTCTTGGAGACAGAGAGTAGAAGGATGGTGACCACAGGCTGGGAAGGGTAGTATTGGGAGTAGAGGTGCAGAGAATGTGATTAATGGGCACAAAAAAGTTAGAATGAATAAGATCTAGTATTTGATAGCAAAACAGCGTGACTATAGTCAATAATTTAACTGTGCATTTAAAAATAACTGAGTATAATTGGGTTGCTTGTACAAGCATACCTACAAAAGATAAATGCTTGATGTGAATACCCTGATGTGATTATTATGCATTGTGTCTGTATCAAAATATCTCATGTACCCGAGAAATGCATATATCTACTATGTACACACAAAAAAGTAAAAATTTAAAAATAAAGTTATGATTCAATATGAATAATGCTAACTACATATTGGGGCAATTTCAGTTTAGTAATTTTTTGTGAATATTTTATATTATCACTACAAAACCATCAGATCTTTGAATTTTTAAATATTTTTGCATAAAAGTGAACATTTAAGAAGGCCAACTCTAATGTTCAACAAATTAAACTAATTATTTCCTAGCTTATTCAAAATTTGATATACTTTCTATAGTACATTTTGGAAGTATCATAAAAGTACTAAGAAGAAAGTGAACTAACTCTAATGTATGATAGAAACATAAAGACTTAAATTCTTCTTTTATGACAAAGTTCAAATTAACTTCACATTAAATTAAATGAAAAAACCAGCCCTCCTCCCTAGTTATCTATGCGCTGCACTCCTTGGTCTGTGACCTAAACTAGGAAGAAATGCTGAGACAAACTGCAGTAAGGATTGGAAGTATGATATATAAAAATGCTCCCTGACATTTTTTAATCCATTCAACAAATATTTCTTGAGTATGTACTATTTGATTTCACTCAGTTCTAATATAGTCCTGCAAAGTACATATTAGTTTTATTCTAATCCTATTACATATAAGGATATGTGAAGTTAAGTAGCTTGTCTAAGATCACTTGGTCACTAAGTAGTGAAGACAGGGCAAGAACCTGTTTTCTGACCCTCAATTAATACAGTTGTCTACCTTCTACACCTCTAATGATCTAGTCCAATCCCAGCTCTACTACTTCCTGGCTACAGAACTTGGGCAAATCACTTAACCTGTCAGCTTTCTAGGTTCTTAATCTAGAAAACGGTGAAAATGAGTATCTCGCTAGACTGCTCTGAGAAACACTGTAACGAAAATGCTTTAAAAGTTATTAAAACATTTTTGCTTTATTACTATTTCATGTCATGTGCTATGTGTATTATATAAAATGTTTTATATTACAAACTGCTAATTTTTAGCCATTGTCCTGTGGCAACTAAGCTGTTCCCCAGTATGCTGGAAATTTTAGAAGGACAACTTTTATAGTCTACTGAAGTCTAGGTGACATCAGAGAAATCTAGCAACTTCCTGATATGGGCCTACTTTCCATAACCAAGAGTATTGGCAAAATCTAATTCACTGTAACTTTCATTTTGACTATGTAGTACAATAATGTGGTTCAAATTTCAAAAGATAGCAAAAGATATTCAGTGGAAAGTCTCCTTACCTTGTCCTCTAGCTCCTCAGATCCCCTCACAAGAGACAACCGGTTTTCCCAGTTCATTCCAGAATATACAGGTATGCCCTCTGACAACTCTTTACATAAATGGCATCTTGTACACATTTTTTCACCTTGCTTTTTTCCACTAACATATCAGTAAATAAAGAATTTTGTTTTGGCGGGGGAGGTTCTGTTTTCATGTGTTTAGTTTTTACAAATGCATAGTACTTCACAGGGTGAGTTAAATTTATTCTAACCCTATCCCTTACTAAAGGATATGCAGGTTGTTTTCAATGTTGAAATAAGTAATCTTATATATTCAACATTTTGTTAGTATGCAAGTATAATATCTACTGGATAAAATCCAAGAAGTAGAATTGCTGGGTCAAGAAGTATATTTGTAATTTTTACAGATGCTACCAAACTGCGCTTTATAGAGTTTAAAAACTGGTGCTTGCTTCTCAAACCCTTAACACTACCGTTTGACCCAGGAATCTCACTCTACTAGGCATACCCAAGAGAAATAAACATGTATGTCCATACAAAAACCTGTACACAGATGTTTGATGCACCTTACTCACAAAAGCCAAAATGTGGAGAGAACTCAGATGTCCATCAACTGATAAACGGGTAAACAAAATTTGGTATATATCCATACAATGGAATATTATTCAGCCACAAAAAGGAACAAAATACTGAAGCATGCTACAACAGAGGTGAACCTTGAAAACATTACGCTAAGTAAAAGGCAGTCACAAAAAATTACATATTATAAGACCCCATTTATATTTCCAGATAGGTAAATCTATAGAAACAGTAAGTGCATTAGTGGTTGTAAAAAACCACTGAGTTGTATATTTTAAATAGGTGATTGTATATGGTATGGGAATTATATCTCAACACTGTTTTTAAAAATACCCATCTCCCGGCTACCTCAGTTTACTACATGTCATGAGCCACACACACTCACATCTGGTGTTCATTTTCCCTCAGATTTCCAACAACCATCTCGCCACTTCACAATAACTCACAACAGTCAACCCTTCTCATGTCTACTTCCAGAAGCAAACCTTTGCCAAGGAAACCTTTTCCAAGGAAAAGTACCATGATTACTGTAATATTTGGGTGCAGGTATACCTTGTAGATATTGCAGATTTGGTTCCAGATCACCAGAATAAAGCAAATTGTACAATAAAGTGAGTCATATAAATTTTCTGGTTTCCCAGTGCATATAAAGTTATTTATATTATATAGTAGTCTATTAAGTGGGCAATACCATTATGTTTTTTATTTTTATTTTTTTCATTTTTAGCATTTTGTTTTTTAAATGTATGTAATTTAAAAATACTTTATTGCTAAAAAGTGTTAATGATTATCTGAGCCTTCAGCAAGTTGTAATCTTTTTGCTGGTGAAAGGTGTTGCCTTGATGTTGATGGCTGCTGACTGATTAGGGTGGGTGGTTGGGGAGGCTGTGACAATTTCCTTTTTTTAGACTGAGTCTTGCTCTGTCGCTCAGGCTGGAGTACACTGGAGTGATCTTGGCTCACCGCAACATCCACCTCCTGGATTCAAGCAATTCTCATGCCTCAGCCTCCCAAGTAGCTAGGATTACAGGCACCTACCACCACGCCCAGCTAATTTTTCTTGTATTTTTAATAGAGATGGAGTTTCACCATGTTGGGCAGGCTGGTCTCCAACTCCTGACCTCAAATGATCTGCCTGCCTCAGCCTCCCAAAACACAGTGATTACAAACAAGAGCCACCTGCGCCCAGCCAGCAATTTCTTAAAATGAAATTTTAACCATGAAGTCGGTTGCATCAATTGACTCTTCCTCCTACAAAAAGATTTCTCTGTAGCATGCCAGGCTGTTTGATAGCATTTTACCCATAGCAAACGTTCCTTCAAAACTGGAGTCAACTCTCTCAAACCCTGCCATTGCTTTGCTTTATTAACTAAGTTTATGTAATATCTTAAATCCTTTGTTATCATTTCAACAATATTCATGGTATCTTCAGTAGATTCCATCTCAGAAGACCACTTTATCTCTCATCCAAAAGGAGTAATTCCTCATCTGTTAAAGTTTTATCATAATGTTGCAGCAATTCAGTCACATCTTCAGGGTCCAGTTCTAATTCTAGTTCTCTGGTTATTTCCACATCTGCAGTGGTTTCCTCCACTGAAGACCTGAACCTCTCAACATCATTCATGAGGATTGGAGTCAACTTCTCATTAATGTTGATATTATGATCTCCTCCCATGAATCACAAGTTTCCTTAATGGCATCCATCTAGAATGGTGAATCCTTTTCAGAAGGTTTTCAACTTACTTTTCCCAAATCCAACAGAGGAATCACTATCTATGGCAGCTATAGCCTTACAAAATGTGTTTCTTGAGTAATAAGACTTGAAAAATCAAAATTACTCCTTGATCCATGGGCTGCAGAATGGATCTTGTGTTGTAGTCACGAAAAAAAAAAAACATTAATATCCTTGTACATCTCCATCAGAGCTCTTGGTTGACTAGGTACATTGTCAATAAGCAGCAATATTTTGAAAGGTTTTTTTTTTTTTTTTTTTTTTTTTTTCTGAGCAGTAAGTCCCAACAGTGAGCTTAAAATTAATATTCAGTAAACCATGTTATAAACAGATGTGCTGTCATCCAGACTTTGTTGTTCCATTAACAGTATATAGGCAAAGTAGATTTAGCATAACTTTAAATGTGTAAATTCTTACCATTTACAAAATGGCAAATTAGCGTTTTCAACTTAAAAGTCTCTAGCTGCACCGGTCCCTAACAAGAGAGTCAGCCTGTCAAGCATTAAAGCTGGCCACTGATTTCTCCTCTCTAACTATAAAAGTCCTAGATGCCATCTTCTTTCAATAGAAGGCTGTTTTGTCTACATTAAAAATCTGTTGTTTAGCCACCTTCACCAATGGTCTTAGCTAGATCTTCTAGACAACTTACTGCAGCTTCTACTTCAGCACTTGTTGTTTCACCTTACACTTTTATGTGATGAAGATGGCTTCTTTCCTTAAACCTCATGAATCAACCACTGATAGCTTCAAACTTTTCTGGAACTTTCTTACCTCTCTCAGCCTTCAGAGAATTGGAGAGAGTTAGAGCCCTACTCTGGATTAGGATTTGACTTAGAATGTTGTACCTGGTTTGATCTTCCGTCTGGACCACTAAAACTTTCTCCCCATCAGCAATAAGGCTGTTCCACTTTCTTGTCATTCATGTGTTCACTGGAGTAGACTTTAAATTTCCTTTAAGAACCTTTCCTTTGCATTCACAACTTGGCTATTTGGCACAGGGGCTTCATTTTTAGCCTATCTCAGTTTTTGAAAACCTAACTTCTTCACTAAGCTTAATCATTTCTAGCTTTTGATTTAAAGTGAGAGACATAACTTTTTCCTTTCACTTGAACGCTTAAGGGACCATAGTAGGGTTATTAACTAGCCTAAATTTGATATTTTTGTATCTCAGGGAGGCGAGAGGGAGAGAGAGAGAGAGAAAGAGAGAGAGAGAGAGAGAGAGAGAGAGAGAGAGAGAAAGAGAGGAGAAAGTAAGAGAGTGCAAGAGAAAGAATGTCAGTAGGTGGAGCAGTCAGAACACATACAACATTTACATTTATTGATTAAGATCACCATCTTATATGGGCATGATCCATGGGCCCCAAAACAATTGTAATAAGTAACAGCAAAGATAACAGATCACCATAATAGATATAATAATAATGAAAAAGCGTGAAATATTGTGAGAGTTTCCAACGATGAGAACACATGCTATTGGAAAAATGATAGATTTGCTTGATGCAGGGTTGCCACAAACCTTCAATTTATAAAAAACACTATGTGAGCAATATCTGAGAAGTACAATAAAATGAGAAGCAATAAAATGAGGTATGCCTGTTATTTCTTAACATTTAACACGTGTAAAACCGTGCTACCATTTTTATTAAGTTCCCATCTTCTGTTTACCGGTCACTAATGAATTGTTTCAGTGTTATGCTCTAACCCCATCTTTCCCATAAGCTCTGTGGTTTTATTGCCCTTTTGTACAGTGTAGTGATCTTTAGGAATAAACATGCCACATTATAATAGAAGTAATTGTAAAATCACATGACAGTATCCCCCAAACACACCATTAGATGTAGAACTGAAAACTGGAGAAATCACTAATCCAAACTAATACGATTTCAATCTAATTACACTGTTTAAAAATTTCAAACTAAAAGTTTAAAAGAAATTAATTTCCATTTGGGATATGATGGTAACAATGCAGAAAATGCTTTCAGTTGTTAAACTTTTGTTTTCTACAGGCTTTATGAATATTAGAAGATCTTTTCAAGAGAGAACAAACAGTACTAATTCCTTTTTTTCCTTTTTGAGACAGTCTCACTACGTAGCCCAGGCTGGAGTACAGTGGTGTGATCTCAGCTTACTGCAACCTCTGCCTCCCGGGTTCAAGCAATTCCCTCACCTCTGAGTTTCTACAGCACTTATTGCTGAATTTACACAATTGTAATCTTATATTATTTGCTCATTTCATTTTTGTCCCTTGAACATCTAAGCTCCTAGGCAAAAGAATCCTCCCTATACTTCAGAATCCGCACAGCTTAGCATAACACAGAGCACAGAGTAAGTGCTGAAGAAGTTTTTGCTGCTGGGTGATAAACAGGACAGAATCAAATAACCTTCTGGCTTTCTTAGCTAGATCTCCACTGTTTCTGGTGCATATCATTTCAATGACTTTCAAGAAGCTTAAGTTTTAACTTAACCATGCTGAAAACACATACAGACACTAAGGAAATGAAATCCCATAAAACTTGCTCTCTCTTACCACGAAAAAGGCTAAACAAGAAATTATCATTGTTACACATCACATTTTTAGATTGTGGACCCCACTTCTACATTATAAAATGTAGGTAAGAAATTTTATTCACAGCAACTTTATCACAGTGCCAAATTATCCCAGAACCACAGTTTTCAAAGCTTTCTTTTGGTAGCAGAAATTTTTTAAATTTCCTTTTTTTTTTTTAAAAAAAAAAAAAAAAAAAAAAAAAAAAAGGCTAAGTGGAATTCTACTATACAGAAAACAGCAGAGCTGATCTTAACCCGGAGGGAGGGGCTTGTAGTTCTGCCTGTCCTGTCCCCAGTCCAACTGCAGTGACCCCTTAAGGCATCTCTGAGCACCATCAGCACTGAGAAACACTGAGAATAAGCAGCAAACTGACATGAATAGAAAAATACTTCATTAATTTTTTAAAAATTTCAAATATCATTATAATATAAAATTAAAACTTACCCATTTCTACTGAAAACTCTTAGCCATGCTTTGAGGTTTGGTCCTAACAAACATAAGCAAGGTACAGTAGTAAAAGTAGACAAAATAACTGCAAATAAAAATGTTTCCAATGCCAACCTAGAAAAAAAAAGATGTGTTAATTTTTTAAGTGTTAACGGTAAACATACACATACATAATCTTTATTACATAAATAAAATGTAAAATATCTTCTTATGCTTTACCTTTGAAATGTAACATGAGTGCCACCAAAATGATGACTATAATTTTACTAACAACATGCAGCTTTAAAAAACAATCTAGCAAATGTTTGGCTTTAATCATAGATTTCAGAAGTGTTAAAGACCCTAGGATCCATGCTGAGACTTCCATTGCAAAAACATACAAACAAAATCCATTTCTAGACAGTTAGCTTTCTCCTCAATAGTCTCTGGAACTTTCTCTACAACTAGTGGTTCAATGTTAACCTATATTGGAACCACCTGGAGAGCTGGATAAACTAAAGATCGAGTGGCTCTACCCCTACAGTTTCTGACTGAAGCTTGAGTATTTGCATTTTGATAAAATGCTGATGCTGCTGGCTTGAAAACCACATTTTGAGAACTACTGTGCCAGATACATTCATTCTACTTTAAAATGGATTAGACAGAAACCACGCTTTTCCATTACAAAGGTCTTGTTCTCTCCCATCTAAAAAACAATAACCTGTTAGTTTAGTGTGTATATGTAAAACTATGTATAAATATATATATATAAAATGGTATACTTAGCAACACATATATGTGTGTATATGTATATATATCTCTTCACTCATTTCACCATGATTGTTAATCACTGCTAAACTGAAGCTTCTCAAGCTATGATAAACATTATGTAAGAAACATTCATGAATTTGGTTTCTACTAATTTGAAATTAGTTCAGAAAAAGTGTTAAATTTTACCTTTAAACTGGCTTGTTAAGTATTTGAATACAGGAATCTATTGACTTTTGTTAAGAAAAACTCCATTCAAATACTTCAGAATCACATTTATAAGAACTTGATATGCTAATTATAACTAACTTACACATATGATCATAGTACGTTCTCTCAGAGGTTCTAAGGGCCAAATATTATTGGTACAATACAGTTTCTCATCTACTCTCCTTTCTCCCAACATGCAATTGGATAATAGAAGGCTAGGTAATGAGAGTACTTAATAAATTAAGGTATTCTGCTGTTTTTAAAAAGAATAACATTGCTAATGATGTTGGTGTCCTTACTTGATCCCTTAATGATACACATCATGGATTTTCTTCAGTTGCTAAGAATTAGCATACAGTTTGGTAAATGAATGTTTTAAAATATAAATTTAAGGTAAAAATTTCAAACTTACTCTATTAGTGGTGCTCCATATAGAACAAAAATTACATGAAAGGAGAAACAAGACATAAGAAAGTAGATACAGCACTTCAAAAATCTGGTTACCTAAAAGAGAAATGAATAATGTTAAGACTCAAGATAATTCCTAAAGGACAATAAATTATTCCATTTTATCTACAAACACAACTTGTTCCCATAATGTGTAAAACAGTTCAAATGTTCTTGGGTATACTCAAGTCAGATCACATGTCCTGTACTCAGTCACATACACAGCCCTCAATACAGACTAAAAAAGCGCCCCGCCCCATATTCCACCCATCAAGTTCACATGAGTCAAAAAGAGATTCTGTTTCCATGGTAATGTATGGACCTGTCGTTAAATATTGACTGATATCAGAGAGCTAGGATACAAAAAATACAGTACTATGCAATGATACAGGAAATATCTGCAGAAAACAATTTTTTCATTTTAAAACAAAATTCCTGGGAAAACTGCACTAAAAAAGCAAGACTAAACAATTCTCGAAATCACACTCATACTACATGACCCATATGAGAAAAGACCTGAACATCTACAAATAAACATGAGACCTTCTTGATTTGGAGCTTAAGAATATATGAACATAACGCATACATTCAGCTTTTCCAATCATAGGCAGTAAATGACCTAACAGAGCTAACACACAGTAGAAAATAATGTTAAGTGTGGACTTTATTAGTAATAGCCAAGTGAATATCTACTGCAGTGAATATTCTGGAAAATTAATTCTAATATCTGAAAACTGTTTAGTCAAGGAAGGCCATGTGGGAAACAAGCATTATCACAGGCTTACATTGCAACTTCTGAAAAACCCATTAAGTGGCTTTCAGAAATGCAAAAATAAATAAACTGCAGTGTCTTATTGAATAAGGTTGAAAGATAGACTGTCATATGTATTTATTTTCAATGGTGACATAAAATAATGATTAATCAGGCTCACAATATTATAATATGCACTGAAGAAGTCATAATTCCACAATTAATGCAAGGAAAGGATCAATCAAACATTGTGGGCAGCCTTCTAGCAAGTAACAGGCTACCAATTTTGGAGGGAAAAAATCAGGTTCCCTTTACTCACTATAAATAACCTAATGAAGATTTGATGAATACTTCATTGTTTCATTAAAAGAAACACTAGCTCCATCAAAAAATCAGTTATCTAGAAATAAGCCTTACCTTGTGTGATAATGAACTTCTTTTAGAGGGTGCATTTGGTTTCACTACTAAATATAGTACTAGATTGACAGCAGTTACAAAACCAGAACAGGTGCACAACCATGTCAAGTGTGTTTCCAATATTGAGAAGTTCTCCAAGCAGAGTGATGGAATGAAGACACTTAGGATAATTGAAAATATGCATAAAAGATGGGTATACAGTAGTCTTTTGATATCGGTATCTTTCATGGTGTTTTCCTGGGTGGCTAGCTAATGAAAAACAAGAAGAGCATATGCAATAATGATTTTTTCCATTGTCCAAAATGTTTCAACCCCTACAAATAAGTCATAAAGTCAATTTCCTATGGGCAATGTATTTGTTTCAAAACACCTGGGCCTTATAATAGCTCTCACTTAATTCACCCAATGCTTTTCAAAGACAGATACTTTACTGTTAAGGAAACAGGACAAACAGGTGAGGAGGTCCAAGGTCCCAAGAGCTAGCTACAGCCCTCTCTCTGGTATAAGAAAATACAGAGATGGAGAAGGAAACGGATGGCAAGAAGGGACAAAGGGAAAGTTTCCCATAGATTCTATCTTAAGCTGATTGAGGGAGGGCAATCATCAGGAATCCATCCTCACAACAGACCCTTCATCCATTTTTCTGAGCCACCCTCGGAATCGCAGCTGCCAACAGCAGATGATGAACGTAATACAGTGAGCAAGAACCAAACTCAAATGTTTGCTTAACGAATGAAGGAACCAGAGTAGGTAAAGCGGGAAACTAACTCTCCTGGAAACCAGCACAGTGTTAGGCCCTGGCGTGCCCCCAGGACGCCTACAGGGGTGCCATGGGCATGACCCGGCCCACCTAGCCAGGCACCGCAGCAGAGAGAAGGCGCTTCTGAGCGGCCCCCAGAGGAGCCCTCGCGGGCATCTCCGCACCTTCACTGGCAGCCCCACCCCAACCTGGGTCGCTCGGGATTCTGCCCGAGCCTAGGCCGGCGCGAGCGTGGGCAGCGAGGAACCAGCTAAGAGGCAGGATCAAAGAACACGGGAGTTGGAGACAAGGGAAAACTGGGGGACAGGGGCAGAAACTGGGATACGAAAGGGGTGTCTGTCCATCAGGGCACGCCGGAAGAGTGGCGCTCGAGCTCAGGGCGAGCGCGGGCGGGCCGGGACGCCAAGGCTCAAGGCTGCTACAGCAGTTCGCGGGGGAGGCTTGCAGCCCAGGAGGCAGGAGCGCCGGGGGCGTACATTGGGGCTTACCTAACTCTCCC
The DNA here is from genome assembly GCF_009761245.1 of Sapajus apella. Classification (NCBI taxonomy): domain Eukaryota; kingdom Metazoa; phylum Chordata; class Mammalia; order Primates; family Cebidae; genus Sapajus; species Sapajus apella. The sequence continues at coordinate 20,031,749 of NW_022436984.1, forward strand.
GCCCGCGGAAGGGAAGCGGGGAACTACTGCCTCCTACCATCAGGTACGACGACCCAGGCCCACGCGCAAGCGCAAGGTTAAGGGGCGGAGACCCACGGCCGCACAGCCAGTAGCAGAAAGAGAGGGGCGGGCAAATGGGGCAGCCCCGCCTAGACGCTCCCGTTCATTCCTCCCGCGGCTTTCCAAGTTTGGGCTAGACGCGAGCGGCGTGCTTAGAAGCCGGAAGTGGGTTGACGTAGCCCGGAAGGGGAAGCCTTCTCGATTTTAGTTTTGATGTTTTCAGGCTTCTGTTGCCACTGCTGCTGTTGCGGCTAGGGGAACCGTCGTGGGGAAGGATGGTCTGCGAAAAATGTAAGTTAAGGGGCCCCTCCCGCGGGAGGAAGAGATTGGGAGAACCTAAATGAACTCTCCCGGGAACTCTGCCTTCTCTTTTGTTTTTTCTTCGCCTACATCTTTGATTCTAGTCGCTGTCCTTCTGCTCTACCCTTTGACCATTTTGCACCTCCCCAAAGATCATATAGTCCTATTATATATTTTGTATTCAGAATGGTCTTAGTTCCGCATCTCCTTGTCTAATTCCATTGCCTTCCCCCAGCCCCAGATCTCATCAGCCCCCCTCCCGTATAAAAATGTTCAATTAAACCCCAACGACACCTTTCTCTCTTGCAATTCCCGACCTTTCCTTTTTATTCGTGTAACAAGTATTGTACTCCTGACAAATGCTAGACAGTAGAACCAAAGACCAAGGACCTCGTCTTACTCGTTCTCGTTAGTCATTATGCCAGAATATGGCTTAGAGTAAGCCCAGAAGATGTTTGAAGTGAACATCAACGTAAGTGCAAGTATTCCCTAATTTAACACATTTAATAAATTCTAAGTGTGCGGAGAATAATGTGGGGATTCTCTATTTGGAGCCTGGCGTTCAGGACCCTCTACAATAAGGCCCCAACTTATTTGTCCAGCTTCATCTTCACTGATCCTTACCCTCTTCACACTTTGACCAAACAAAACTGCTCTTTGTGCCCATGTGTCCTCGGAGATTTCCATGCCTTTCCTCAGAATGTGTCCTTTATCGAGTCTGCCATTATCCTCTTTACTCCTTTTTGTTCACAGTCCTATTGCCACATATTCAAATCCTCTCTCTTGCCTTCTCCCCAAACTTTCTTGGATTTCCTTAGCCAGGGTTATTTCTTCCTGCATGGAATTTATCCTAGTACTTTAGCTCTCAATTATTATACCATTTATTTTTAGCTTATATTTTGGTTGAATGAGTCTTTTTTGGTTGAATGATTCTCAGCTTCTCTCTGAGAATCTGAAGAAAGCTATAGACTCTTGCCAGGAAAAAAAAAAAAACGGTTTGTGTACAACTCTACCTCACATATCTCAAGATCGACCTGTGGAACACAGATTAAAGATTGCTGTTAAAGAAATTAGTGTACTATATAATCTCTTTAAAATTTTGTCTGATTCGTCACTTTATTTTTTTCAGCACTTTGTATAAGTTTATACATCATAGATGCTTAGTAAATATATATGGAACAAATAGACTTACCAGATTTGTTTAAAGTATAAACAAACAGAGAAAGCTTATTATAAGCCATCTTATTATCCTACGGATTTTACTGTGGATCAGTCATTCATTGCCCACAGTTAATAGAAGTCTCAGTTCACTGACTGCTCTCTCAGCATTAACAGGCTCCTACAGTAATAGGACTGTTGATACCATTGTGAACCTTAGGCACAATGTAGTGCACTTATGAAATAGTAAATTTTAATTTGCTTTTTACTATCTTGTTCTAACAGGTGAAAAGAAACTTGGTACTGTTATCACTCCAGATACATGGAAAGATGGTGCTAGGAATACCACAGGTATTCTTCTTTTAGAAAATAGGAATTTAACCAGATACTCCTGTGAATATTTTATTTTTTACATTATTTATAAAATGAAATGTGTTCAAAGTATTTTATCTATTAAACATGAAAGAATACTGGGTCCCCAAGTTATTTAATATCTTTTACTTAGTTCTCAGCTACTTGCACAGGTTCGTAATATCAGGAGATAGCAAAATTATTAAATGATTGTCGAGTGGTGACAATATCATAATATTTGATTTGATTCAGCTTATTTAGAGACTGCATTTAATTTCTCCACTCTTCTGAGGAGAATTTTTTTAAAATCTTCTGGTTTTTATGTTCTTGAATAAATCCTTTAACCCATTTTACCTTCATTATCATTAATTACTTACAGTGAAGTATTTACCTTCATTATCATTAAATACATAAAATATGTTTTTGAAGGGAAAGAAAAGAAATATTTTCATTATATTCAAGGTCTATGACACTGAAGTAGTGGGTTCTAGATTTTACACTATATAAAGTAAATATAGACCCATTCCTAAAGTACTACCTTGAGTCTGAGAAATAAAATTATTGTATTTTATACAAATTTTTGTTTCTCTAATAAATGTTTTCTTTTTAAGCAGTGTCTTAATAACCTGACTGTTAAAAATTAGATAGAGGCTACTAGTTTGGCAGAAAGTCAGAGAACGAACTTCTTAATGTTATATGTTAAATGTATAGAAATAACCCACTAAAATAACTTTTATTTTGATACAGAAAGTGGTGGAAGAAAGCTGAATGAAAATAAAGCTTTGACTTCAAAAAAAGCAAGGTGGGTAAGAGGATCCATAGACAAGTCATATAAATTTTTCACTCTTTTAATATTAAGCCTACTGGAGTGAATTTGATTTGCATCATTCCATTTGCAATAAAACGTAGAGTTAGGTGGTTCCTGGCACTCAGAACCAAGCTCTCTGTTACAACCTGCTGGTTTTACCTTATTCCTCCTCACTGTATCTCCCCCTCTGACTTCATATTGTACCATACTCCTCCTCATTCATCATATGCCATCCTCATTAGTTCTGCCAAGCCGCCTCCCATCCAAAGAGATTTGTCCTTGCTGCTGTCTCCTAGAGGTCTTCACTGAGAGCTTACAAATCTGGCTCCTTCTTGATGTTTGGGTCTCAGCTGAAGGGTCACTTCTCAGAGAAGTTTCCCTAATCAGCCTCTAAACTAACCTCTTCTTTCCTTTTCCACATCTCTGCCTTCATATCCTGTTAGAATTGTCTCTATAATGCTACTATTTGAAAAGCTTGCTTGTTTTATTGGATTGTCTGTATCCTTATTGTTTACCTCTTCTCTCTAGAATGCCATCTGATGAGGGCAGGGGCTTTGTCTATCATGTTGATCTTTGGTATTTAGAACAGTAATTGGTACATAGTAAGCACTCAGTATATATTTGCTGAATGAATGAATACCTGTTTTATGATGTCATCCTGAGGATTAGAAATAACAACAATAAAGCCTTAACTATGTACAGTGCTGGGCACATAATAGGATCTTTAATGCAGAGTCATACTATGTGTTGTTGACTTATTGATGTCTTTGAGGACCATTCGATTTTTATTGACTGAGCTAATATTTGTATAGATTTTATGATTTTATATACTTCCAGTTCCTTTATGCTCTCACACTTACTCTGATACCATTAAAAAGTAGCTGTTACTCTCTCACTTTGGAAAATGTACTACAGTATTGCTTTGAATCTATGGTACCGTTATTTATAAGATGCATTGTTACTTTAGGAAAAAACTCTGCCAGTTGTAAGATTTCCAAGGTTAAAATGTGAATCTTTGAATAATATTATTTTAAGAAAAAATAACCTCTAGAAATACATGTCCAAACAAATTGAACTTACTGAAAGGAAGAAGAGTACCTGTCTTCTCTTGTAGGGAGTAAAGTGATATTCTTTGTGGTTTGGAAAAATTAACCTTTGTAAATGGGCTGCTGGTGTGCTATACCTCAAGAGAAGACACCAGGTCTAGGACAGTGTTTATTATCTAGTATATGAGGATCATTACAAAAACTCATTTTGTGATTAGGGAAGCACATTTAAATCAGAGTATTATTGCCATTTTAGGGGGAACTATTTCTTTTTTTCATTCCAGTCACTATAATATGGCATTTTTATATAGTGGAAGCCCTTTTATCCAAAAGGATTGAGTCAGTTAATTAAAAATGTCGGCTAATATAGGCAGTCATTAAAAGCTACACATACCTTATTTTATTTTAAATTAAAGCACAGAACTGTAGATGTATTAATTATTTGGTATTGAAACAAAGCCTTTTGATAAGCACTTACTGATAAGTGCTCTACATGATTGTTGTCTAAAAAATCACAAGAATATGTTCAGTATCTTTAAAGTGGAGCAAAAACTGACACTTGAAGTGTGGAGTTCCTTTCCTAGTGACTTTCCCCCAATTTTTTTCAACAGTTGTTATACCCGTACCTAATTCAATAGCAATTCTAATGATTCCTAGTCATCCTAAAGTAGTGACTTTATGGAATCAGTCACCCTTTTGCTCTCACATTTCATCAGTTCCATAATTTTTATGTCACGCAAATAGAATGACAGATAGAATGGATATGAACAGGTTGGGAATAAATACGGTACAATTGACTCCTTATACATCTCACATGGATGCAGCAAAGTGGAGATGTACAGGCATATCAGACAGTAGCTCTATACCCATCAATTGTAGAGGTTGATGGAGGGATGGAGAGCATGGATTAATCCTGTGTGTTGAGTAAGTGGGGTTATTTAAGTGTTTCTAGTGTAATATACAATTCTCTCTCTTTAAAAAAAAATTTCTAGATTTGATCCATATGGAAAGAATAAGTTCTCCACTTGTAGAATTTGTAAAAGTTCTGTGCACCAACCAGGTTCTCATTACTGCCAGGGCTGTGCCTACAAAAAAGGTAAGTTTCTTTTAATATCATTTTTCTATTCATAAAACCTACTTCATTTGCTGCTGATTTGGATAACAGAAAAGATGTAGCCTGCCATAAATTCTGTTAGCCAAACACTCTCTTTATCCTAAGGCAAAATAGAACTCAAAACCTGTTTATAGTCAAAAGTATTATATATATATATATATACATATATATATTTATATTTTTTTTTTTTTTCTTTTCTTCTCTGATGCTGTTAAATTATGTTTTAAGCTTCAGGATTGACTTAAACCAAACAGTTGGTATTACGATTTGATTGATTACATATCTTCTTTTGTTTCAGGCATCTGTGCGATGTGTGGAAAAAAGGTTTTGGATACCAAAAACTACAAGCAAACATCTGTCTAGATGTATTGATGGAATTTCTGGCTTTCTAAATGATTTTACTTTCTGCCTTGAATTTTTAAGGCATAGATGTAAATTTACAGAATAACATGTTTTAAGACAATTAAGTTTACACCAGAGAATTTGATTGGTGTTCATGTTGCTCTCAAGTTCTGAACAGCAACAGTATAACTAGTCTTTTGCCTTAAGTGATTATTTTCCTTATGAGCATTTTATTGAACTAAGTGGCAGATTCCATGAAAAACATTTCTCAGTTCTGTATGCACTTTTATTTAACATTACTCATATAATTCTTATCCCCTTCCTCTACTTTATTTATAGATACTGCAGAAGTGAGAAGGAGATAATAGATATTTTGCTCTGAATTTGGCATGCAGTGTTAACAGTTCTTCCTCAGTCCCTTCCTGGTATCATAGTTCTTAGAATCAGTAGTCTCTTAACTAATTGCAGTTTCATAGGATATATAAATGTTTTAAGCAGTTATTTGCTGAATGGTTCTTTAGTTGTTAGTCTAGACCCAAATTAAAAACAAGTTGGATTTATGTTTCTTATTTGTTCTTGCAGCCAAAGTGCTAGTTCCTTTAATATGTTAACAAAAACATAAGGAGCATCCATGTGTCCAAATAAATACACTGAATTTTAGAAAAACATGTTACTTTGAATTCAAATTGTCATAAAAACAGGTGTTTCTCTATGTTGCATGTAATGAAATAAATCCCTACTCTTTGAGAAAAACTCTTTGAAGCAAAACCCAAACTTTGTTTTACCTCCTGCCTGGCACCCTTAAAGAAATAAATAAACATCTTGACTCTCCCTTTTAAAAAGAAATTTTTTTTGATACAGGATCTCACTTTGCTGCCCAGGCTGCTGTGCAGAAGTATGATCAAGCTCTCTGCAGCCTCCATCTGCTGGGCTCAAGCAATTCTCCTACCTTAGCCTCCTAAGTAGCTGGGGACTACAAGTGTGTGCCACTGTGCTCAGCTAGTTTAATTTTTAGTAGAGACAGGGACTCACTATGTTGCCCAAGCTGTTCTTGAACTCTTGATCTCAAGCAATCCTCTCGCCTCAGCCTTCCAAAACGTTGGGACACATGTGTGAGCCACAGCACTTGGCCTCTTTTTTATTTTTCTTTTTATAATAGAGATTTCAAATGAATATTTTTCCAATGTTACCTTCAGAGGTTCAGGACTTCTGCTTTTAAAACCTGCAGCCTACCACGGAAGACCAAAAAAGTATTCCCTATTTCCCAACTGCAGTATGTATAAATACATATCACTATAAAATGTGTAGAATAGATAGTGTGATAATATACATGAGTGACATTTTTGTTGGTCATAAAATTTTGATGAAAAGTATTTAAGGTTTTAATTTTATAAGGTTTTTCAAAATGTTTTTCTGAGATGCACTTTTATTCATATCCAGAAAAATTACTGGATATGAATTTATTTATATCCAGAAAAAAAAGATAATACAAAATAGAAATAATGTCTCTGAGAGCAGGAAGTATCCTCTCATGCTTGATCAGTTTGAGGTTTTTAATTAAAATGATAACACAGGGAACTCATAACAGGACCTGGTCAGAGTATCCCAGATCCATTAAATATTGGATTCATTGACTTTGAGAAAAGTACATTTCTCAGGGATCAACTGGAATCTGGACTTGCCTAACTCACATTTCTTTTTTTCTTTTTTAATAATTTCAACTTTTATTTTAGACATAGGCAGTACATGTGCAGCTTATTTATATGGTTATATTTTGTGAGCTGAGGTTTGGGGTATGAATGATCCCGTCACCCAGGTAGTGAGTATAGTGCCAACAGGTAGTTTTTCACCCCTTCCCTCCCCTCTTCCCTCCAGTAGTGCCAAGTGTCGTTCTTATCTTTACGTCCATGTGTACCCATTGCTTAGTTCCCCCTGGTAAGTGAGAACATGTGGTCTTCGGTTTTCCGTTCCTGTGTAAATTCACTTACAATAATGACCTCCAGCGGCATCCACGTTGCTGAAAAGGACATGATTTCATTCTTTTTTATGGCTGTGTAGTATGTACATTTTCTTTATCCAGTCCACCATTAATGGGCATCTAGGTTGATTGTATGTCTTTGCTATTGTGAATAGTGCTGTGCTGAGCATGTGAGTGTGTGTGTCTTTTTGGTAGAACAATTTATTTTCATTTGTATGTATACCCAGTCATGGGATTACTTAACTTCTTTGAGAAATCTCCAAACCACTTTCACAGTGGCTGAACTAGTTTGCATTTCCATCAGTGTAGGCACATTCTACATTGCACTGGCTTCTACAATGTAGAAGCATTCCCTGTTTTCCACAGCCTCACTGGCATCTATTATTTTTTTGACTTTTTGATAATAGTCATTCTGACTGGTGTGAGATGGTAACTCATTGTGGTTTTGATTTTCATTTATCTGATTTAGTGATGTTGGACATTTTTCCATGTTAGTCACTTGTATGTCTTCTTTTGAGAAGTGTCTGTTAATGTCTTTTGGCACTTTTTAATGGTTTTTTGTTTCTGTGTTTTTTTATGGTTTTTTTTTTTTTTTTTTTTTTTTGAGATGGAGTTTCCCTCTTGTTGCCCAGGCTAGAGTGCGATGGCACCATCTCGACTCACTGCAACCTCCACCTCCCAGGTTCAAGCAGTTCTCCTGACCTAGCCTCCTGAGTAGCTGGGATTACAGGTACCTGCCACCATTCGTGGCTAATTTTTGTACTTTGAATAGAGACTGGGTTTCACCAGGTTGGCCAGACTGGTCTCAAATTCCTGACCTTAGGTGATCCAACCAGCTCGGCCTCCCAAAGTGAGCCACCACCGCACCTGGCCATGAGTTACTTGGTTTTTGTTTTGTAGTTGCTTATAGCTTCTGACGTTAGACCTTTTTCAAATGCATAGTTTGTGAATATTTTCTCCCATTCTGTAGGTTGTCTGTTTACTGTATTGATAGTTCCTTTTGCTGTGTAGAAGCTCTAGTTTAATTAGTTTCCACTTGTCAATTTTTGTTTTTTGTTGCAATTGCTTTTGAGGACTTAGCCATAAATTCTTTCCCATAGCTGATGTCCAGATGTTATTTCCTAGGTTTTCTTCTAGGACTCTTACAGTTTGAAGTCTTACATTTAAATCTTTTTTTTTTTTTAGGCAGCGTCTTCCCTCTGTTACCCAAGCTGGAGTTCGGTGGTGCATTATTGGCTCACCACAACCTCCATCTCCTGGGCTCAAGCGATTCTCATGCCTCAGCCTCCTGAGTAGCTGGGATTTCAGGCACACACCACCATACCTGGCTAATTTTTGTATTTTTCGTAGAGACGGGGTTTCACCATGTTAGCCAGGTTGGTCTCAAACTCCTAGCCTCAAGTGATCCACCCGCCTCAGTTTCCCAAAGTGCTGGGATTACAGATATGAGCCATTGTACCCAGCCCCTTACATTTAAATCTTTAATCTGTCTTAAGGTAATTTTTGTATATGCTGAAAGATAGGGGTCCAGTTTGATTCTTCTGCATATGGCTGGACAGCTATTCCAGCACCATTTATTGAATTAGGGAATCCATTCTCTGTTGCTTATTTTTGTTAACTTTGCCAAAGATCAGATAGCTGTAGGTGTGTGTTTTTATTTCTGTCTATTACATTCTGTTGGTCTGTGTGTCTGTTTTTGTATCTGTACCATGCTGTTTTGGTTACTGTAGCCTCCTTATAGTTTAAGTCAGATAATGTGATGCCTTGGCTTTGTTATTTTTGCTTAGGATTGCTTTTTTGGTTCTTTGTGAATTTTAGAATGGATTTTTCTTTTCTTTTTTTTTTTTTTTTAAGATGGAGTCTTGCTCTGTTGCACAGGCTCTGAGCACAATGGCATGATCTCGGCTAACTGCGACCTCCGCCTCCTAAATTCAAGCGATTCTCCTGCCTCTGCCTGCCGAGTGGCTGGGATTACAGGCATCCCCCAAAATGCCCAGCTAATTTTGTATTTTTCATAGAGATGAGGTTTCACTGTCTTGGCCAGGCTGGTCTTGAACTCCTGACCTCATGATCCACTCACCTCAGTCTCCCAAAGTGCTGGGATTACAGGTGTGAGCCACCATGCCTAGCATGATTTTTTTTTCGGAATGATTTTTCCATTTGTTTGTGTCATCTCTGATTTCTTTCAGCTTATTTTGTAGTTCTTGTCCAGCTCACATTTTTTTTCCATTTATTTATTTTATTGCATTTTAGGTTTTGGGGTACATGTGAAAAACATGCAAGATTGTTGCATAGGTACACACATGGCAGTGTGATTTGCTGCCTTCCTCCCCATCACCTACATCTGGCATCTCTCCCCTTGCTATCTCTCCCCAACTCCCCATCCCCCACCATCCCTCCCCTGTTTCCCCCCAACTGACCCCAGTGTGTAGTGCCCCCCTCCCTGTGTCCATGTGTTCTCATTGTTCAACACCCGCCTATGAGTGAGAACATGCGGTGTTTGATCTTCTGCTCTTCTGTCAGTTTGCTGAGAATGATGGTTTCCAGGTTCATCCATGTCCCTACAAAGGACCCAAACTCATCGTTTTTGATGGCTGCATAATATTCCATGGTGTATATGTGCCACATTTTCCCTGTCCAGTCTATCATCGATGGGCATTTGGGTTGGTTCCAGGTCTTTGCTATTGTAAACAGTGCTGCAATGAACATTCGTGTGCACGTGTCCTTATAGTAGAACGATTTGTAATCCTTTGGATATATACCCAGTAATGGGATTGCTGGGTCAAATGGAATTTCTATTTCTAGGTCCTTGAGGAATCGTCACAATGTCTTCCACAATGGTTGAACTAATTTACACTCCCACCAACAGTGTAAAAGTGTTCCTATTTCTCCACATCCTCTCCAGCATCTGTTGTCCCCAGATTTTTTAATGATCGCCATTCTAACTGGAATGCCAGCTCACATTTTATCTTCGTACTTTGAGTGCTGGGATTACAGGTGTGAGCTACCACGCCCAGCCACATATTAACACTTTAAAAATTCACAGTTTTGTGAATTTGCTGATAATGCTGAGTGCCAGGGTTTTCACTGTAGAAGAAGATAAAAGTAAGAAATAGGGAAAGGCAAGGAAGAACCCTGCAGAGTTGGACTGGAACTGAAGATATGAGTAAAACTTATGATTTCTAATATATATATTTCCTAGCTCTTTCTGTCAAAGGGGCCTAAAAGCAATGACAATCCAGGGAGCTCAGATCATAGTTTCTAAAAACCATTCTCCACTGAAACTAAGGATCTTTGGAGAAGTGGCTGATTCCAAGGCTTTAGTAGAAGATTTTCCTTATAGTAGAATGCCACAGAATAAACACAGAAATAATAATAAAATTGGAAGAATCCCCACTTGGCAACACCAGAGTAACAATTAATTCCACCAAGAAGTATCATTGGATGTTAATATTAGCACACTCCACTCCAGCCTGCGTGACAAAGCGAGACCTGTTTTCTTTCGAGGGGAAAAAAAAAGGTGAAGAAGGAGACAAGTTCAAAAGCAATGATTTTAGGAAAAAAATAAGAAGAAAGAAACTGGACTAAGGTACTGGGAGGATGGAATTCAAGGGACAGGTTTGAAAGACCTAATAATTAAAGATTGACAGGACTTGGTTACTAAATGTGGGAAGAATGAGAAGGCCATGCATGACTCATTGGGTCTCATTTAGATTGGTAATAGTATGTCTCTCCACCAGATGGCATTGATGCTCTTTCTTAGTTTTTAATTTGCCACGCTAAAAGATTTGCAATTACAGCAAATTAAAGATCAAATAGATAGACTTAAGTTTCTAACTGCCAGAGAATCTTGCTGTACGATAAAAAGCCTGAAAAAGACTATAGGCATATAGATACACATGTACATATACATATGGAAATATATATAGATATAATTTTAAAATATGAGTATGATTAAATTATCAAGAAGTAATTATTATCTTCAGAGGCTAGGAAAAAAGGGAAAGTACAAATTGAAATAACTAATGTTTGTTCTAGGAATATCTGCCCTTCCCTCAGGGTCTAAAGCTTAGCTTTAAAAGGCATCATATGCATGGAAGACAAAGCCAATGACTCTTGCGAGGTGAGGAAGTTAGATCAGAGATATGTGCGTAAAGCCTGGAGCCCTGAAAAGCAGCAGTTTTAGTGTGTTTACTAGAATATTCCCTCACATACGCAGAGAAAGACGGGGAATACTTTATTTTGGCCTTTGCCCTGGGAAGAGTGGAACAGAAAAATATTGGAAACCTCTCCAAAAGCTTCAGCACAAAGATCTGATAGAAAATATGACAAATAGGCCAGGCGTGATGGTTCATGCCAGTAATCCTAGCACTTTGGGAGGCCCAAGCAGGAGGATTATTTCAGCCCAGGAGTTCTAGACCAGCCTGGGCAACATGAGACCCTGTCCCTGCAAAAAAAAAAAAAAAAAAAAAAAAAATTTGTTTTAATTAGCCAGGTGTAGTGGTGTGCACCTATAGTCCCAGCTAAGTGCAGTGGCTCATGTCTATAATTCCAACACTTTGGAAGGCTGAGGTGGGCAGATCTCTTGAGTCCAGGAGTTCAAGACCAGCCCAGGCAACATGGTGAAACCCTGTCTCTACGAAGAGTACAAAAATTAGCCAGGCATGGTGGCACACACCTGTAGTGCCAGCTACATGGTGGCTGAGGTGGGAGGGTTGCTTCAGCCCAGGAGGTGGAGGTTGCAGTGAGCCATGATTACGGCACTGCACTCCAGCCTGGGCAACAGAGTTAAACCTGTCTCAAAAAATATTTATATGGGCATAAGATAGCTCATAATAGTCTCTTTGTGATCTTTGCTGCATCTATATTTGAAAAAAAATAGATGAAATGGATAGTTTCTTTAAAAATAAAAATTGAAACACCAGAATGAAGTGGTTTTATAGGCAAATTATACCAAAATTCTAATAACAGCTAATTCCAAACTTGCACAACTTTTTCAAACAATGGAAAAATGAGAAAACTCACTTAAAAGTCTAGCTACCAAAACCAAGCAAGTATTACAAAGAAAGGAAAATGACAGGCTGGGCACGGTGGCTCATGCCTGTAATCTCAGCATTTTGGGAGGCTGAAGCAGGTGGATCACCTGAGATCAGGAGTTGAAGACCAGCCTGGCAAACATGGTGAAACCCCATCTCTACTAAAAATAAAAAATTAGCTGGGTGTAGTGGTGGGTGCCTATAATCCCAGCTACTCGGGAGGCTGAGGCAGGAGAATTGCTTGAACCTAGGGGGGTGGAGATTGCAGTGAGCCAAAATTGTGCCACTGCACTCCAGCCTGGGCGAAAGAGCAAAACTCCATCTCAAAAAAAAGAAAAAATGACAAGTAATCGTCACTCTGCACCACCGCACTCCAGCCTGGGCAAAAGAGCAAAACTCCATCTCAAAAAAAAAAAGAAAAGAAAATGACAATCATCATTCTTGAGTAAAGACATTAGAAAATATGAAATAGAAATTGGGACATGAATAACAGAAGGAAAAGGTCTGACATATACCCAAAGTTCCAGAAGAAGCTATTCTCTCTACTTTTATATATATTTAAAATTTTTTCATAACACACCTGCTCTACCACATGTCAAAGCTTATTTTAAAGCTGAAATATTGAGATAATATACAGCAAAACAAAGACAAGGAGTAGATAACTACATATATGTAAAAGTGATACATGACACAGGTAGTATTGTAGATCATGGGGGAAATTCGTCAGCAAATTCAAACTGGATTCCTATCTCTTAAACATACATGCACACAAAAAGAATTCAACCCAGGACTTAGATGTGAAAGACAAAACGTTTAGAGAACAAATATGAATGAGGTTCCACGTTTCAAAATTAATATAACTTTTTTGTGGTTTTCAACTTTGTTTTTGCTTCCACATCATTCACTTGAAAAACCAACTTCCTTCAGTAATGTTCATTCAACAGCATTTTTGGTGAGATGAGTATTTGCCAGACATTTCCAAACACCAAGGATACGGTGGACAGCGAGACAAGCTCTCTGACCTCATGGAGCTTACACTGAGGGGTGACTATGGAAAGGTACACAGTAACCAAGTAAATAAGATGCTTACAGGGTGTGAAAAGTGACAGTAACTGAGTGAGGAGTGTGGTCAGAGTAGGCCTCGCTAAAGCAGACACATTAGAACTGACACTTAGATGATCAGACAGAATTGGACATTTCAAGAGGGAGGAGTGTACATAAGAACAAAGTAAGAAATGCCTTTATGGGGAGATGTGAAGCGTGTGTTGTGTACCTGGGACACTTCCTTGGGTCTTGTAACACCCCCTGCATTTTTCAAGTCCTTTCTTTTTACTACCTGCTCCCATCTCTGCTGAGATAACTGACATAGCTTACTTCATATTATTGTTTTTTACTGTCACCAAATCTATCAATCATATATGTAATATTTTCTGCAATTTTTATATATAAATTAGCATGAAAGTTTTAACATAAAAGCTTAGGAGCAAGCACAAACCTATCTGTGCAAAAAGACGGCAAAACAAAATAAAAGTTCCTAAGAAGATAAGCTACACAAAATCATAGTTTTGGCTTCAGCGTTTTGAAAAGTATACAAGAATACCTTTCTAGAAAGCAGGCAAAGTAATGAATGAGTATTGGGAAGCGTAGCACTTGCTATGTTCTAGACATGTGGCTAGCCTGTACTCTGGCCATGTACTGACCAATCACTGGTCATGTACTGTGGACCATGTACAGCAGCAGGAATTTGGCTTCTAAACTCAATCTTAACTACTCCCAGCTCTCAGGAATGGGTCAGAGAAAACATGTCTATAGGATGAAATGAGCATCTTCAGCTGATCCAAAACAGTAAGGTGTGGAGGAGAGCCCATGAATTTTACCAGGACATGATCTAGGCAAGCCAAACACAGACAATCTTGGTCAGGTTCAGATTTAAAAAACGAATAAGGATAATGGTAGCAAGCATGTTGGTGATGATAGCCCCCAGAGTACCTGTCTCTTAAGACTCACTCTAATATGAACTGATTGTGTCTACACCTGGTGCACAGCTATCACCTTTGGATTTCCCTACGCCTCTCTTCTGTGTTGAATGTCCTGTTTCTTTATCACTGTGTCTTTCTTTTTCTTAGTTTACTTATGTTTGTTTGTTTTGAGGCAGGGTCTTACTCTGTCGTCCAGGCTGGAGTGCAGTGGCGTGATTGCGGCTCACTGTAGCTTTGACTTCCCTGGGCTCAAGCATTCCTCCTGCCTCAGCCTCCAAAGTAGCTGGAATAACAGGCATGTGCCACCACACTTGAGTAATCTTTTTATTCTTTTGTTTTGTAGAGACAGGGTCTCACTATGTTGCCCAGTACAGTCTTGAACTCCCGGCTCATGTGATCCTCCTACCTCGGCTTCCCAAACACTCCATTGTTTTCCTGGAGCACATCCTCCAGTAAGTTCCTCATCAAGGATACATGGAAGGTAAAATTTTGAGACCTTGCATTTCTAGAATTTGTCTTTATTCTACCCTCATGCTTGATTGATAGTTTGGTAAGGTATCAAATTCAGATGAAAAAGTACCTTCCTTCAGAATCTTGAAGGCTTTGCTCTATTACCTTTTAAATTCTAGTGTTGCTGTTGAAAGAAGCCATTGTGATTTCAGATCCTTTATTGCTCCCACCCCCCTGGAAACTTGTAGCATCTTTCATTCATCCTCAGTGTTTCATGATGACTTGCTTTAGGGTGAGTCTATATTTGTCCAATATACTGGATACTCAAGAGGCCCTTTTAATCTAGACGCTAATGTCCTTTAAGAAAATTTTCTTGAAGTAGCATGTGACCATTTTTTCCCCTTCAAATTTTCTGTTCTCTTTCCAAAGCTCCTTTTATTCAGATGTCACACAGTTTTAATCTTTTCTCTACCATCCTCCTTTGTATGCAGGTGTGTTTGCAGTTTGCTTTGCTTTATGGGAGATTTCCTCACTTTAACTTCTCACACGTCTGTAGTTTTTCATTTCTTCTATCTTGTGTATTTATAATTTCTAAGGTTTTGCTCTTATTGTTCTATGATTTTTTTAGAGTATTCTTGTTCCATGGGTATACTATCTTCTCTTCTATGAGTATACTGACAGTTTTTTTTTTAAATTGAGCTTTATGGCCCAGCATATGATTTATCTTGGTGAATGGTCCATATGCTTGAAAAAAACACCAGTCTTGCTGTTGTTGGACCAGTCTTCTAAAAATGTTGGTTGGGTCAAATTAGTTAGTGGTGTTATTTAGTTCTATGGCTTTACTGATTTTTCTTCCCACTTGTTCTATCAATTACTGAGAGAGGCAGATTAAGTCTTCAACTATAGTAGATTTTTGTATTTCTCCTTGCAGTTCTGTCAGTTTTCATTTCATGTATTTTGAGGGTAATTTTAAAAATGCATACACATTTAAGATTTTTATGCCCTTTATGAATTAATCCTTTATCGCTATTAAACATCCCTCATTATCCCTGGTAATATTTTTTGTACCAGAGTCTACTTTGTCTGATAGTAATATAACCATTCTGGCCTTCTTACAATTAGTGTTTTTATGACATATCTTTTTACATGATTTTACTTTTTTTTTTTTTTTGAGACGAAGTCTCACTTAGGCTGGAGTGCAGTGGCTTGATCTCAGCTCACTGCAACCACCGTCTCCTGGGTTCAAGCAATTCTCCCATCTCAGCCTCCCCAGTAGCTGGGATTACAGGCACCCGCCATCATTTCTGGCTGTTTTCTGTATTTTAGTAGAGGTGGGGTTTCACCATGTTGGCCAGGCTGGGCTTGAACTCCTGACCTCAGGTGATCCACCTGCCTTGGCCTCCCAAAGTGTTGGGATTACAGGCATGAGCCACCGCATCCAGCCTCATGATTTTACTTTTAATCTATCTATGCCTTTATGTTTAAAGTGGGTTTCTTGTATACAGCATATATTTGGGTATTATTTTTTATCCAGTCTGACTTTTTAAAAAATTCAGCCAGTCTGTGAAGTGTTTATTTGCATTTAGTGCAACTATCGAATGGTTAGGTTGAAATCTAATGACTTGCTGCTTATTTGTCCTACCTGTTTTCTGTGACTATTTTCCTCTTTTTGTGCTTTCTTTTGGGTTATTTTGTTTTTCTTTGAGATGGAGTCTCACTCTGTTGCCCAGACAATGGCAACAATGTAATGGCATAATCTTGGCTCACTGCAACCTCCACCTCTCGGGTTCAAGTGATTCTCTTGCCTCAGCCTCCTGAGAGCCAGGATTAGAGGCGTATGCCACCACACCCAGCTGTTTTTTGGGGTTTTTTTTTTTTGTTTTTTTTTTTGTATTTTTAGTAGAGATGGGGTTTCACCATGTTGGCCAGGCTGGTCTCGAACTCCTGACCTCAAGCAATCCACCCCCACCCCGACCTCCCAAAGTGCTGGAATCACAGGCATGAGCCACTGTGCGTAGCCTGGTTGAGTACATTTTTGAAGAATTTTATTTGATCTCTGCTATACTTTTTAAATATTTTTAGAGGTTATAATATGCATATTTAACTTGCCCAGTCTACCTTCAAATGATAATATACCTCTTAAAATGTAGTGAACGTATAACTACATTCTATTGGTTCTATTTTTATACAGAAGCTTAATATGGTGATCAATTATCTTTTAAAGAATTTTTTTAATAAGAGAGAAGTCTTTTGTGTTTATCTACATATTTACTGTTGCTTGTGCTCTTCATTCTATTGTTAGATTAACATTTCCATCTAGAATCATTTATCTTCTGCATGAATTTCTGTAACATTTGTTGTACAGTAGCCTTCTTTTACCTACTGTTTTGCTTTTCATGGTTTCAGTTACCATACAAGTATAGTCTGAAAATATTAACTAGAAAATTCTAGAAAAAAACAATTCATAAGCTTTCAATTGCATGCCATTCTGACAGCGTGATGAAACTTTTCACCGTCCTGTTCCATTCCACCCAGAATGTGAAGCCTCCTTTTGTCCAGTGTGCCCGCTCTGCACATGCTGCCTGCCTATGCCACTTCTCGGTTATCAGATCCAAAAAACACAGCATATATGTGGTTCTGTACGATCTGAGTTTTCAGACAGCCACTGGTGATCTTGGAATGTATCCCTTACAAATAAGGAGGGCTACTGTAGTATAAAATTTCTGGGTACAAGTCCTCTCCCTTTTTGTTTTCAACAAAATTTGGCCATTATTTTTCAAATGCTTTTTTTCTTCCGCTCTTTCACGACCTTCTGAACTCCAGTTAAATGTATGTTCGATTCTTGATACTGTTAC
Organism: Sapajus apella; assembly: GCF_009761245.1. NCBI lineage: Eukaryota > Metazoa > Chordata > Mammalia > Primates > Cebidae > Sapajus > Sapajus apella. The sequence continues at coordinate 20,049,226 of NW_022436984.1, forward strand.
TCATATCACTGAGACTTTGCTAACTTTTTATCGGTATTTTTCCCTACTGTGCTCCATTGAAAATAGTTTCTATTGCGATGTTTTTAAATTCCCTCATCTTTTTTCTGCAATGCCTATCTGCTGTTAATCCCATCTAATGAACTAATGTTTTCAAATATTTTATTTTTATCTGTAGAACCTTCATTTGATTTGTTATGCCTTCTAGAGTTTTCTTCACTGATATGCATGTTTTTCTTTAAATATGAGTTTTCATATGTAAAACTCATATTTAAAGTGAGTTTTAGTGAAACTCATATTTAAAGTGAAACCTGTTTAAACATCCTTGTCTCTGTATTCCATAATGTGTATCATTCCAGGGTGTGAAACTTGTATTAGTTCTATTGCCTGATCGTTCTCCTGGTTATGAATCACATTTTTCTGTTTATTGGCATGTCCAGTAAATCTTAATTGAATGCTAAACTTTGTGAATAGCATGTTGTTGAGTATCTATTTTCTTGTCATTTTTCCAAGTGTTGGGTTTTGTTCTTCCGGGGAATTGTTTGGTTAAGTTTGTTCTTTCTAGCCTTGTTTTGAACTCCTTTAGGGAGGATGTGGAGTAGCCTGTTCCAGGGTGGTTTAGCCCCACTATTAAGGCATGGCCCTTTTCGGATCCGTACTGAATGTCCTGAATAATCAGTTAGGACTCTCCTTCACTCCATAAGAATTTTGAACACTTATCTACCCTGTGTGAGATCTGGGAACTGTCCAGCTCACAGCTTTCCATTTTTTCTTTCTCAATCTTGTGTGCTTTTACTGCACACATGTGTATCCTAGTATTCAGCAAAGACATAGGAGGATTCCTATGAAAGATTTCTGGAACTCTCTTTCTGTGTACTTGCGTTGTCTCTAGAACTCTGCCCTATTATCTTCTAACTAATTCAGACTGCCTTAATTTTAATCTGTTTTATTGACTCAGTAAGATTAATAACATCTGCTTGGGTATGGAACGTGTCTTCAGGACTCACCCCTCTTAGGAGTCACAGTCCTGGGCAGCCTGCTGTTCAATATCAGAAAATACTTTTTAAAATGTCCAGTTTTCTAGTGGCTTAGGGCAAGAAGGTAAATCTGATCCTTCACAGGCTGTCATGGCTATAAGTGGAAATCAATTATAGTTTTTTAAAGTTTTCATCTTCCTGTAGCGTCTCTATTACTCCAAGTTGCTGTTTTCCATTTGTTTAGATCTGTTTGTTGTTAGAGGTTTTCCTCATATATCTGGTCATTTCTTGTTGTCTGCTAACTCTTTTTCCTTCTTTTTTTTTTTTTTTTTTTTAACAAGGATTACTCTCGTCCAGGCTGGAGTGCAACGGCACACTCACAACTGACTGCAGCCTCAACTTCCCCAGCTCAGGTGATCCTCTCACCTCAGCCTCCCAAGTAGCTGGGATTACAGGTGCATGCCACCATACCCAGCTAATTGTATATTTTTGTAGAGATGGGATTTTGCCATGTTGCCCAGGCTGGTCTCGAACTCCTGGGTTCAAGCAGTCTGCCCACCTTGGCCTCCCAAAGTGCTGGGATTACAGGTGTGAGCCACTGCACCTGGCAGCTTGCTCACTCTTTATAATAGAGTGGGAAGACCATTGGTTGTTTGTAAACTCTGCTTGTATTGGTGGTCCAGTTGACCATGAGTTTAATGTAAGGCAGAGTTTATCAACAGGGACACTAATGACATTTTGAACTGGATAATTCTTGGTTGTGGGAGGTGTTTGTTGTGCATTATAGGATGTTTAGCAGCATCCTAGGGCTCTATTGACTAGATGCCAGTAGTACACCTCCACCTCCTACCCTCAGTTCTGTGGCAATCAAAAATGTCTTCAGACATGCCATATGCCTCCAGTTGAGAATCACTAATGTAAGAGTATCTGTCTAGGATGTTTGTGAGGAGACTTTTGAAATTGATGTGTTTAGGTGTTTCATATTGAGATGTCATATTTTCCAGAAAATAGCCCTCTTATTTCCCTTGCCTGAAGGATAAAGTACAGGAAGACAGCAGGGAGCCTGAGTTGTCAATACACACACATCACTTATTCTTCCTCCTTTAAGTACTTCTTGCCCGCCCTCCACTGTGCCTGGTGTTCCTTTACCCAGAAACCATCTGTTTTCTGCTCTCTGGAACCTAAACCTGTAGACATTGGCCAGAGTGTGGGAGGAGCAATCAACTCCCACACTCTGGTACAAAGTGGGGGAAAGGAGAAATCCAGGAATTCACCTGACTCTCAAACAACCTTCATTCAACCAGTCTTTCTTAACTCAGCATCCCAGTTCACCCCACTTCTAGAGGTGTCATCAACTCAGGCATTTTGACAATTCTGGAGTGCATATTGAATTTGTTCTTATATTTACTTAATGTCAATTTACAACTTGGTCTTTCAAGCCTGCCAAGTATATGACCACTTATCTCTCTGCTTTCTACCTCTCAAAATTTGGCTCCTTTGTTATCTTTTTTCACTATCATTATCTTGAGGGTTTATGCTAGCCCCACCCCCAATGCCTTTTATATAGTTTTAGTGGGAACAGTTGGGAAGGATCAAAACTAAATGTGTTTGGGCTGAGCGCGGTGGCTCATGCCAGCACTTTGGGAGGCTGAAGCAGGCAGATCACTTGAGGTCAGGAGTTCAAGACCAGCCTGGCCAACATGGCGAAACCCCATCTCTACCGAAAATACAAAAATTAATAGGGCATGATGGTGCACACCTGTAGTTCCAGATACTTGGGAGGCTGAGGCAGGAGAATTCCTGCTCTGACAACAGATGGACAAGAATAGGGAGGGAGTAGAGTTAAAGGAATTTTGCAGGAGCCTGTGGGTGAAATCCGGATAGGAGTGATAAGGTACTAGGCCATGGTGGAAGAGATGGGCATAGAAAGGACAGATCAAAAAGTCATTGATAGCAGGTGCAGTGTTTTGGGCCTGTAATTCCAGCGCTTTGGGAGGCTGAGACAGGAGGATTGCTTGAGCCCAGGAGTTTGAGACCACCCTGGACAATGTAGGGAGACCCCATTTATACAAAAAAAAATTAAAAATTATCCTAGCATGGTGGCATGCTCTTGTTGTCCCAGCTACTCATGAGCCTGAGGTGGGAGGATTGCTTGAGCCCAGGAGGTTAAGGCTGCAGTGAGCCATGATTGCACCACTGCACTCCAGCCTGGGTGACACTGCAAGACCCTGTCTCAAAAAAAAAAAAAGAAAAAGAAAACATCATTGATAGCCAGCCATAGTGGCTCCTGCCTATAATCCCAGCACTTTGGGAAGCCAAGGTGGGAAGATCACTTGAACTCAGGAATTCAAGACCATGCTCGCCACCATAGTGAGACCACATCTTCTCTTCCCTTCCTTCCCCTCCTCCCCTCCCCTCCCCTCCCTTCCCTTCCTCTCTTCTCTCTTTTATCTGTCTCTCTCTCTCTTTCTTTTCTTTCTTCTCTCTCTCTCTCTTTCTCTTTCACATTGACAAGGAAATTTTTTTTTGTATTTGTTTTTTTGTATTTGTATTTGTAATTTTTTTATTGTATTTGTTTCCTCTAGCCAATATAGAAGTTAAATAAATGTCAGCCAACCCTATGGAAGCTTGTGTTCCTGGATGACAAATCCAAAAAAACATGAAATAAAATGTTTCATGGCACATTTCAATGGCAACCAACCAATGTTAGATGTGGCAAGAACTGTGCCTAGTAGAGCATCACATGATTCTAGAGCGTGTATTGAAAAGTCAGTTATTCGTTACTGAGAGAGGCCCACTCAAAGCAACTCAGAAAAAGAGAAAGAGAAGCTTTTCTAAATCCACAGAGTGATCTTTCAGGAATGTAAGGATTCCTGAATAGGAACAACTGGCCTTCTTAGATTATAGAACTGGGAACCCTTGCATTATTTTGCTTGTGCTTTTTCATTGAACACTTCTTGTACAAGGCCCCCTAGAGGCTATTCCGGGCCTTGAGGCCACAGGACCCTTCTGGCTGCCTCTCTGCCCACATCTTCCCTCTTGCTTTCAGTTCAGATGACTGAAAGAGAACTAGGGCCCAGCTCCACTTTTCAAGACAGGGTGCAAGCTACACGTAACTGAGTGGGCAACTATGTCAGGGGGTGGGTTGGGGGGAGTGGCAGGTTGGGGGCCTTACAAAGCAGTGTCCATTCTGCAGGGACCATGCATATGGCAGGAAAATGGACCTACCCAGCCCCATATGAAACATTTGCTGAGTTAGAAAGGAAACTGGAACTTTCTGGTGTACAGCCTTAACTTTTGAAAATGGTATCAGTTGCAGAATCCCCATGTTACCTCACAAAGCCACAGTCAAGGTGAAAGTGTGAAAAGACTGTGGGATTGGCTGACTATGGTTATTCCTGTGGTTTGTACCTCAGACTAACAATTCTCCCTGAGTCCCTCATCAAGTCTGCTGCCTGCTGAGTCATCTGGCCTCTTTGACAGCACCAGTCAGTCTTTATGCAGGCTTCCTTATGTAATGTTTATAAAGAAAGAGCACAGTTTTCAGGACGCTGGACTAATGCACACTCACCAGATAGCCTCACAGAAATTGGTCTGCCGTAGAGCTTTAAAGAACTCACAGTTTCTCCAAAAGGACCATCTTTCTACACCTATGCAACTGTTCAAGATCAAGGGTCAGCAAACTGTGGTCCACAAGCCAGTTGCATATTTTTGCACATAAAGTTCTATTGGAACATAGCCATCAGCCATTTATTCACATAGTGTTTATGGCTGCTTTTGTGTACAATGGCAGAGTTGCAAAGCATAAAATATTTACTACTTGGCCCTTTAAGAAAAAGTTTGCTGCTGCCCCCTGTTTTAGATAGTTCTGGAATGATCAGCATGTGTGGAAAATCCTCGAGTTGATACAGAAATTTAGAGGCTGCACAGTGGTGGTACATTGTTTTCCCGGGGTATTTTATTGTTTCTTAATTCCTGAATGACTTTGTGGATTAAATTCAGGGCCAGAAGTCACTCAGACATCTCCAAGGATTGTCTTATTGGCATAAGCTAAAGCACATATTATTCTACATGCATGGATTAAAATATTAAGTAATATCTAGATGATTGTTTAGAGTTTGACACAAATGCGCTTCATCTGTTCTGATTATTTACTCAAGGATTATATTTTCTTACTACAGTCACTCAAGAATAATAGTACGTAATCATTTCCTGTGGGATCTGCAGTGTTGGGGCCTGCCTTCAAATTCAGTTCTCTGATTCGTTACCGTGACATGGAGTTGGCCTTTGGGTTATGTGATTGAGGTTCCTCAAACAGGATGTTAATTTTCCACTCCTCATGGCAGGATAAATATAGTCTAATCTCAGGACTTTGTGAGCCAAAGAGCCATCTCCCTTTTCACATTATCTTTTTTTTATAACATAGTGTTAATTTTGTTTCTTTGTGCATCTTTTGGAACAAATTTGTGTTTTCCCCATACTCAGGTGAGCATACTCTCTAAAGCAGCCCATTTGGAACAAATGAGCTTTAGCCAAGAGTTTAATGACAGAAATACATTGCTTGCAAAAGCTCTAATTTAGCACTCTGGTGCCTCCTACATGGTTTTGCCAACAAACTCGTCTTTGCCTGAAATATAGGCTCTTCAAAGGCAGCTGCCACTCTGTCTTCAAGAGGCGAGGGAGAAGAGCGTTTGAGGCTTTTGCATTGTGAAGGACCCTCCACCCCCATGTTCCTCCCACAGGTTCCTGATTCACACAGAACAAGTTGAGAAATGGGAAAATGGAATCTTCTTGCCGAGGCATGCAGCAGCTAGCTCCTTTGAATCAGAAAAATGTGTGTTCATAATCACCAAGTTTGAAATGCAGAGCCATCACTGCTGCTGGAAATTTGGGGCTGATTCCGAGCCAGACCAGCTGTTCCTGGGGCCCTCTTCTACTGCAGAGGCAGTGTAGCTTGTGGCCTAGCCTGTCCAAGGTTGCTGTGTTCCCAGAGCGCTGGCACTCCCTCAAGTTTCCACTTACTCCTTTCTAGCCTATCCAGGAACCCTTCTCTGAGTTCTCAAGGATTGGCTAAATGTCCTGCCTCAGAGTCACCTACAAGCTGCATTTCCCCCATCATAACGTTGAAATTGCTACTTTGCCTGTCTTTACATGGGCTCTTCCTTCCTCCAATTACACTGTGAGATCCTTAAATCCAGAAACCATGTCTTTTTTTTAAGAGAGACTCTTAGATGAATTTTCCAGGCCTAAAATGGGCTCCTTGTTTCCCATATACAGCCCACTATAGAAATTCAGTGGTTTTGAATGAAAGGATGAATGAATGAATGAATGAATGAATGAATGAAGGGTCTTTGGATCTGGCTAAGGCAGAGACAGTGGAGTTAGAAACTTAAGTTGCTTTCCCTTACTTCCCTTCCCATCCCTCCTCTCCTAGTACCCAAGTCTGGCAGGCTGTGATGCACCTCTATATACAACTGATGGAGCTTTAATTGTTCACCCAGTCTTTAGAAAAGATCCTTTTAGGCCAGGCATGGTGGCTCACACCTGTAATCCCAGCACTTTGGGAGACTGAAGCAGGCAGATCACAAGGTCAGGAGTTTGAGATCACCCTTGCCAACATGGTGAAACCCCATCTCTACTAAAAATACAAAAATTAGCTGAGCATGGTGGCACACACCTGTAATCCCAGATACTCAGAAGGCTGAGGCAAGGAGAATCACTTGAACCTGGGAGGCAGATGTTGCAGTGAGCCGAGATCCCGCCACTGCACTCCAGCCTGGGCAACAGAGTGAGACTCCATCTCCAAAAAAAAGAAAGAAAGAAAGAAAGAAAGAAAGAAAGAAAAAGCAAAGATCCTGTTACTTCAGCATTGTGCCCAAAGTCCAGGTGCTTAGCTCTGCATGCCAGATGCTAGAAAATGCCAAGAGCCAGTAGAAAAGCTGCACCAGTGCTGAGGGTCCTATTTTAATTATTTTATACAAATTCACTTTTTGCTCAATGTTTTATTTCATTTGGGGCTGACCTCCTTTTCTGGAGGCCCTAGATTCATGAAATCTATATTAATCGGCAGAATAATATTAGCCAATTCCTTACCCTCCTTTTTCCTTCCCCTCATTTGGCCAGCTAGCCTGGTTTGTACTCCTTATCTCAGAGATGAGATGTGATAATAAGAGGCAGAGAAATAAAAGTATGTTCCTGGCTTTTGGATTCAGATGCTGCCCTTATGGGAAGGAAAAAAACAAAACAAATGCAGCATAGATAAAATATTTGGAAGAAAAGATCATGAAGGCAGAAAAGAGTTTTCTATTCTTAGAGGGAGGAAGTGAATTCGTGGGAAGGTACAGAGGGCAGAGATGTTTCTGGGTCCTGTGTGCACCTCCCCAGGCCCATCCAGGGAAGGTGACACAATTGCAGATGTTTTTGTGAGACTTGGGCGCAGAAAGACACATTCTTTTCATCCTCAGTGGAGCCCCAGAGAAGAAATAGGTGCATAGTGGGTCCCCACTGAAGGGAACGTAGGCAGATGTGCAGTTTTCCATGCCCCAGCGAGAAAGAAGCATGTCTCTCCATGCCCAAAAGTACGTCAGAGAAATGGTGGGTGCTTCTGAATCCAAAAGGGTCAGACAGTCAGAATGAAGAATGGGGCAATAAATATCAATGTGGAAGGACAATCTTGAGGACCACATTCCTCAGTCTCTCCTTCCCCTCCCCTTTCTGCACATCTTGCATCTCAGAAGCCCCTCCCAGAAACTAGATACAACCCCAGGGAAAGGCGAGGTTGAAATCCCCAAGTTTACTAAGATAAATTTTCTAACAATGCAAAGAAAGGGAGGCTTGAGATCAAAATTAGGTTCTATTTCTTATATAAATGTCTGGACTAGAATTGCATCCACTGCTCACATCTTACTTATATTCAAGGATGACATATCTCATGGAAGAACAGTGCTCAGCTAGTCACTTAAATGTCTTCCTAACAAATGTTGACGTTCTAGAAACCAAATGGTGGGTATCTATCCAACATATGCCATGAAAGCAGAGCCAGTCCTAGGGGAAAGCTTCTCTCCTAATGGTAAGGTGTCCATACTGTCTGTCCTAAGAACCGAGACAAGTGATCCGAAAAGTGTGAACACCGCATTTCCACATCAGAAAAGTTTTTTTTCTTAAATGCAAGCACAATATTAGCTCTACTTTTAACATCAGTTAAGAAAATTCATAACAAAAAAGCTGCTGAGGTATCTTCACTAACATTGCAAATTAATTTCTTGCATTCATCACAATGACATTTTTGCCTATTTGAAAAGTAATCCATATGGATGAGCATATTTTTCATTCAATCTACAGACGGAACAGGCACATGGGTTTGCAGTAACTCCACAGCTCCCAGGAATCTGAGGTTCACAAGGTGAAACCTACCAAGCCAAACAATTTGAAATTGGTTTTGTTTTGAAAATCCAATAAGGATAATGGCAATGTCTTGCAGAAATTCCTCCTTTAGTATTCCAGTCTGTGGGCTCTGGCAGAAGTAATAGTCTGCTGCAAACAGATCACTCTTTTTTGTTTGCAAAGTCTTCATACCAGCTGAATCACAGCTTGCTTTTCACTTTTCGTAACACCTTGCAACATCGCAAAATATTTGCTGGATTTGTGAAGGGCGGCTGCAGAATTAGTAAACTGAAAGGAGGCCTTCCTTCACTCCCACCCCTGTCAGCACCTTCTGTTCTAGCAGACCGAAAGGCAGCTTGAGAACTCTGATTGCTTCTCCAGATTATGACAATTCTTGGCACCACAGCCCGGGGCAAGAATGGAAGCAAAGGAAACATGGAGTATTGCAGGTGCCAGTATATAATATTGTCACGTTACAAAATTGAATTTATAAAGGACTCCATGAAGGTGAGTTGCTATGGTAACCAGCCTTCTCAACTTTTATATCTGGAAGTAAGGATCACATGGCCACTTCTGTTTGGGACTGTATATTCTGGATTTAATGACTAAGTACCCATGCTCTAACTTCTAGTTAACTAGGCTCATGGAATGCCAGACGAGGAAGCAGCACTAGCAACCATCTCATTCCACCTCCTTCATTTATAGATGGGAACTGAGACTCAGAGAAGTGATGCTGTACAGCTAACATGTGTTTTCTCAGTTTTCTTTTTTCCAAAATGAGTGATTTTTGCAAACCAGTTTATTTATACATTGTTATTTTTAAACATTTTAGATTGAGAGGGCACATGTGCCTATTTGTTACATCATGTGCTGATGGGGATTGGGCTTTGTATTAGGCGGGGTTCTCAGAGGAATGTTTTCTCACTTAGTTTTCTACTGCTCTTTTCTTTATACCACACTTCCTTTCTGAAGGGATGCACCCAGCTTCCACGAGTGGATAAGAGACATGAAACCACAGTTAGACATGGGGCCACCCTCACTTCTTACTGAGATGTTACAAATCCTGTCCATGTACTAGCGTGTGAAGCGTCTTTCTGTATCAGAGCTATTGCAAGTTCCACACGACAGCAACTTTCATTGATTCAAAATGATGTATGGGGGACAGTGCAGGGAAGGGGGAATGACCTGAGGAAACGTGATTTGTATTGTGGTTCCATGGTCTACCATACATAGATTAGCAATCTGCAAAAAATTCAAATGTACCCGAATTACAGTGAACATAGTATAGTAAACTTCCTTTAGCCTTTAGTGATTCAAAAAAAATATCCTTTTAGTTTTTTAAAATCTAGTTTCTTGAACAATAATTCCTGTTGCATAAATACATGAAAAGGTGCTTCGGATAAGAGCTTTCCTTCAGTTACTAAATCACTAGGCCATAGAAGATTTAGCTGTTAGGATTTTCCAGAGATTCTTGTAGTGAAGAATGGCAGAAGATTAGAGTATTTAGTACATTCTTCTAAAATCAAATCAAAATGCAAAATTAAAACTAAACAGTGGCCGGGCGCAGTGGCTCACACCTGTAATCCCAGCACTTTGGGAGGCCGAGGCGGGTGGATCACGAGGTCAAGAGATCGAGACCATCCTGGTCAACATGGTGAAACCCCGTCTCTACTAAAAATTCAAAAAATTAACTGGGCATGGTGGTGCATGCCTGTAATCCCAGCTACTGAGGAGGCTGAGGCAGGAGAATTGCCTGAACCCAGGAGGCGGAGGTTGCGGTGAGCCAAGATGGTGCCATTGCCCTCCAGCCTGGGTAACAAGAGGGAAACTCCGTCTCACAAAAAAAACAAGATATTAAGGAAAAAAAAAAAAAACAAAAAACAGTGAAGTTAGAGTGTTCATTCATTTTAAAGAGATATGAATACAAACACTGGATCCTCAACAGTCTTTAAACATCACAGATCAGCTGGATATCTTGTTAAAAGGCAGATTCTGGTTCAAGAGGTCTGGGAAGAGACCCAAGATTCTGCACTTCTAACAGGCTCTCAGGTGGTATCAATGCCGCTTGTCCTTGGTCTACACCTTGAGCAGAAAGGGACTCATTAACTTGCTGTCTCCTTGAATGTGTTTCCTATGAATGTCAGCCCTGACCACCCCCATCACAGGAATCTTAGTGCTCGTATTGTATATATCGTCTACAGGTACCTAGGTACTGCTGTATATTGGTAGGTCCCATATGTGCATGTCTTCTGTCCCCAACCAGATTGTAAGCCCATCTGTGTTTGCTCAGCCCTGTGTGTGCAACACAGGTGCTGAATGAAGAACTATCGATGACTGATTGCTACATTAAAGATTATTTCTTCCTTCCTCAGAATGCTATACTTCGCTCATCCATAGAGCTCAAGACTTAAAAGTCTGGTTTAAGAGACATTGAATCTGTTCTGCCTTTTATTTTCCCTTTCTTGTAAGTTGAGTTTTAAGAAATCAATTGATTGTGTGGAGAGTTCTAATTGAGTATGTAATAAAATAACAACCAACTGTGGAGGTGGGAGGGGGGCCCTGTTGCACCAGGAAGCATGTTTGTTGGCTGCATTAGACCACTAAAGTGGAAGCACTGGGATATTCTGGAAAAAACACAAACCTGGGTTCAGAGCCTTACTCCATCACCTACAAGTTGTGCCTTTTTAGAAAATTGACTTAAAATTACTGGGAATTTATTTTATCATCTGTACAATGGGCTACCTTTTTCTGTTATTGTTGTAAGAACTATAGTAACTGGTAAATTGCCTAGCATAGTGCTCAGTACAAGATGTTACACTCTCAGCAGAATCACTTCCAAGTCAAATTGGAAATGAGTGTTAGCCCCATCTCTCTGGTTCAACAAAGCTGGTGGGATAGTTTACATGCAGGGCATTAGCGCCATCTAGTGGTATACTACTGCCTCCACTTCCTTACAGAATTCTGTCTTCTTCCAGTACCTTTGAATAGCCACTTGGTTTATTCATTTCATTCAGCAAGCATTTATTGAATGCCTACTGTGTGCCAGGCACTGACTCGGCAGCTGAAGCTACAACAGTGAACAAGATAGACATGGTCCTTGACTTTAGGGGGTTTGCAGTCAGGTGGGAAGATAGAAATAAAATAATTACCAAAATAAAATTTGAATTCTACTTTTGAAAAGCACTGTGAAAGAGTAGGTGAGTAGAGTATCCTGTGAGTTTATAATAAAGCTTCCCTAGGGAAGTGACATTAAAGGTAAGAAACATAGAATCCAGCCAAGAGACCATATCAGGCATGTACCAGCCACCCAGCAGCTCCTCCCTGGACACATTTACCCCATTGAGGATCAGGATCCTGCCAGTCCGTCAGAAGCTCCCATCTTGAATTGTGGCCTGTTTCATCAATCATCTAATGTCTTTCATATCCCCCTCTGTGCAAGTCACTTTACATACACTGCTGCTGACTTTCTTGTGTTATGCATTTGCAGGCGATGTGCAATGAGGTTAACTAACTTGTACAAAGACATAAAATGACATGTCAGAGTCAAGATTCACACCCAGATCTTTCTGCTGACAGCATCCATGCTCTTTCCTCTACTGAAGCTGTCTCCCTGATGCCGAGCTCAGATCTTTTTATTCTGCATTATGCTGCTTGCCTTGGCGGAAAGGAAACCATTAGAAGTGCTTGGGGAAAACGAAAATGCAAAGGGAGGGAGGGAAAATTAAATAACCGCTCGGTGGGTCATGTGTGAAGGGCAGAGAGGAGACTGCTGACTTGGCTAGTTATGTTCCTTTGTGCGAGTTTAGGAAAGTAAGCCCAAGAGATCTCTTCCAACAGGGAAGAAAGTATCCCTAATAATATTGCCTATACTCTTGTGGTTTAAAATGTGTTGCAGTTGCTGCTAGATTAAAATGATTTGGAGAACCATTTGGGGAAGAGAGGTTATGCTCTGGAAATCTGTAGGAAGTTGCAAGGATTACTAAGCACTGAGGAGCAAAACATTGCTGGGTCAGAAAATCGCTGCAAGACTTAGAGGTTTTCTGCAACACAGGACTTTCAGCTTTAAAGCTGGGACATTCTCATGGCAAACTATGATTGTTGGTCATCTGGCAGTGAGCCAGACTGGGAAGATGTGATGTACCTGTTAGACCAAAACAGTTACTGAAATCTGAGGTCCATTTGAGGGCTTGGCCACAGACCAATGCAGAAAAGGTGGATAAAGGGTGATACAGATTCCTCAGTATGAGTACCTTGGTACTCAGTCCCTAGATTACCAACCCAGAGCACCTGCTCCAGGCCTTGCATGCAGAATTAGTTAGGACCAGTCTTGAGGGAGGGCTCAGACAGAAGACAAGTATGACCACAGAATCAGGCCAGTCTATGCTTCAGCTTCCTCATCTCCAAAATGGGATAAGTAGCAGTACCTCCCACCTAAAACTGCATGTAAGCTCTGTTAGTTAATATGTACAAAGTGCTCAGAATGGTGCCTGGTCCATATGGATGTAGGAATTATCATCATGAAATTCCCAGGAAGAGAAACGGGTGTATGGCCCTGGCTGGATCACGTCTGTGATAATTCAGTGTTCCCATCTGTAAAATGATAAAGCCCCTGCCAAAGCTTTCAGAAGAAACAGAACAAGACACAGTTAACAAGGCGAGAAGTCACAGAGAGTAGGTAGGAACTTAGGTGCTCTGAGATTAAAACCCCTGGATTATATCCAGCTCTACCTTTTAGATGTTTATTTATTCATCTGCCACATCCCAGCCACAACCCCAAGACCCAAGAAACCAGGGTTGGAATGCCAGGCAGCAAGGCTGCTGCAGCCATCACCCAAACCCTCCGCACAGACCAGGGGCCCCCAGGCACTGGCCCAAGGCAGCGTGTAGCATCCAGACAAGGCAGGCTGGGGAGGATGGATTTGCCAGATAATGGATGCCAATGATTTGAGGAAGGCAGCAGCAAGGGAGAAATGGAAATGCAAACCAGGTACAAATACCCACGGGCCAGGTGCTGTCCTGAGCACTTTATGCATTAGTTCATTTAATTCCCCTAGCAATCTTATGAAGTAGGCACTGTTGTTCACCCCATTTTACAGAAGAGACTGAGGCATGCGGTGGCCATAACTTGCTTTACTCACACAGCAAGCCAGAACTTTGAGCAAGTTTGTTCATATTCCTATTCCCTAGTTCTTCTCAGCAGAATGAGGATAATAAATTATGACATCTACCTCATAGATTCATTATGCAGATTAGACAAGATAATCTATATGTAGCACTTAGCAAAGGGTTGAAAACATTGTAAGCACTCATTCTTAAACCCAAAGTAACTCACTAGGTAATTGGCATGATAAAATATATAGGCTATAATTATCAAAAATATAACTGGTAGTTTAAGCAAATGGCCAGATGCATGAGGTAGTTGGTCTGGGGTGGGGCAGGGGACATAAAATGCCATAGGAACTGAGGAACACCACGGCAGGGCTGGAGAATCCGATCTGCACAAGACATTTTGTAGGCCTCGGGAGAGAAATGGTGAAGACGACTTGAAGGATGGACAGTTGGCTCCAAACTCCAGGCTTTCATTCCCTGAACTAAGAGGGACTATGAGCCAGCCCTCATCTCTGGGAAGAAGCCTTCAGCAGCCCATATAGGAGAGCTGAGGGGTCTGGGAAAGCCCACACCGAGGCCCAGGGCTGGGCCAGCTGTGGAGGGCCATGGTACAGCCCCATCTTGACTCCTGCTGCAGAGAGCCCAGGCAGGGCCGCAGCTTCAGCCCACGTGCCAGAGTTCTGCTATGATCACCCTCCTGCTTGCCAGCTTAAAACCACTGTTTGCTCACGTGACCTCTCTGACTTCATCCGTTTAGACCATCTTTGGCTCAATGACCTCAACCCACTCTCTTCACCTGCTCTATTTTTTTTATTGTGCCCCCGATTCCAGGCAAGACATTCCATTCACTCCATCAGCCCCAATCTGAGAACACTGTCAGCAAAGAGTATTGGCCAGGGATGAGGAATTGTGGTGAGGTGAGAGGAATAGCTCTGATAAGAGGTATGGCACTGCTACTCACGAATAGCTCTAGATTCTTGGCAGAGTCCTAGGAACTCACCCCATGTCTTCATCAGCAGGTGTATTGGCTGCATTTTGGAAACCTAGTAAGGGGTTGTAATTAGCAGCAGGGAGAGAACAAGAATTCTTCTCCAGGGCAAGTGATAAGAGCAGTAAGCATTGAGTGGACAGTGATCATCCAGCCAAATCATGCTCCCTTTCCTCCTCTTCCATCTCTTAAAAAGAGACTGGAACTGTGCTCTCGGGCTCAGGGAATTCCACCTGACTGTACTGCTTTGCCTCCAAATGGATTCTCTATCTCTCCCGATCCCTTTCAGGTAGATGGTTGCATTGGATGGTACCTGGTTTGCATTTCCATTTCTCCCTTGGCTGTTGCCTTCCACAAATCACTGGCATCAATATCTGGCAAATTCCATTCCCTGCTTGTCTGGATACTACACCCTGCCTTGGGCCAGTGCCTGGGGTCCCCTGGTCCATGTGGAGGGTTTGGATGATGGCTGCAGCAGCCTTGGTGCCTTGCATTTCAACCCTGGTTTCTTGGGTCTTAAGATTGTGGCTGGGATGTAGCAGGTGGAACCCAACAAGGAGATTTACCTCAATGGTAAGGAGGGGTTTCTGTGTGAGGAAATGAGCACCAGGGACCCCAGGTGGTCAGAGGTGATTGGATTGTTCCGCATAATCTGGGTTACCCCTCAGAGCTGATGTGGCCTAGAGAGACACCACTAAAGCCATCATGTGCCTCTAAGATTTCACTAGGAAACTTTCCAAGAAAAGACTAGATCTCCACTGGGCTTGAAAGGTGGGCCACTGACACCGGGCACTCAGGTCTGCATTTCTGCTCCAAGTGGTTCCTTAGTCCAGTTTTACACAGCAACAACACACTCTTCCATTCATGTTCTGTTTCGTTCTGCAGATCCTATAGGGGAACATCATGGTAATGGAACTTTTGTGCTTTACATTCCTGCTACAAAAAGACCAGATTATGACACTTTTGTTTTTGTTTTTATGTACGTTGCATGTGAAAATATCTGTTACACAAATCAAGTACTCTGCTTTCCATTGCCAAGCATGTTTGGCACGAGAGCTGTAATAAGAAGTGTAATGAAAATAATGGTTTTTAGAATCACTAATTTGGTAACTGGTATATGAAGCTGACAAGGGTCCCTCTGCCAAAACTGCAGAAGGTCAGGCATAGCCTTCCCTTAGCTCATATGGCTGCAGAGGAAGGAGGGGTCTTTCTTTGGACTTCATCCCCAGGCAGCCCACTCACTTTTCTGTTGCTCACCTGTCTGCCTTGGGGAACTGGAGTTGAATGGCTGCTTGTGTCCCTCCTGGGATCCGTGGGCTCCACAGTCGTCCCAGGCCTCCTTGCCTAATCGGACTCCCCACCCCCTGCCATCCAAGTAGTTCCCCTTCTGGTCCTGTCACTGTCATCTCACCTTCTCTCTCTCAGGGCGTGTCCTTCTGTAGTACATCTTTTTAATAACTGGGAAGAGTCTCCTCCAATCTTCCCTTTGGAGGCCTTTTCTCTTCAGTCAATCTCTGCCCCACCCAATTCCACCCCTTGTTCCAGTGTCCTGCTCACAATCTCTTTCACAATGCCACTGACTTACCCAGGCTGGCTAGGACATTTCTGTTTTTGTTGCATTGCATTGCAATATGGACTGAAGTAAGCCTGCCTATGAAATCACGTGTGAACTTATTTTATTTTTGTTTACTGTGACTTTAAAGGGCAGGGAGAAAATGAATAGTGAGGGAAGGAAAGGAGACCTAACATTTGTTGAGATAGATGCCTCATACATGTTTACTTACACATCCTCACAATGATCTTGGGAGGTGTTATTTATTCCATTTTCCAGAGGGGGAAATGGAGGTTAAATCACTTGCACAGGCCAGGCATGGTGACTCATGCCTATAATCCCAGCACTCTGGGAAGCCAAGGTGGGAGGATTGCTTGAGCCCAGGAGTTTGAGACCAGCCTGTCTCTATAAAAAAATAATAATTTTTAAAAAATCACTTGCACAAAGTTCCAAAGCTAGTCAACAAAAAAACCAGTTACAAATTTGCTCTTCATTTCGTGTAAAAAATCAATTAAACTTTTCTGAATGTTTCAGTCCTTTAAAAAAAAAAATCTCCATGAAGCATGCCATCCAATGAGCTGTGTGACCTGGGGCAAGTCAGTGGACCTCTCTGGGCTATAGTTTGAACATCTTTAATGCCAGGAGCCTGTCCTAGAAGTTTCTAGCACCTATAAGCTTTTAACCCAGGGTTTAATTTTCCTTGTTCTCAAAAAGGACTTCTTCCCATCCAATCCAAATCTTTTAAGAACTCAAATCATTCTAACAAGAAATAAATGACTAACACTTCTGGAGTGCCAATCAGGAGCACATCAGGAATTCCCTTCCTTTTTCCTACCTGGCAGCAGTTTCACAGCTGTGCCCCAGCTCTCCTAAATCAGGATCTGTGGGTAGACAAGAGGATGAGAAATACAGTGCTAAAGGGGCCTGGGTTTCTATGTCACCACCACCGCCCACCCTCTGCCCCAGCCACTGTAGCCAGCATGCCTCCACCTGGCCGTCCTTCCCTACACAGTCTGCATGCCCCCCATAGCTGGCTACACTATGGGAAGGACTGATGCCCACCAGACAGGCTCAACCTTCCTGACCTCCCTTGCACCCTGGGTGATCCTTGTCCATATGTGGAAAATAAGATGATGTTCATAAAAAACAATACAATCGGCCGGCACAGTGGCTCACGTCTGTAATCCCAGCACTTTAGGAGGCCGAGGCAGGAGGGTTGCCTGAGCTCAGGAGTTCAAGACAAGCCTGGCCAACATGGCAAAATCCCATCTCTACTAAAAATACAAAATATTAGCCAGGCATGATGGCGTGCACCTGTAGTCCCAGATATTCGGGAGGCTGAGGCAGGAGAATCACTTGAACCCAGGAGGCGGAGGTTGCAGTGAGCCAAGATCACGCCACTGCACTCCAGCCTGGGTGACAGAGCAAGACTCCATCTCAGGGAGAAAAAAAAAAAAGAAGCAATACAATCTACAGCAGCTATGTGCACACCTTGAAATTCTAGGGGCCATAAACTGGAAGGGCATTTCTTTAGTCCCTGCAAATGGGACCAAAAGCTTTTACTCACCTGGCTTAGGTGGGGGAAATAATCACACACACACACACACACACACACACACACACACTCTCTCTCTCTCTCTCTCTCTCTCTCACACACACACACACATACACACATATGTATATGCACATGTGTTTACTGATCGTCTCCTTGGGATTTGCTAAGCCTCTCACCTGAAGCCTCAACAGCCCTAAGAAACTGTGCTCAGGATCCCACTGGAGTTTGCCAGCATTCCAGGGCCAAGCCAAGACTCTTGTAAATTGCCAAGAACTGGATTCTGACCTGAGAGCACAGAGTGGACAAAGAATGGCACGGAGATGCCAAGGAAGCTGAGTTCAGGAGGGAAAGTGAAGCCTGCCCCACTCAACATCCTTGTCCTTCTCTTCTTCTCAGCCTCTGAAACCCCAGCCCCTACACACACCCAAAAAGAGGATTCAGCAACTGAATATGAGAGACAGACCTGGTGGAAGGCTTTGGTACCTGTGAAACTGCACCTGGTTATTGATCCAGAGAATGACCACCAGAGGCAGTATTATCATTTAAGACAAGTTTCCTTTGGCACATCTTACAGCGTCTCTTATTGTTCTAGTCCTAACCCTCTTCCTGCCCCCATCCAAGAAGCTCTGTGCAATTCAACTAAATTCATAGGACATTACTCTAGTTAGCACTGTGCTTAAGAATACAAAGTCATTCTGGTACCAGGTCTGTTGCAAGCACTTCTCAAGGTCACAGACTTGAGAAGAACACTTGACTATGTTCTTGCTCCAACTTATAGAAACTGGAATGATGCAAGAAAAATGATGACAAGCTCATGCTCAAATAAAACGCCTGGGTCTTGCATCGAAACAGTGTCAAAGAAGCACGTTTCTGTACATTTTAAGTTAAAATAAGATGTTGAAGGCTGGTGTGTTTCATCGTCTTAGCGTGTTTCCTGTTCTAACTACTTTTTTCAATCAACTGGCCAACAACAGTCTCAACTGCATTTTTTTTTTTGAGATGGAATATTGCTCTTGTTGCCCAGGCTGGAGTGCAATGGCATGATCTTGGCTCACTGCAACCTCCGCTTCCTGGGTTCAAGTGATTCTTCTGCCTCAGCCTCCTAGTAACTGGAATTGCAGCCATGCACCACCATGCCTGGCTAATTTTTGTATTTTTAATAGAGACCAGGTTTGACCATGTTGGTCAGGCTAGTCTCAAACTCCTGACCTTGGGTGATCCACCCATCTTTGGCCTCCCAAAGTGCTGGGATTACCGGTGTGAGCCACTGCACCTGGTCCCAATTGCATTTGATGAGCACTTGTGTGATGATACTTTAATTCCTATTTTTTATTAACATCTAGTTTGTAAAGGACTACAGAGATACTGCACTGAGTGCCCTGGAAGGGTGGGGGATTTGAGCCAGGCTGATGGACATATGGGAGGACCAGGCTAGGGAAAGACTTGAAGCATGGACTTGTTTCTGGATGCAGCACCAAGTGGAATAGGGTTGGGGGTTGGGGAGATCAGATTGGCCAGAGCACAGGAACTTGCAAAGAAATACACAACAGGACACAGGTAGGATAGAGAAGGGGCAAAAATATGTAGTAGTTACCGGTTAGTGTAGTGCATGGTTTAATGTACTGTATATACTTTAATTTAATCATAACAACCATATGAGAAGAGTACTACATCTTGAATTTCACTTGAGGATTAGGCCCTGAAAAGGCTGCTGATAGAACAGTATTTAACTTCAGGTGGGGCAAGGGACAGTGGTTCCCCAGCCTCTGACAGGGTTCATCAAAGATTATTTATTTGCTTAATCTGAGCCACTTAGCAGTAAAGCCTAGATTTCAATCCACCCTTTGTCTCCAGGCCTAGCGAATGCTCTTTTCATTTTACCTCGCCTACCTAGTTACTACGATATTAACTTTCTAAAAACATTCTATGAAATGGATTATATCTGCAAATAAATGTAAATCCTATGTGTCTTGCTGAAGAAGAATAAAATAAGCACTTGTAACCCCACCACCCAATTTAAGGCATAGAATATTACCACTACTATCAAAGCCCTTCAGAGGTGACCACGATGCTGAAATGTCTGCTGAGGACTTCTTTACCCTTTACAATGTTACCACATATGTCTGCTGTGTGATTTCTATTTGCTCCTCCGTATCTGCTCCAGGCTTCTTCATACTGCTTTGTGTCCCGTGAGGCTGGCCTATCTGGACTGCACCAGGGAGCTACCTTGATCCTTGGCTTCCTGGTGGGTTTGGCCAAAGTGAAACACTGACCGGAGAGCAGAGGATGAGAATGAGGTCAGGGTGCTTGCTCCCCTGATCCCTCTCTTCTGGGGCACCCACCAGGAATCAGTTGCATTCATCTACCAAGGTCGCTCTTGGCTCTGGTGAGATAGCCCTCTCCATCCTACATCCCTTTCCCTGCCTCCTCGGCTCCTTCAGGTCTAGTGATGGTAAAGCTTCCTGACTGCTCTGCCAGCCCTAGGCTGCTGAACCATTCCCTGTTGGTGTGTCAAATCTAGTGTTTCTTAATCATGTTTAAAATCATGACTCCCATAAATACCTTTTTAGACTTTTTTTTCCCAATCATCTCCCTGCCATGAAATTTTTATACTACACATATACTGTTAATCTATTTCTGTGCTGTAGATATCTTTGCATTATATATATGACAATAATACTATTTTTTGCTCACCAGGAAACAATTTTCACCCCTTGAGGGTGATATTGCCCTTATTAGGAATGTATACCCTAACCCAACTCATATTTTTGTAGCTCCCTTTAATACATTCTCTTTAGTCACTCATTTCGAGTGTGCTATCTCTTTCTTGCCAAGACACTAACATATATAACAATATGTTATGCAATATGACATATGTATAGTATGCATATTAGTTAAATACATAATGAATAATATAACAATATACTATATTTATAAACAATATTTTAGTTCTGTCAGGTTTTAATCTTTAAGTGAAGGAATATAGCATATTTTTCTTTTTCTTGGCTTTTGTTTGTCAATACTTGTGAGATTCACCCATATTGACGTGTGTAGTTATTGTTCATTTTTACTGCCATATGGTATTGCATTGAATGAACATATACAAGTTTATAAGTTCGTTTAGTGGTGGTGATGGCTATTTGGGTTGGTTATTTTAAACGCACTGCACAAAACATTCTTTTACATATCTTTTGGTAGAGACATAGATATACATATACATAATCTACACATATATATACAGAGACTCTAGGGTAGATACCCGGGAGTAAAACTGCTCTATTGTAGGGTGTGCCTATTTTTCTCCTTACTAGGAAATGCCAAATTGTTTTCCTTTAATAATACCAATTTATTCTCATACCAATAGGATTTGAAAGTCCTGGTCGCTCCACATTCTTTCCAGCATTTTTTATTGCTAGACTTTTTAAAGTTTTGCCTCTCTGGTAGATATGAAAAAGGTCTTTAATTGTAAATTTGATTTTTGTTTTGTTTATTACTGATCAGCTGAGCATCTTTCTACTTCCTCACTGGCTATCTGGTTTCCTTTCCTGTGAATGTCAGTTTATGCCCTTTATCCACTTTCCTATTGGAGTGTTTCACTTTTTCTTATTGATTCATTGGTTTCCTTCACATATTCTAGATGCTAACCCTTTGCCAGTTATATAAACTGCAAATATTTTTTCCCAGATTGTGGCATGTCTTTTCACTCTTTGAATAATGAATTGTGATGAATATATATTTAAAATTCCAATGGAGAAAAATGTATTAACCATTTCCTTTCTGGTTTGTGTCTTTTGTGACTTATCAGAGACATTCTTTCTATGCTGAATTCATAAAGTTTTTCTGTGACTTCTTTTAAAAGATATTTAAAATTGTGCCTTTTACATTTGTTTCATTTTTTTCTTTTGTATATTGCAGAGATTCCTTTTTTTTTTTTTTTCATATTCATGGAAACCAAGTTTCCAGTGCCATTCGTTGAATAGACTATCAGCCCCCTTGCCCATCTTTCTTTTCTTTTCTTTTCTTTTTTTTTTTTTTGAGACAGAGTCTCACTCTATTACCCAGGCTCGAGCACAGTAGCATGAACATGGCTCACTGCAGCCTCAACCTCCCCAAGCTCAGGTGATCCTCCCACCTCAGCCTCCCAGGTAGCTGGAACTACTGGCACCCACCACCACACCTAGTAAGTTTTTGTATTTTTTGATAGAGAGCAGGTTTCACCATGCTGCCCAGGCTGGTCTCAAACTCCCGGGCTCAAGCCATCCACCCCCACCTCAGCCTCACAAAGTGCTGGGATTACAGGTGTGAGCCACCACGCTCAGCCCTGCTTGCCTATCTTTACTGCCTCCTCCGCCACATGTTTATACATATGTGGGTCTGTTTCTAGACTCTCTCTTCTATTCTGCTGGTGTATTAATATGTCCCCGCACCAGTAACACAATTCCCATTTCTATAGCTTAGTAATAAGTCTTGATATCTGTCAGGATACATCCTTTTTTCTTCTTTAGGAGTATCTTGTCTATTCTTTGCCCTTGACTCATCCTTATGAAATTTTTTAAATGGTTTATTAGATTCCAAAAAGAGCCTGAGCAGGCAGTGCCATGGGTAAATAGCAAGGGTGGGGATGAGCATCTACATGCAGATCAATATTGCTAGTGCAGCAGTGCTGAGGCAGAGTAGGGGCCAGACTATACGCAGCAGTGTCAGAGACCAGGGCAAATCTGCAGTCCAGGGCAAGGCCACCCCATGTAGGGAGGCTCAGCCAATGTCAAAACATTATAGGTGGCTATCTCTGCTTACTATTTTCCCAGTGGCCCAAGGACATCACAAAGGTACTAAACCTTTATCATAAGCCTCCTTTGGGAGATTTATTAAGGAAATTGAATCATTTATTCTGAAAGAGGAAAAAAAGCTAGGAAGGACTTAATTGTTGAATATTACTCTAGGCTAAGAAGATAAGTGAAAATGGAGAAGAGGCCAGAGTTGGGATTCAGACTCACAGGGATCAATTAGTATCACAAAGAGACAAACCTAGCTGAATCCATAGCTCCAGCCTGCTTTTTCCCAAAGGGAATTTAGATGGTTTCAGTACAAATCCATGTTCATTACTGGGGTTTATTTTAGTTGTTTGGTTTTGTTGTTGTTGTTGTTGTTGTTTGTTTAAGATAATGCTTATTGAGCATTTACCACGGGCCAGGCTTTCTCCTAAGCATTTAATATGTATTAACTATTTCCATGCCCCCTGCCAACCCAAATCAACTCAGAGTATGTATCACAGATGATTGATTGGTTGGCATATTTCCCATCAGGAATAAATCACTGAGGAAAGGTGAAGAATTCCCTTTATGTATAGACCTTTGACAACCACTCCTCAAACTGGGCTTTTGAACATTTTCCTAGTGGATCTTGCTTATTTGGCCTGAATGGAAAAATGTAAAGCCAGGAGCCAGGTTATATCATTTAAAAACAAAAAAAAAACCAGACAGGATCATGGTGACTATATCTTCTCTGAGAGGAGGCAGGCAGAAGGAAGGGATGAGCAGGAAGATGAATATTCTAGAACAAACTGGGAGGAGTAGCCATTCTATCCTCCACAGAGGTTTCTTGAACAAGGAAGACTTGGCCTCTCTCTGTGGGCCAGGAAGTCCATGGTATCAGATGCCAAGTATTGGCATCAAGGATTTTCCAACAAGAAGGCAGCCGCCTCAAATCCTTTGTGGAGCAAGACAGGTTATAAATAGATCTATAAATTTTTTTAACCAGAAGGCAACAGGCTTAGCACAGCTATTCTTCCCTTTCGTTTCCCCTCCCTGCATTGCTTTGCCTATTAAATCCCTGCTACCAGGCAGAGCCATCTGCGTTATCAGCCAATCCGCTGCCGCAGCCTCAGGAGAGCCAGGATGGAAACTGGCTTCTATTACGACTTCAGGTTGTGACCTTGCTTGTGGAAAAAAGTAAATCTTCCTATCTTACCTCTGGCTAATTGGGCAGGAGGTAGAGAGACAATAATTTATTGTACAATTTGCCTCCTGCTGGCTAGAACGCTAATGTAGCCCTTGCAGAGGCAGGCTCTGGTTTTAGGGACAGGCTGAGGAGAGAGAAGCTATGGGCTGGGTCTCTGGTACAGGCAGCCAAAACCTGCTCATGGGGCTTTTAACTGCAAGATTTTAGAAGATGGGTTGTTTTACTGGCCAAGTTATATGTGGCTTGTGGGGTGTGTGTGTTTGTGTGTGTGTGTGTGTGTGTGAGAGAGAGAGAGAGAGAGAGAGAGAGAGAGAGAGAGAGAGACAGAGACAGAGAGAGAAACAGAGAGATTGATTTCATCTCTCCTAACAGATGGTGACTTAGAAATTATTTAGCTCATTGAGTCTCCAACTTTGTTGTAGATCAGAACCCCCGGGGGCGTGTTAAAGCACAGGGTGCTGGGTTCCACCCCCAGAGTTTCTGATTCTGTTGGTCTGGGGCAGGACCTGAACATTTGCATTTCCCATACACTCCCTGGTGACAGTGGTGCTGCCAGTCTGAGGATCAGTGATTTGGTCTAACCGTCTGATTTCACAAACGAGGAAACTAAAGCCCGAAAGCCCAACAGTTCATGAAAATACACACACAGGCACCCACAACTGGTTATTGGCTAAGTCCAGAATAGAACTGGGACTCCTGGACTCCTAATCTGGTGCTTTCTCCACCAAGTCAGGCTGGTACATGGCCAGGCTGCCCGGGAGTTGCTATTCTAATAATAAACATGTTATCCTTTATGGTTGAAGATTACCAGTCCGCGCATTGTTTCTTCTTCCTCTGCCTTCCCCAGTCCAACAGAACCTGCCCTGCGGGCTCGGTACAGAAATAGCCTAGCCCAGCCCACTCACCCACAGGCCAGTGGGACTTAGAATCAGGTCGTGCCCCACAGCCAGATGCCTCTCCTAAGCACCTGGTGTCTATGTTACTGTCCTCGATTCTTGCTGGTAAATGAATTGGAGATCTGAGGCCTCTGCAGTGACTACTGGGTGTGCATATTGGGCCTGAGTTATATGTAGCTCTTTCTGCATTCTCCATGTTCTCCTGAGGCTTTGACCTTGATGTCTGACATTTCAGCTCATTATTCTGCCTAGCCCCTAAATCCTCTGCTGAGGCTAGAGCTCCACTCTGAATGATGATCCCATGATGGGAAACTATACTTCTGTTGGTTCTCATTCCTGAACTGGAGTGTTGGTCTATACCAAAACTTGGTTGCTGAGTCCTGCAGCCCACAGGTCAACTGCCCACGTGGTATCTGCCCACCCAGAGGCTTTCTGAGCTCTGACTGCCTCTTGAATTCCCTGGGCTATGCTCTGCCTTCCGGATTAGAAACCTCAGGCTCAACCTGGTATGAAATCAAAGCCGAGATTGACTTTGAGATGCTTGTCTACCTGTCACTGGCACTTCTAGGGCCAGCTTCTGCACTGGATCAGTTCCTCAGCCCCATCTCACCCTGGCCATATTCATATCTTCATTTGCCAGTGAGATCTAGCACAAAGATGTCCTACAGAGGACAAGTGCTTCAAGTGATTTTTTTCCAGCATGGGGAAGGAATACAGTAACCTGTCTATAGTAATACCTTGAAGGTCTCTTTTGATATGGGAGGTGGTCATCAGAAAGGAGACAGAGTTGGCTCAATTATTCTGCATAAAGAATTGGTAGATACTGGAGGTAACAGAGAAAATACAACAGAGAATCCTGGAGAACACTGGAGCAGTCTGAGTGATGCAGGAGGCTGGAACATAGATGGGGAAAGCAGACAATAAGAAATTCCCTATGTAGAGTAGCCAGAGGACTTTCACCACTCAATTTTAATTTGTCTACTGTAGGACAATATGACCTCCCTCTTGTTCCAAATCTTGATGCAATTGTATAGCTTTTGTGGTGGTGGCATGAGTTGCAGGGAAGGGGAAAGAGCAGGGCCATATACAAGAAGTGTGGCCTGCTGCACTCACCTCTGCTGAGACCTACGTGTAGCTAGCAGCATTGTAACCTGGTTCTAGGTTGCGCTCTACTAGTTCTAGGTGGTGAACCTGAAGGAGGGAGCAGTGGCTGGAAATGGGGCTGAAAGAAGAAGCAAGGAGAGCTTAATGCAACTGCCAGATGGGTGACTTGAGTACAGGCGTGAAACCTACACCTCGTATATGTTTACCAAACATACTAGAGGCTTCAAAGACAACTCTTAGATGATGGTACTGGATAATTCTGGAATTTACTATCAGCATACTATAACCATTTGAGAGAACTAGCCTGATGTGAGACACAGTAGATTCTCTTTCTTTCTGTTTTTTTTTTGTTCGTTTGTTTTTGTTTTTGTTTTTAGATGTAGTCTTGCTCTGTTACCCAGGCTGGAGTGTGCGATTCACCTGCCTCAGCCTCCTGAGTAGCTGGGATTATAGGCATACACCACCATGCTCGGCTAATTTTTGTATTTTTATTAGAGACAGGGTTTCACCATGTTGGCCAGGCTGGTCTCAAACTCCTGACCTCAACTGATCTGCCTGCCTCAGCCTCCCAAAGTACTGGGATTAAAGGCATGAGCCACTGTGCCGGCCAGTGGATTCTCTTTCATTTGGATTCAATTAACTTGGAATCTGTGCTTCCTTGGTCAGAAGTTTGGGGGAAATAATTTTTTGTCTTATCTATGAAGAAACAAATCAGAAGTAGAAACAAAATGATAGTAAGAAGGCTTAGATTTTGTAAAGGAACAACTCAGTACTTTCTGCATACTAACAAAGTGTTTACTGCCCTAGAAAAATAATTTGCAATAAATCCAACAGTAGTTTACAGGAATTTATGACTTTAAATTTTAAACCTGCAATCCTTTTTTGCAATGTGGTTTGAGGACAGTTCTAAACTTCTTCCTAACCCCTTCCTCTCCCATAATTTTCATCCCTTTACTTCTCCCAAGCAGGCCTTCCACAGTGTGGAAATGATACAGAAGCCAGGTTGCTATTTCTCATAAGGCTCCCCATAGTAACCTGGACAAACTTTCTTTCTCCTCTCCAAATAGGTGTCGATCATTGGACTGAACTGGATGGTTGAGATGTTGCAGTGGGAATAAAAGGAGATGGCGAAAAGGTTCTTGCCTCAACCATTCCCCTTCCTTCATTTGTTCCCAGTCCAAGGGCTGCTGGACAGTGTCTCTCAGAGTACACCTTGGTCCTTTTCCTGAGAAAGCCAAACTTGGAAGTGACTAGCAGGTCTAATTGTGCCTCTGTGGAATCCAAATTCTGGAATGAGACAAAGAAAAGTCTGGAGGCCTCCGACTGAAGAGAGAGCCTGATGGATTAAATCCAAGCTTCGTACAGTCCCAAAAGCTGTCAGGATGCCTGGGCAGCATGGAGCCGATCTGGACGATGCATTCCAGATGGCCTGCCTTCCTTCTTTGGGTTTGGGGCCAGTTGGAGCTCCCGGGCGGTCTCCCAAGGTAGCTCCCAAGAGAGCTCAGGGCAGCTGTCCAGATGAGAGGAACCAAAGTAAGGATCACTGTGGCGGGCTTGGAGTTGGAGGAAAGGCCCCCCAACCCCTACTTTGTGTTGAACATCTGGATATCATTTTTCAAACTTTTAAAAACACGAACTCTACTCTGCCAAATACAGCCAATTCATTTCTTAAAAAAAAAAAAAAAAAAAGCACTTGAGGGACATTCTAGGCCAAGGAGTTGTCCCAAAGTGGATCCAAATAATTTTGGGCTATATGATACAGTGGAGATCAGAGAAGGAGCTCCAAAACTAACAGGCATCTGATCATCACACACCTCCCAAATTCACCAGCTGGCAATGATGCCACCTGCTACAGGGACTCCAGGGCTATGCCAGGGATTTGCAATGTAGTTTACTTTTTGATTTGATTTGATTTGATTTTAGCTTATGCAAAATGTACAAGTCAGATGTGGAAGATTGTCTCTTATGTTTAAGGATTTCAGGCTACGTTACGGAAAATAAGCATGAGACAGAGAGGAGGGACAGAAAGAGTATGTGAGAGAGACAGGGGAGAAAGAACAGACATATGAGTCACTTGAAAATTCTATGGTGTGTGAACCTGCTCTGGCCATGATAGAATTCTTTATTGTGAAGACAGGTCTATTGGTCTGGAGGTCCCTTGCAACCACACGGCTGAATGGTAACCTGAGTTGAGTCAGCCACCGCAGCCCCTTCTCCCAAGGACTTGAGCGAAGGGGAGAGGTAGGAGCCTCTACCCCAAGAGTGCCCATGGTCAAAAGGGAGAGAAACCATTCCTGCTTTTAGGAAATCCCAACTTATAAGGCATAGGTATGTCCTAGTGCTGGCGAGCTTTTGGCTTACCAGAAAAGAATAGTCACAAAGCAGCATGTGCTAGACAATTCCAAGGGAAAGGAGTCTAAAGTTGTTGAGCAAACACAGTGAAGGAGTGAACAGAATAGGTTGGAGTTATTTGGAAGGAAAAAGGTTGCTAAAAGAGAAACCCTTTCCAATCCAATCATCATACACAAAGGAAGCCCAGGTACAGATCTTGCCCAGCCATTCCAATTCCTATTCTGTTGCTACTAGAATTGTACTTCAGTGAAGCTATGTGGGCACATATCTAGAAAGCATGTGTCAAAAAATGAAAATCTGACACATCCAGTCATTTCTTCAAGTGCACCTTGGTTGAAAAGTGGAAAATCTTTAGCCTAGTTCACATTGGTATAAAATAATAACAGCCAATACACAAATATCTACTGTAACTATATATCATTATTCAAAAACAAGCCATGAATAATCACATACGTAAGTCTATAGACTGCAAAAACGTGATGATATATCCTTATGCAGCATATCCACACATCCCCAACTGCCTAATCTCACTATGTCCTCAGGAGTGACAAGAGCATCATTATCCCTATCACTCAGACCGAATTCGACCCTGGTCCCCCTGGATGCTTCAGCATGCTGATCTACAGCCTTAAGCCTTAGACCTTTGCCTGTCTTTACAAGGGCTTTTCTGAGCTGCCAAACAATTCCCTGCTGTATGCCAAGGTATTATTAATTAATGTTGATCCTGCTCATGGCAGCTCTGCTGTGAAATGTCAGCCCTGTTAATAGCTCAACTTTGGGCTCATGTCGACTTGGAGTTATAACTCAGGCCTAACCTTCATCTCCTTTTACTATAATAAAACACTGAAAGACTCTCAAATGTCATAAACAATACTCCTCTGAAACTCATCCACCTTGTGGTAGCAGAAACACATCATGAGCACCAGCCAATCTTCCTGAAATTATGTTGGAAATGACAGGGACGCAAGGAAATGACAGGTATTTTCTACTTCCAGATAGAAAGGAGAGTTTTTGGTATTCTCTTCCAGACCAGGAAACTTACATGGTGGAGAATTTCTCTGGACTGGATGTTTTGCTCACTTGAATTTTAGGAGAAACTTTCCCAAGGGATCCAGACAAGTGCTGTTTTGCTGTAAGTATCTGTACACAGCAACATTGGTCGTTCTCATCATACCTATTCCTGGTAATTGGCAGCACTGCTCTTCTGCATGATATTAGTACTTTCCCATTGTGGTTGGACTTCTTCCCTTGTGACTCCTGCTTCTCCATGATATGACCCAGGCTGAATGAAGGAGCATGGGTTCTCCCAATCAGAGACACCTGAGATTGCCCCAAATCACCTTGCCCAGGGAAGAGAAGAAGCAAATGCCTATGGTGTGGAGAGATGCCCCACACCTCTGCCAATCCCAAATTCCATGGCCACCCAGTCTTCATTTCCTTTCCCAGAACTGCCTGGGAGTTCTAAGTAAGATGGAGTCTCCAAATTTGAAAGCAGATGCCTGGGGACCTACTCTGTGCAGAAACTGGAGTCCCTGAGACTTTGCTTTCTAGAGGTTTGGCCTGGATTTTCTAGGACAATTCACTGCACTGGGGAAAATGAGTTCATCTGGTCACTGATCAGACAGATGGCAGTGACTGATCAGGAATGTCAAGGACAACTCCCCAGAAAATGGCTGCTCCTTCTTGTGGCTTTGGTGGCAGTGCTACACAGATGGGTCAGTCTACCTGGTAGCCTTCTCAAATCCACAGAATGTAAACACCAAAAGAAACGACAGTCCCTGAGACCTGCACAGGAAATGTCTCAGCAGGCATCTGACCTGATTGGAGTCGGCAGGGGAGAATCTGTCAGAACTAATCGTGTTCTGGAAATTCAGGGCTGTTCTAGTAGGGTCCATCCTGGGACCTAATTGCTGAGGAAAATTAGCTAAAAAGAGCAAGACTCACCCAGGAAGCGGCAATGGAGGCACACCCATGCTGCCTGATGGCTGGCTGGCACTGTAGATGAGCACCAGATCAGTTAATGGCAAAGAAAAGAGTACTTCTTGCCACTGTGCATCGGCAATCTGTGCCTGGGTTATGAACTGCTAGAGCAAGGGTAGACTGGAAGGACACCAGGAGGTTTCTGCTGTCTGATGACATTCCTGGGGCTCAAGGCATTCTTGCATCCCATCTCCTACTTCCAGGAGGCTTCCTCCCCTGGCTTTTCCCCAGGTGCTATGATGGACCTTTCATTTGATATTGAGCAGCTATTTCCACATGGTCTCTGTCCATGCCTCCATCTGTGAGACTTTGTTGTATTTTTGGTTGACCCGGGTGATCACAATCGCTTGTTACTGACAGATTACCATGCAATAAGAACTCTAGGAAGAAGGTACCTATGTTTGTTGTTACCAAGAGTGGTCTAACTTAACTTTAATCCACAACAACTCATGTTAGGGGAAATGGGACACCAGATTTCCTTTGTAGAGAGTTTTCCTTATCATGGTTCATTTTGTCCTTGTAACTCTTCGGACCATGTAGATATTAGTGGAATTTCCTGCATTTGACAACCAAAAACAATGCAGCCCTATAGTGACTTTTCTGAGGAAGCCCAGAGAATTGGTGACAAAGCTGACATCTGGTCTCCTGATTTCCATTCTGGGATTCTTTCTACTCATCTTTCTTATTTCATTTATCCAATGTACCAACTCAAATGAAAACGTGCCTACTACATGGCATGGAAGAAACAGGCTTCTTGTCTTATCTCTCACAGTCCGCCCACACAAACCATCTGTCCAGCCAAACCAAAATAGCACTGTGCTTCCAGCCTCTGCACCCTGGCTCCTGCCCTGTCACTTGCTTGAACCACCCTCCCCCAACTCTCTGCTTAATGAAACTTAATCATCCTTTAATCCCAAGCTTAACTGCCCTGACTTCTATATTGCCTTCCTGATTATTACAGCAGGAAGTAATTTCTCTTGCTCAAAATGCAGTTAATTTTTTAAAATGGGCAACTTTGGTGCCATCATACTCTGCGTTGGATTATGGTGTTTTGTTGGTGATTTTATCTCCCCAAGTAAACTGTGGGTCTGAAGAAGGCAGCAACCACATTTCACACATTGTAGTATTCCTCACAGTCTTGTGTATGATATAAGCTAAATATTTATTGAATGAGTAAATGGGAATGATTTTCAGTGTTAAGAGCTGAATTTAGAATCCCAGAATCTGATCTCCATGTTTCTTCTACCAAGTCATTCTGAAAGCAATGCAGTTTCTCCTATGATTTGCCACTTTGTAAGCCAATCACGGTTGAAAATAGACTGTTTCATATGGTGCAGTCTAACCCAATGCATATTGAACTGTTTGGACAGAATAAAATAGTTTAAATAGTTAAGCTTTAAAACTGAACTTCCTGTGCTGTTGTTGGCTAGCATTAAATGAGTAGCCCCTCCCAAGAATGCCTCCTTTTTTCATAAACTCGTATTGGTTCTCACAATGAGTAGTGTGAGAATAAAGTATAGTGGTCATTAGGGTGTCTTCATTGACCGAATGAAGAGGAGAATGCAGGAGTGACCTAGTGTTGTGTCTTCCTTCATTCATCCATTCACTATTTCCATAAGCGTTGACTAAGCATGTTCTGTCACTGGCCTGGATGATGCGAATACAGAAATAACACAAATCTCTACCCTCATAAAGTCCCGATCTATTGATCATCTGTGGCCACTGCAAACAATTTAAGTAAAATTCTCAAATTTACTGGATAATCACTCTTACTCTTTTTGTTTTAGCTGAAGAGCTGAATTAAAGGTGGAACTCCAGGCACCATTCTGTAAATGAAATGTATATTGAAAATGGAAACAGTATACTGACTCAATCTGTATACTGAAATGTATTAAAACAGATAATATACTTACTAGGAGTGTCTCGAGAAGCTGTTTGGGATAGTAATGGAAGGCTGAGACTTCCAAGGGGCCGCTCAAGTAAAAACAGACATTCCCTTCACCTACCTGCCTTCAAAGAAGGCTGGGGGTGTTGGTTACTGTTATTGTCTCGTTCTGTTGAACAGAGGGTACAAGTTTGAGTCAGAGCTGAATTGTTCAAGCCAGTGGAGAAGAGACTCATCCTATTCTCTTTCCTCTGCACTTGTTCAGGCTGTCTTTAAATAAATAATAAGCACATATTTAAAGAATATGGGCTTGAAGCAATACTAAATTGGCCTACACAGACAGCTGTCTGTCTTGGTCTAGCCTTGCTGACCTGTATCCATTTACTTCAAAGGGAATGAACCATTCCCTGGGCAGTAGCAGAAGCCACAGAGAAACTCAGGAGTCTTAACCCAGTCTGGCATCCTATGCATTAATTTCCCATTGCTAATAGTAATTAATCCCATTTGTTTATTTATTAACAACAGTTATATGCATTGCTCAAATAACTTCCTCATCCAAATTAAATATTAGGTCAACAATATCAGTCTTCTGACGGTGATATCTCTCTGAAGTACAAAAGGGATTCAACAAATCAAGCAAAGACCTGTAGCCTAATTCCTACCAGGCATTGTCCTGAATGAATGTCTGAATGAACACTTAGTTCATTCAGAAGACTACTCTGATAGACCAGCCAAGAAATGTCTTTGTGGAAGAACAAAAATAATCTTCAGTGCATCATCTCTACAAAAGTATAGACATATCCTAAACAGCTCTGTCGCTCTTTAACAACTCATTGTGAGCACTTTATCCATGCAGTTATCCAAATCCCTTCAGCACGTATTCTGTTCATGTCTCTAGCACTTCTTGGTATGATGAATTTAGAACTCAAAGAGTACAGTAGAAGTTCCTTCTATATGTTCTAAAATTATTTCTTTCAACGCGCAAGCGCGCCTTCTCCCCTTCAGTTTCAGTGCTGCATAATCTGGTGAGCCATTCCTGATTACACAGTATATAAACTTCATATTTTCATGAAATGTAATCATATTTTACATGATTCCTATTTAGTCTTCCTTCCAAAATGCTTCACCCTCTGCAGTAAGCCATCAATCCTTAAGTAATTTCTGAGGTTATCCTGAAAATTTTCTAGATCTTCAGTATTTTATTGATGTGTGTGGTTGACAAAAGAGTAGGCAATAAACGCACAAACGCAGACAGTGTGATTCTGTATATATTTAGGTTGATGTCTACATGATTACTTAATAATACGTAGGTCAGTATGTTATACAATCATTTACCATTAACTCGTTTCTGATCCAGACACATTTTTGCTATGAACTTCCTTACTGCAAAAAAGCAAACAAAACAGCCCTACTGTAACAGACACCTGTTTAGCACATTTCTTTAAAACTCCTTGTCTGCTGTTGCATTCTCTTCCCTGATTTTGGTTTTCTGTATATACTTACACACTCTTCTATATACTTAAAACAAACAAGCAAAACAGAGCGAAACACAACATATCCCTCCTTTCCTCCTGCAAGACACCAAACAAAACACCTTCTCCTTATTCCCTACATGTCCCTTATTTTCTCTTTAACTTATTTCTATGCCCTCCCTAAACTTTTGTTAAAAACATAACAAAAAGAAAAGACTGCTTATTCCCCAGCTAATGTATAGCTAATGCAGTGAGGAGTAAATAGGTCTCTTAAGCCAAATAAATTTTAGCAATCAGTACCTTCTGTGCATGGAACTTAAAAATATAACTTTTGACATTTTATATTTTACAAATGCCAATTGCAAAAGTGTGATTAACTGCTTTAAAACTAGACTCTACAACATTGGATATGATTTATGATGCTCCCTTGGGTATAGGAAATATATATTAAGTACTTGATCGGTCTTCATTCTGATGACTACATGAAAAATACCCCGCTATCTTGTAGGTTGTGCTTTTTAATGCAGATGTCTGGTGGAAGTTTAGTTAGCTCTGTGAATGTTTTTGATGAATGGATGGAAATCATGTGGTAGACTGGTGAAGAATACGATGGAGTGTGTAGGTTTTCTGTTTTTAGGAGGTAATAGTCTTTCGGTACCATCTAGATGGTCTGTGGGCTAGTATTCTGTAGAATGCATGCAAATATGAGAGCAATATGCATTTAAATAAATTAATGAGTTCTAGAAACTGATGCTTTTCAATGTTTCATTGGTATGTCCTCAAAAAGGATTCATTCACTGTGGTAACCATTCACTGGAGAAGCTTTAAAAAAGTACATGAAATTTGGCAGTAATGGGACTCCAGCGGTCTTAAACCTTTTATTAAACTGGTACACGCTAAGTACTTTTAGTCTAGTCTGCATAACCATCATTGGCCTAGAACTCCCCCAAAAAGCCTATGCTGAGTTTTCTTCCTGAATTTTCCATTGGCAGGTTCAATGCCCCAGGGCTGCACGGAGATTTAGGTGGGATCCTCACCTCTACATAATCAGGCCACTGAGTAAGTAGGTGGCATTATAGTTCAGTGAATTGGAACTAAACATGAAATTCACAGGAATAAAATTGACCCAAGCAAAAGGAAGAAGATTGTTGAATCTAATATTCTAAAATATATAATTTGTCAACAACTAAGAACCCATCCACATATCAGTCTGGAAAGATAAATCACATACAGAATGCTTTCTTTTTATAACTTAAATATCTGCACTAGTTGACTGAACGATACTATCAGTTCCTAATTTTAGAGGTCTTGGACTCATTTTTATAATACAGGCATAAACTAAATATGAGGTTCAAAACAGTTAGTTTTCTTGAGAACATAACTAAAAGTCCCCGTCAGAAGCTGCTTGTTATTAATGAAAAGCCTGTTGAAATAGAAGAATATAATAAAAACCAACTGTCCTTCTCAGCTGACTTAATTTTTGAAGAAAGCTGAAGTAACACTGACATGTGACCTGTGATTTGAGAGATTCCCAAACAAACTCAAATGTATTTAGGTACAAACTTGGCCCTATGGAGATTTGTAATTTCTGTTTCATAGGTGCTATGGCTTATGGAAGAATTCACATACATTTTCCTCTGACTGGGACTCTGGAAGTCAGCATATTCCCCTGTTCTCCAGCTGCATTAATCATCTCAGAGTAGCCCAAAAAGATTCTGTAAAGATTCCACAGAATTTACAATCCTACCTGCCCTTTTTTGCAAAGCTCTTTGGTATTATTCATAGGCTTTGGGTTCAGAAAGAGAAAGCATAGGACATATGGCTTCTTCCTGGAATGTTCATAGTTTTCCTTTTGCTGTTTAGGAATAGGAAGCCTTTATTAATTTAAAGCAAATGTCCATAAGAAGCATATCATCCTCTAAGAATTTTGATAATATCTATCAATTTTTTTTTTTGAGACAGAGTCTCCTTCTGTTGCCAGGCTGGAGTGCAGTGGCATGATCTTGGCTCACTGCAACCTCTGCCTCCTGAGTTCAAGCAATTCTCCTGCTTCAGCCTCCCGAGTAGCTGGGACTACAGGCACGTGTCACCATGGCTAGCTAACTTTTGTATTTTTAGTAGAGATTGGGTTTCACCATGTTGGTCAGGATAGTCTTGATCTCTTGACCTCATGATCTGCCCACCTCAGCCTCCCAAAGTGCTGGGATTACGGGCATGAGCCACCACACCTAGCCCAAATTTTTAAATAAGGAGAGGATTCTTGGAAGATGGCAGAGGAGGAAACATCAGTGTAAATTTCCCCAGATCCCTTTACAAAAAGAGTAACTAAATAGTAAAGCCCCAAACTCTTGGAAATACATATAATAAAGCTAGGTGACAGAGTATCTCCATAAATTTCAAAACACTAGCAATAGGGGATAGCCACAAGACCAGCATGCTGTTAACACCTGTGCAGGAAGAAGCAGAGGGAAAGAATAGTGTATCTAAAAAATCTGGGATCAGGAAAGCTATGACTATGATAGGTATTCATTGGAAGTCACAGTGGGCCAGTGTGATAACAGCAGCTCAATGTGGAGGAATTTCACCCTTTTCAATAGCGGATGAGTACATGGAGTTCACAGTGAGAACTAAAGGGGGTTGAAGCAATCTAATCCCTATTAACTCTTGAAACTGAAAAGCCAGAGCATCTTTCCAAGGAAGGGCCCCACACTGAGGAGAAACCTTTAAGAGTAGGACCAAAACTGTGGTTCTACTACTTTTGGAATAGAACCATAAATTGGATTAGGATAATAGATACAAAGGAAGAGAAATTTCTGATTTAAAAAGGGGAGAAGAGCACAGCCAGACATCTCAGAAAGCTGGCCACCTTCTTTTTGAACACCTCACAAAGGTTACAAAACAGGGACCTCTGTGAAGTTAGCTTTTCTAACTTCTTAGCCATGGCTTTTTTTTTTTTTCCCTAGAGATGGGATCTCACTATGTTACCCAGGCTGGTCTCAAACTTCTGGATTCAAGTGATTCAATTTTCCTGCCTCGGACTCCCAAAGTGCTGAGGTTACAGGTAAGCCACTGCACCCAGCCTCATCCATACCTTTTATCTAAACATGCCCCCTGATAAAATTTAGGAAAAGTAATTTTACATAGAAACAAACAACAGAAAGGGATCCAGGTTAAATCCTATACAAGTGTTGTTATTAGAAAAAAAGAGAATACAGAGCTCAATAAGGCAAGTCCTCAAATATTAAATAAGATCAAAACTGTAACCTCTCATTTCAAAATGAAATGAGAGACACTAGGAAAGTTATATAACATGTGAAAGAAAAATGCAAATCAAAATTAGAAAAGCTCAGAAATGAGGAGAACTCAGGAAAGATTTAGAAATAAAAAAAATTTAGTTCAAAAATAATACTGTATAAGAAGGAAAAAAGAGCAAATAAATACAATAAATAACACTTTAAAATACATATAAGGTAAAAAGGAGAAAAATATTTAAAATATATGTGAAATAAAGAAAGAAGTAAAAAGGCGCCGGGCGCGGTGGCTCAAGCCTGTAATCCCAGCACTTTGGGGGGCCGAGGCGGGTGGATCGCGAGGTCAAGAGATCGAGACCATCCTGGTCAACATGGTGAAACCCCGTCTCTACTAAAAATACAAAAAAATTAGCTGGGCATGGTGGCACGTGCCTGTAATCCCTGCTACTCAGGAGGCTGAGGCAGGAGAATTGCCTGAACCCAGGAGGCGGAGGTCGCGGTGAGCCGAGATCGCGCCATTGCACTCCAGCCTGGGTAACAAGAGCGAAACTCCGTCTCAAAAAAAAAAAAAAGTACAAAAAAAAAGAAGTAAAAAGATCCAAGAGTATGTGACAAATATCCACGGTAGGCAAAGAAGACACAACATACAATATTAGGAGTCCCTGAAGAAGAAACTCAAAGCATGGGAACAGAACAAATATTTTTAAAAGGAATATTCAAGAAACTTTCCTGAAATTAAAAAGGTATCTATCTATCTAGAACTGTGTGTAGAAAGAGTATACCATATACCTGACAATTGACTTAAAGTGATGAACCAAGACATATTCTAATAAAATTACTGAATATTTTTTAAAAAAGAAAACATCCTTTGGCATACAGTTCTAAAAGACAGTGACTTGTAAGGGAAAGAAAATTAAGTTAGCATCAGATGTTTCAACAAGAACACTTATGTCTAAAAAAATGGAGTAACATTTAAGATTTGTAAGAAAATATGACCTGAGGATTTTATATGAGGAAAAACTGACTTTCAGTTACAAATAATAAAAACTGCTATCGATATGCAAGAATTCAGGAAATATTGTTCTCGTGAGCCATTCCTGTGTATTTACTGGAAAACAAACTTCAGAATGACCAGAGACACATGAATATAAAGATTCCTGGTGAGCATTAAATATGTAACTACTTGTAGAATTAAGGTTAAGACCAGGCGTGGTGGCTCACGCCTGTAATCCCAGTACTTTGGAGACTAAGGTGGGTGGATCCCTTGAGCCCAGGAGTTTGAGACCAGCCTGTGCAACATGGCAAAGCCCTGTATCTTAGAAAGAAAAAAAAAGATTAAGTGAGGGATAAAAGAGATCAAGCATTGTGTGTAATGGCTATATACTCTGACCAGGTAGATACAATAAAAGTTACTTTTAGAAAATAAAGGCAAATGCAGACAGCAAATAAAAAATGTAACTGTTAATAATTTAAAAAATTTTATTCAAATAAAGACAAGATCTCATTATGTTGCCCAGGATGGTCTTGATCTCCTGGGTTCAAGCAGTCCTCTCGCCTTGCCTTCCCAAAGTTCTAGGATTACAGGCGTGAGCCACCATACCTGGGCATAACTCTTAGTAATCATATTGGTTTAGGTACTGCAGTATGGTTATTCTGAGCCTATTGCATTTATAAAAACCTATGGGACTAAATTTGAATTGGAATATCAAAATGAATTCAAAAGGTATTTTATATTTTAAAAATATACAGATATGTTCTAGCTCTGGCCACTGAAAAGGCTTAGAAAGTATAACTAACATGGTAGTGATGAACATACTTAGTGCCTGGATTTTGGTTTTGAAATACTATTGCCCACAAAAAGAAATCAGGGTTTGTTGGAGAAATGACAGATTCCAGGTCTGGGATGTGAGATGTAAAGATGAGCCTAGAGTATCTGGTCATGTCAGA
Organism: Sapajus apella; assembly: GCF_009761245.1. Classification (NCBI taxonomy): domain Eukaryota; kingdom Metazoa; phylum Chordata; class Mammalia; order Primates; family Cebidae; genus Sapajus; species Sapajus apella. Next base: position 20,087,635 of record NW_022436984.1, read on the forward strand.
TATTAAGGCAGCTATCAAAGGCTACTAGGGTCAAATCAAAAGGATTCAAGGGTCAGTGGGAGCGGCTCTCACGATACAAAGATGGGTCAAATTGAGCTGCAATAAAGATGATTGCAGTGGCTTAAAACTCATAAAATATGTTGAATGCACGTGTGAATACATACATACACGAGATTAAAATAACTAAAATAAAAGGTCACCTTGGTAGGATGATAGGAAAAATTCATTGTCTTGAAAACTGGTAAATAAAATCAAGCTTTTACTTTGCCTTTCCCATCTGAATTGTGCCACTGTTTAAACAAATAACAGATGAAGGGAAATATCTTTTTATAGATCTATTCCAACTAGTAAATGAAAAAGAAATAGCAGAATTGGAATATTCTATAGCCTACAATAAATTAATAGATCCAGACATTGAGCATCGATGTCTGCTGATGTCAGGAAGAGAGAAAACCAGATGTTATATGCCCCTAGATGTACCACCCATCACTGTCTTGCCAAAGGAATCAAACCTGAATCTGGTCAAGCCTCGAAATCCAGCTGGCAGTTTGCAGGAAATATGTAGGACAAGAATGTGTTGAACTGCATCAGGAGTAAGCAACCAGCCCCATCCAGACTGCAGGAAACTATAGCCCAAATGCCCTAGCTTCTTCAACAGATAAATTGTATGGAAAGAGAAAGTTTAAAGAGGAAAAGTGTAGGTAGGTTTCAGAGATGTTAAGGACATACTAAAGTTTTCAAAAATGGACAAAACTAAACTATAGTGTTTAGGGATGCCAGCAGGATGATAAACCACACACACACAAATAGAAGGAAGTCATTTCTGTAGATGTCAATATAGTGGTTACTCATTGGGGAGGGAGACAGTCGTGCTCACAGCAGAACACTCGGAGAACTTCTGGCTTCTGATGCGGCAGATGAAAGTTCTGTTTCTGGCTGGGTGTGGTGGCTCACACCTGTAATCCCCACTTTGGGAGGCTGAGGTGGGCAGATCACTTGAGGTCAGGAGTTTGAGACAAGCCTGGCCTACAAAGTAAAACCATCTCTACTAAAAATACAAAAATTAGCTGGGTGTGGTGGTGGGTTCCTATAATCCCAGCTACCTGGGAGGCTGAGGCAGGAGAATCACTTGGACCCAGGAGGCAGAGGTTGCGCACCACTATACTCCAGCCTGGGCACCAGAACAAAACTCTATCTCAATAAATAAATAAATAAATAAATAAATAATGTCTGTTTCTTAAACTGGGTAATAGTTAAAACTATGCCACCTTGTAAAAATTCATTAAGCTCTGTATTTGTTTTGTTTAGTGTTCTGTATTTGTATTTTATTTTACAATAAAAAGAGGTTTCAAAGTAAAAAATGCACACATCCTTTGGCCTAGCGATTCCACTGCTAGGGATTCATCTATAAGACAAACTCACCCAAATGTACAAATATAGGCAAATCTATTGCAGCACTGTTTGTAACAGCAAAAAAAAAACTGGGGGTGTTGGTGAAGATAATAAATGTTTCTTAGATGGATACTTATTGAATAAATTATGGTACAACCATACAATAGAATATTATGCAGCCAAAAATGTTGAAATAGGTCTTTATGGGTTCCTAGACATATCATTAAATGAAAAAAGGGTAAGGTAAGAACAATATTATTATGATCCCATATGTGAAAAAGAAAAAAAAAGTATACATTGTATCTGCATTGAAAATATTTGGAAGACTACCCATGAAACTGTTAAGCTCATGATCTGTGGAGGTAGCCTGGGACTGGGGTCAAAGGAGGAGAATTTACTTGTCATTTTATATGTTTTTATATATTTTTTTAATTATATGCATATTTATTTTTATAACTTTTTAAAACCTAGTATAATTTTTTAAAAATGTGTGGTCCCTTACAGTCATCTCAAACAATAAGTGATAGGCCACAGAAAAGTAAGGTCTGGTAAAGGAGAAAAGGCCACTCTCCCTTTAATGAGAAAATGAAGTGATCCCTTCCTTTATTAGAAACTCTGAGGTGTTGCAAAGTTGGTAACTGACTGGTACTGCCGTTGGAAATGTTAAAAACTAAAAATCTCTTCCTTCCCACCTTGGATATAAATGCAAGTATTTCTGATGCTCGGTTTCTAAAGGAGTGTTGTCAAGTGGACAGCACTTGTTGAAGTCATTCATTTAACAATTATTTGTTGAGTATCTACTCAGTGTTAAGCCTTGTGATAGGCACTAGAGATACAAAAAGAATATGACACATAAAATCCTGGCCTTCATAGAGCTTACATTCTAATTAAACATGTGAATAATTGTTCCTTCATTGATTCAAATAGTTTGCCTACTGGATAAGATGTTCTGTACTATTTCGTGGCATATGAATCATGTAAGTAAATAAAGCCATTTGCAGATGAATATAAGAGCCATGAAACACATAGATTTTAGAAGCATTTTTCTCCGAAGAAAGTATTTTTGGCCTTGAAGACAGCAGCTTATTATTTCTATGTTATTATAAAAGGGAAAAATAAAATAAGTTGATGTGATACGCAACTTTTAAGACAGTTCCCAACAATACTGCTTTTTTGGAATTCACATTCTGATATCATTAGAATGTGAGTATGGGCTGATCCTAGCGACTCAATTCTAATAGAGCACTATTAAAGTGATGGGGGTCAATTCTGAGACGGGGTTACAAAAAACTGTTACTTCCTTCTTCCTGGCATCCTCTCTTGGCATTCTCTTTCTCACTTGCTCTGAGGGAAGCAGCAACAATATATTGCAGAGAGGAGTTGTGGAGAGGACTACATGGCACATGGCATGGAACTGAGGCAGCCTCTGGCCAAGAACCAGTGAGGAATCGAGATCCTGTGAAGGATTGCATCATCAATCCAACAGCCCACGAGGGATAGAAAGCCTGAGTGAGTTGGGAGTGATCCTGTCCCAAGTGACCCTTGAGATAACTGAAGCCACCCCTTGCATTTTCCCCACCCTGAACCTCCTCCTGCTGATGCCTTAATTGCAATCTTGTGAGAGACCCTGAGCAGGAGGAGCCAGCTAAACTGCATCTGGATTTCCGACAGAATAAAACAACAATTTAAAAAAAAAGAAAAAAAATACAATAACTGTTGTTTTAAGCTTTCAGTTTTGGTACACTTGTTACAGAGCAATATATAACTAAGAGGGCTGATGAAACACTTTTTGGAAGCAAACAACATAGGCAAGATGTTTACATTTGGGAGCATTATTTGGCACATGGGGTGGATGTAGCAGAGCCATGATGGTTTTAGTAAATAGACTCCTCTGTGCCACTTTGCTTTATTTCAGCTCCTTTCCAATGAGCTACCTTGTCTCTGAAGGTTCTTAGTTTAAAACGGGCTTTAAAAAAATTGATGTTGGCCGGGCACCATGGCTCGCACCTGTAATCCCAAAACTTTGGGAGGCCAAGGCAGGTGGATCATCTGAAGTCGGGAATTCAAGACCAGCCTGGCCAACATGGTGAAACCCTGTCTCTACTAAAAATATAAAAATTAGCCAGGTGTGGTGGTAGATGCCTGTAATCCCAGCTACTCGGGAGGCTGAGGCACAAGAAGCACTTGAAACCGGGAGGTGGAGGTTGCAGCGAGCTGACATCATGCCAGTGCACTCCCTCCTGGGTGATACAGTGAGACTCCATTTCAAAAATAAAATAAAATGGATGCTATCTTTTCTGGCAGTAAGTTTTTTCAATCTCATGTTTTATTGGAAACGTTAATTTGAAAGTAATTTAAGAACCACGTCAGACTCTGATTTATTATATTATGCACTTGTTAGTGAGTTTCTATACTCCTCTGCTTTTCTCTATTGTCTGCATTCTTCTACCTTGCTTTAGAGCTTTTCTTAATTCTTCCAGCATTTGGTTGGAGTATAAGGATCTACTTGAGTAAGGTGTCACATTGTTTCCATTTTCAACATTTTTTTTCTGACCAGAACTATATTTTAAAAATATTATAGTCATTGATCTGAAAGGTTGTACATGACTTCCTTTATTTCTCATTTAATAAAGAAAGAAGGAATACAATCTACTTTGAGAGGTAGGCCATGTGACTATTTTAGTAGTTTCTATTGAGAGAAGACTATTTGCATTTTTTTGGTTAGAAATTTTAGATTACTTAGTTCCTTGAACAACATAAAAAAATCTAGATTTAGAAGGCCTTAAATTAGAGGGAGGCTTCCTCCCACCCCCAGGAATGGCAGTTCCTTGGCTATATCGGAGAATTTCGAGGATAAGAGGAAAGGGAAGGTTTGGGGTACCATTTTACTTTGTTTTCCAAGTTCTGAGAAAGCCTGTTGGCAAGAAATACAAATTGATCCAAAGATTATTTTCACTGACTCAACAACATAGGCTCCCTAAATTAGAAAAAGAGAAAAATAATAATAACAAAACAAACAAAAAACACACTACTTTCCTTCTGAAAATATTTAAAGAGAGAAGCAAGGAACAGTAGGAAGTGGTCTTTGAAGAACATGGCAATTTATGTCTTCTACCAAGAAAAAGATACAAGAGATGTCAAATAAGTGCTTTCAGAGATCAAAAAAGTTAGCAGCCTGGGACCTGGGTTTTCATTTCTGCTAAGTATTTTGTCTCCCTTTCCAACTGCAACACAGTCTTGAAACTACAAAAATACTTTTCTCTCTCTCTTTTTATTTTTGAGACAGAGTCTCATTCTGTCACCCAGGCTGGAGTGCACAATCTTGGCTCACTGCAACCTCTGCCTCCCAGGTTCAAGCGATTCTCCTGCCTCAGCCTCTTGAGTAGCGGGGATTACAGGCACATGCCACCACACCCAGCTAATGTTTGTATTTTTAGTAGAAATGTTGTTTTGCCATGTTGGCCAGGTTGGTCTCAAACTCCTGACTTCAGGTGATCTGCCCGCCTTGGCCTCCCAAAGTGCAGGGATTACAGCTATGAGCCACCACACCCAGCCTAAAAAATACTTTTCACCAATCAAACCATAACAGCAACAACAAAAACAACTGTATTTGAGAGTTTTTAAGCTTGTATTTTGCTTTACATTGTTTGTTTTATTAGCAACTCCAAAAACACACATGGCCCCAGAGAATAAGAGGACCAAAGACCTGAATTGCTTTTCGGACATCAGATAGCTGCCCTCGTGGATGAAAGAAACTCCTTTCCAACTTGGAAGCAAACCTTCAGGGATTTGGGAGTGGGCACATGATGTTCTTCAAGGTGCCACCAGCCTTTCTCAATAAAACATCTCCAGTGGTAAAACACAGAACCCAGAAAGGGCTGGTGTGAGAAAAATATGACAAAGATGGCTGGCAAAGTAAATCCGTGGTGAATTCAACCCCGAGAAAGCAGATTTCCTATAGTGTGCAAAACTTTGCTTAGGCTTAGTTTTAATAAATAATAAAGAGACACAAATTAAACAAAGTAAAGGTGATCTTGTCACGGATGGCTCCTTAGGATCTTTAGCATGTGATAATTCAGTTTAAACTTGGAGCCCCTACCCTGCTGGACTGACAGGAAATTGAACTCTTCAGGTCATGACTCCAGTGTATGAAGCGCAACTGTCCAGGTCACTCCTGGAACATGTTTCACACACTTGCTGAGGGCCCTGGTAGGAACCAGTCATCTTAAGAAGCACTAGGTCATCCGGAGGCCCTTCCTATCTTTAGTTCACATGAGCATGTCCCAATCTGCATGGTCTCCTTGGGATTACCCCTCTGCTATTAAATATTTTCTAGAAAAGAAAAAAAAAAAGACTCTTTAGCAAAGACCCAGCCACCCAGAGGTACATACAGCAATAGGGTATCGCCAAGAAGCAGGATGACACCCTCGATGCTTCTGGATTCACGGATTTTTTTTTTTTTCCCGAGGTGGAGTCTCGCTCTGTTGCCAGGCTGGAGTGCAGTGGCGCAATCTCGGTTCTCTGCAACATCCACCTCCTGGGTTCAAGCGGTTCTCCTGCCCCAGCCCCCTAAGAAGCTGGGATTACAGACGCATGCCACCACGCCCAGCTAATTTTTATATTTTTAGTAGAGATGGGGTTTCACCATGTTGGCCAGGATGGTCTCAATCTCTTGACCTCATGATCTGCCCACCTCGGCCTCCCAAAGTGCTGGGATTACAGGCATGAGCCACCATGCCTGGCTCACAGATCTTTTTAGTTTAGGAAAATACAGCCCTCCTCAAACCCTATTGTCCTCTGGAGGTTTATTCAGAATGAAAGCCTGGATGTCCAGCCACAAGTCTCTCTTGAGGCTCAGACACACAGAGCCAGCCAGAATGAAAAAGGGAAAAGGGAAAGAAAATACAGGGAGAGAAATTAAATCAGTATCTCAAAGGCCTTTCTCTTAAGTTTTTTCTAAAATAAAATTCCTTTCATTTTATTGTTTATTTTAGAGTTGAGACAATTGAGACATGGGCAGAATGACCAGAGGCACACAACCAGTTACTTACAGTGACACAACTAGTTACTGACAGATACTGACAGCCAACAATAGCTGGCTCTTTTTATTATTATGTCATGGCGCCTCCTGATTTTTTTCTAAGTTCCAACCTCTGTTCTACTCTAAATCTGCCCTTGTTAATAGGCACTTAAGTCTCTGCACCTAGAGTCTTAAGACATATTTGGAAACTTCTCTTAAGCATGTTGATCCATCCAGGGCTGAATTATTTGTGATCTAGAGAGTTACTCCACCCTGGAGCATATCCAACAGGATGAAAGATTCAGAAATAAATCACATTGTGCTCCATTCTTCCTGGCTCTCAATATCTTCCCACATGAGAAATCAGTTTCCCAAGAGGCTCCAAAAGGCCATTCTAAGGAAAGAAGGCAAAGTCTCATGGGTCCAGCCACCCACCACAGACATCTCTAGGATGACTTTTGGGGACCTGATCATTCCTGTGGTAATGATGCATGTGGCCTGGGAGTTTGGGGAATGGCAGATTCGTGAGCTATTTGTGTGTAGTTAAGTGTTTGGTCTTTCTCAGCATCAGCTGGCAAGGCCATGTCCTCTTCCCACTCCTCTGAAAGTCATTGCTTAGCTGTGTCTAAGCAAGGAGGGGAAGAGGGAGTGGTATTGTGTCTAACTTAGAGAGTAATCGTTACTGTGTCAGTGTGGAAATGACAAGTTGCAGTGGGTAGTGTAGGAAGTTTTCTAGTTATCTTGTCTATTATGGGCATGGTCCAATACTTTCTCTTCCTCTTCCTTCTAATAAAGGACTTCGAGAGAACAGGATGTACTGTTATGCTATAATTCGGGCAGACAATATAGGTGTTGGCTAACTTGATTTGCCATGATCAACTGCTTTTTTTTTTTTTTTTTTTTTGAGCCAATCTGGCAGAAAAGAGTTGGACTATTCTGAGAGTTGCATAAGTCCCTCCAATGCTTTTTTGTCCAATCCACTCAGCAGCAGCAGAATAGTCAAGGGACCACATTATTTTGCTGTAGCACAGAGAGGTCTGTGGTGGTGAGCAGGTTGACTGCAAACAAAGTTCTATCATTCCAGTTCTGATTCTGGATTCTGAAGTCATTGCTAAGTTATTACCAGTCCCCATCTCCACAAATCACTTGGTGGATAATTAGAACTAAGTTAAACAAAATTGAGGCTTCTGAACACAATTTTTTCTTGCAGTCAGGGGCAGAGGTGTGGTGGGGAAAGGAGACCAAAACTAGACCTAACCAGGTAAGTGAAGAGCAAACAGCCACAGCGGAGGTTCTCATGGCGGCTTGGGTACCTCCTCACGCCCTGCCTCTGCACCTGCCGCCTCTCTGCAACCAGAGTCCCTCTGAATACTACCACCATAGCCACTCTCTTCCTTCACCCGTGGCTCCCTCCTCACAGATTCCCAGGACTCGCCAGACTGAGTTATTGCCTTCTCAAATGATTTAAACCTCCTCTCTCTGGAGGCTTTCCTCCCCAAATTCTCCACCTCCTCTCAATTCCTCTCACTCCCTTATACATTCCATATCGTTCTCTTTGTCTCTTTCTTTCTGTTTCTTTTTTAGCGCTCCCATGTCCAGGTATGCTGGTACATGAAGAGACAATATTCTACCTAGTTTAGTAATCTTTTCAAAAATGTGGAGTATATTTCCATGAATCTCAGACACAGAGTAGGTAAGATATTAGAGTTGCAAGAATGTTTGGACAGTAGCAAATTAAATATTGTCTTTCTGTTTGTGGTTCTTTGAGACATATCCAAACAACTAATGGAAACAAAAATTTTTTTCTAAGCTTTCAGTAAACACTGGTTGCTTTGGTGTCAGCAGCCTCTACTGCTGCCTCTTGCCAGCTTTCCACTTGGTAGAAGATGCTTCCCAAAGATGCACTTTTGTGAAGTCTCTGCAGAACCAGCATACACCAAGCCAAATCATGATGAAAATTCTTGCTGTCTGCTCCTTCTGCCAGTGCAGTCCTGTGTTTCCACTTGTTGGAAATACATCTGCCTGTCAATGTTAGAGAATGCCAGCACCTTTTTGATGTTACAAACTCACAGTGCTCCTCTTCCAGAGTACCAGTATTCATAATTTTTAAGCCTCAAACTTTCAAGAAATGGAAGCAACTGAATTTCACTGCATTTAAAAGTAGAAAGGGTACTATTACATAGCTAGAAATTTCTATCAGATATGTATAGAAATTTATATAATATATAATAATGCAGTAACATTATTTATGATTTTAAAAAAATGAATCCTTCTAAATTTACATTTGTGTGCCAGTCACAAGTTATGTTTCTAGCACATTCTTTAACGTCAAACAACTTTGTTTTTGTCCCAGAAATTCTGATTGCTCTGACACAGAAATTTACAGAAGTTAGAATTGAAACAAAAAGTTTCAGAACTCAGCTGGACATAAATTATATTATTACTGTGAGGAAAACACTTAGTTGTAACATCTCTTACAGGAAAGTTTTGAATTTTTTAGATATGACTAATAAAGATTTATGAGGTATAGCTTCACAAGGAGAAAAAGGATTTGAAGGAAAACTTTTTTTGAGGTAAAATAGAAAATCACAAGTGTAACTGTAGAGGAACTCCTATAGAAATCATCTACGAACTTAATTGAGCAAATGAAATGTATTAAACTTTAGAAAATCAAACATGCATGATTTAGTTTCTGGTATTGAGTTCTTTTTATTTACCTGCAGAGTTGTTTGTGGAATCTATTATTTTTCAAAGCATGCTATTGTAACATGGGTTGTCAATAACTTGATTCTAGTAATATGGTAGAAAGGGCACTGAATTAGGAACCAGATGTCCTGGGTTTTATTCTCACCCTGCTGTTTACCAAGTTTGTAACTATGGTCATATCACTTTAATACTTTGGATCTCTGCCTTCTCATCTGTTCAACAGGAATAATAAATACCCTAACCTCCTTGCCTCTTAATGTTGTTGTGAGGATCGAATAAGGTCCTAATTGTTAAATCACTTTGAAACTATAAAGTGCTATACAATATAACACATTCTGCTCATTATTACCTCAGAATTCCTCTCAGATTACACTGCCTCAAATACATTATTTAGGAAAAGTACAAACTTGAATGCCATATGGAGTCCTTGTTGACACTGCAGATGTTGGTTAATTTTAGATTCTAAAAGAACAAAAGAACAGAAGCACTACCAGGCAAATTAGCCTCTCTTTAGCTTTTTCTTCGAAATCTCATATTATACGAATACCAAACTAAAAATGGCAGGCTAAATATTATAGACAATTACATCATTTGAAGCATTGAAATTCTGTATATCCAAGCCCTTTTGCAGAACATGAGTTTATATTCTCTAAAGCAGATTGCCAATGAATTTAATGCTATAAGATTAATTATGGTTATTCTTTTGAGGGCCAAGTAAAAGAATTTAAATCTTAGTCTTTGACAGTAAATAATATAAAACCCCAAGAAAAATATAAGAATCTCAGAACCACAAAAAGACATGCAATCCACTTTGGTAGCCATAGCCTCTCTTGAACTAATGGAAAACTGAACTAAGCTTAGCGAACCTTGGGCCCCTCTGAAAATCTGGTCATAGTTACAAGAGGGCATTTCTTTGCAGAAGAGCAGGTGTGACAGATGTCCACATATTCATGACAACTGCTTTGATGGCTCCATCAGTTTGGGAAGACCTGTCCTGCTCACATGTACCATCTGTAAGACATCTTTTTGCATCTTGTCAAATCCAACTTCTGCTTACACATGCATAAGCAAGAGGTGTTTCTGTAAAATATATAGATGGCATCTGTCATTCTATCTTTTGTTTGCATACCACCCACTCACAAAATATATGCTGGAACAAGCTGAGCATTTTGTAAGTGTCTTGAATTTTTTTTTAATTATGGAAGCAGGAACAAATGATACTTCATATCAGAGCATATTCAATAGATTACCTGAAGTAGTTTAAAATGGTCTATTTGGTATTCTGAGCCTATGTTTTTAATGACATTTTCCAGAGAATAATTCTGACCTAAGACTGGTCACTAGGTCTTCAGGCCTTAAGACATTGATGAAATATCACTCTAACTAGAAATAATTTTCAAATACAGGCTATAAATGTTTCACCTATAAAATCTTGTTCCTCTAAAAGAGGCAGAAAGGACAAAAGATGTTTTAATCTATATTTTACTAACTTAGTGGCTACAATAGGATATATTTCAAAGTATGCTCTCATGTGGATTAGAAATATTAAAAGTAAATCCAAAGGGTAGGCTTTATGACACTGCTTATTTTGGATGCAATCTAGACTCACTTTTAAAAGTATTAACTATATTATTAACTGTCCCTCTATCCTGCCCACATGCTACCTCTTTTAATACTAAAGACCTGATAAGACAGGTGCTACTTGATTCCGCGTTTCATAGTTCTCTCAAGTTGGAGTGAAATTTTAACCCTCCAAATATTTGTCCCATGTGAAGAATTTTGGATCTATCCAGTTGATTACAGGCCTGAACCAGAAACTGATTCAAAAAACTTCATTCACTGCTGAAAGTGAACTGCAGCTGACCCTTAAAGTAAATTGGCTTAATTCCCTCAGGAAGCCATCTGTTCCCTTGCTTCTTTAGCTTCACCAGGGAGCTGGGTTTAAGCATAGACCTGGAGGAGTCCTTGGGGAGGAAATTCTGGCCTGGCTTGGTGTTCAGTCCTTGGGTAGGCTGCCATGGCAGCATCATTCCTACCAAGAAGAGCAGACTCTGTGAATTAACTAGAGAAATCATTTGTCAAACCATGGGAATACCATGAGTTTAATTTGTCTAATTTTGCTTGAAGATATGTCATCAACTAAAAAACCCTCTGCCAGAGATTTAAAAATGCAATCCAAACTAAATTAATCAAAAAGGTGAATTTAGCCAGGCACAGTGGCTCATGCCTAAAATCCTGGCACTTTGGGAGGCCAAGAAGGGAGGATCACTTGAGCTCAGGAGTTTGAGGCCAGCCTGGGCAACATAGCAAGACCTCCATCTCAAAAAAAAGAAAAATAAATAAAAATTTTAAAAGAAAAAAAAAAGAGTTCAAAAAGGCGAATTTATTGGTTCATGTAACTGGACAATTTAGTGTATCTGGTTCAGGTGAAGCTTGATCTAGGGCTCCAACAGTGTGACCCAGGACCTGATTTCTCTCTCTCCATTCTCAATTCAGCATCTTCAATATTGGTTCCATTCTTAGGCAAGTTTGCCCTTTGTATGCCCAATATGGATGCAAAGTACTCCAGGGACTACTTGCACCTAGGCTCAGATCCAAGTTGACATTTTCTTGTGAGTCCAGAATGGATTATTGCGGCCAGGGGAATAGGACATACTAGGTGGTATAGACCAAGGTCACATGCTTTGCCCCTAAGGCAGGCAGGGAAGGATTACAGGTGGGGACACCATTCCCCTCATCAATCCCATGACTGAGAGTATGGTCAGTAGAATTGATATTCTCGACAGATATTGGGACTATGTGCACAAATAGTTTCAAAAATACTATTTTTCACTTAAGGAATTCTGGATGTATAGAGTCCAAGTCTTACCAGTTAAGGAAAAGAAAAAGTAATAGCTAAAGGAGAGACTGTACCATTTTACAAATGGAAGATGGTTTCAACTAGAGTTGGGACTAGCTACTCTTTAGAGAATTTGGACAGTTCTATAATTTGTAGATTTTGTGATTCCTGAAGAGCACTGGAGCTAAGAAAAACTTCCTGGATGGTTATTTGTTGCATCTTGTTAACCTCATGTTCTATTTTTAAACACTTTCTCTTATGCCATAATTAAACAAGAAAAACAAACAAACAAACAAACAAACAAACAAACAAAAACCCTCGATATATATGAAACAGAACCAAAGAAAAATTCTATGTGGAAAGATAATTTTATTTTCTAATAATGATAGTGGCCAGACCTATTGGCTCACGCCTGTCATTCCAGCATTTTGGGAGGCCAAGGTGGATGGATGACTTGAGCCCAGGAGTTCAAGACCAGCTCACGTAAATGGTGAAACCTGTTTCTACCAAAAATACAAAAATTTAGCAGGTATGGAGGCATGTACCTGTAGTCCTAGCTATTGGGAGGCTGAGGTAGAAGGTGATCTCTCGAACTCGGGAGGTCAAGGCTGCAAGTAAGCCATGATCACACCCAGTTTCTAGTAAAAATTCAAAAATTAGCCAAGTGTGGTGGTGGGCGCCTGTAAACTCAGCTATGTGGGAGGCTGAAGCATGAGAATTACTTGAACCCTGGAGGCAGAGGTTGCAGTGAGCCAAGATGGCGCCAGTGTACTCCAGCCCAGGTGACAAAGCGAGACCGTGTCTCAAGCCTTGGTGACAGAGTGAGACCCTGTCTCAAAAAAATAGAAAATAAGAAATAAAATAAAAATCATAATGATGTGGCTAGGTTAGCTTCTTAAGATGTATATATTTTTTAAACAGCAGCTCTCATTGTCACATCACTTGTACACATTTCTACATCTGTATATATTCTTGCAAAGTACTCATATAAGTTAAGGATTCTTCTATCCTCATCTTATATATCTGTAATCTGATAAATAAGAAAAGGTCTTTTGGGAGTAGAGGGGGAACTAATGTAAAGATAGAATACCTGCTCTACATGGCCCAGTTATAAAGCACATTTACAAAAGTCTACCCACTTCACCAAGCCCTAAATTCTATTTTCCAAAAACAACTGTGGGAAAATGAAAAATTACTAAGGGGAATGAGAAGGGATGCTAATGAAAAATGGTCAAAGGGAATTTGGCCTTGGGTCTTGGGTAGCACTAGAGCTGTCTGGGACAGGGAATACCTTACAAGTTTTCAGTTCCAAATCCATCAATCGTATTTGAGATTTCATTTGAGAGATGCTTCTATATGTTCAATTAAAAAAATGCAAGTTTTCTAGAGCATGCAATTCATTAGCTGGGGCATAATCAAGTTGAATTTTACTCTCTCCGAGTTTTTTTTCTTCCCTTTTAAAGCATCAATCCCACTATTATTGGTTGCAGAGGAGGCAGATTAAATATTTTTAAATGTATTTTATTAGAAAAAAATACGGCTGGCACAGTAGCTCACGCCTGTAACCCCAGCACTTTGGGAGGCCGAGGCAGGTGGATCACTTGAGGCCAGGAGCTCGAAATCAGCCTGGCCAACATGGCGAAACCCCGACTCTACTAAAAATTCAAACATTAGACAAGCCTGGTGGTGGGCGCCTGCAATCCCAGCTATGCAGGAGGCTGAGGCACGAGAATCCCTTGAGCCCAGGTGGCAGAGGTTGCAGTGAGGCAAGATGGCGCCACTGCACCCCAGCTTGGGTGAAAGAGCAAGACTGTGTCTCAAAAACAAAACAAAACAAAACAAAACAAAAAAACCCCACAAAGATGGTACAGGCTACTCTTAATGAAATGAGAAAGTTAATTCTTGGAAAACAGAGGTTCAAATTTGGAGTCCCAACATCTTAGACCATTCCTTTGGAAGTTAATATCAGTTTATTAAAGTTTGGGAGACTTCTGGGGATTTATCATAAGAATATATTTGCACAGAGATGTGCCAGGTTATTCACTACAGAATTGTTTGTAATAAATAGCAACAATTGCAAACAACCCGAGTGTTCATCAAGAGGGGAACAGTTAAATAAACTATGGCATATTCTGCAGTGTAACACTATGCAGATGTTGAAAGAATGAGGAAGCTTTCTTAGCACTGATACAAAAGGTCCCCAAGACACATTGTTAGAAAAGCAAGATGTAGATCGAGCATACAGTATCCTACCTCCTATGTAAGAAGAGGGGAAGAAATGTAAGAATTGCTTGTACTTGCATGAAGAAAGACTGAAAGGATATACAGACAAACCAATATAAATAGACATCTCTACCTATGAGATTGGGTTAAGGGGAGAACAGACTAAAAGGGGCAGGGTGGAAGAGAGATATTTTTTATTTTTCATGGCCAGCTCTTATACAAAAGGAGAGAGACTTTCCACTCCCACCTTTTTACAGTACTCTCCCCTGATCCTTGGGGATGTGTTCCAAGACTCTCCGTGGATACCCGAAAGAGCAGATGATGCTGAACCCTATATATACTATGTTTCTTCCTACAAATGCATACTTATGATAAAGTATAATTTATAAATTAGGCACAGTAAGATATTTGAACAACTAATAATAAAATAGGACAATTACAATATGCTGTAATACAAGTTATGTGAATGTTCTTTTTCTTAAAATACCTTATTGTACTGCAGATTAGAGCAACCTCAGCCTACAATTTTGTTTTCTTTCTTTGAGAACTTTCATCTTTTCACTTAAAGAAAGCATTTTTTGGCTTCTCTTTGACATATCTGAATTGCCAGCTTCCCTATTCTTATGCTTTGGGGCCATTATTGAGTAAAATAAGGGTTCTTTGAAGACAAGAACTGCAATACAGCGACAGTCAATCTGATAAGAGAATGCTACTGACTAATGGGTGGGTACAGGGATGATTCACACCCTGGGTAAGACAGAGTGGGATGATGGGAACTTTCATCACGCTACTCAGAACGATGTGAAATGTAAAACTTTTGATTGTTTATTCCTGGAATTCTCCATCGGATGTTTTCAGACCACAGTTGACCGGAGGTAACAAGTCACAGAAAGCAAAACCATAGATTGGGTTTTGATTTATTAAATGTGAATGTATCAGCTAGTTAAATATAAATAAATATTAAAAAGGAAAATGTTTGAGAGAAGTCATTCAGGAGTCAGAGGGAAATTTCATAAAAGCTATAGTTGCTATTAAAACCACAACAAAAATCCTGAATCCATCCTCAACAATAAAAGGCATCCTGTCAGTAGGGGTCAAGTTGAGGGCTGCAACAGAAGCCCAGACCACACTGATTCCCATTCTCTGAGCGTCCCATTCTCGGAGCACCTCGCCTGTCTAGTATCTTCAGCATGCTTGGCTATCTTTTCATAGCTTTCTTTCCTCTAACAAACCAGAGATTCTGGAAGATGCTGCTGACAATAATTATACCTTATTTATTAATAAAAGTTAAGTTAAAGCTTTCCTAAGAATGTAGATTATTGCACACATTCATAAATGCCAAGAAAGTTCCCTAGTTATCTTCCCAAGAGGGTGAGACTCCTGGTTCACGTATCTGGAACAGGGTTCCTTCTCAATACTCACATGGTCACCTGTGTGCAGCTTTGTCATTGAGCTTAAAACATTCCATGGGAATCACTGGGGTACGAGGCAGTCTCTTCCACCAGACTGAGTTTTTTAAGGGCAAACAATGTGTCTTATTCAGCGAGTTTTGTATTCTTGGAGCCTAACACAGTGCGTGCCACAAAATTGGCACTCTATAAACTGAACTTTCATCTACCAAACTGCTTAGGCCAAAGTCCTAAGAGTTACATTGAATGTCTTTTCCTCATTCACCCCATTAAATCCTTCAATAAGACTTTTCAGTTCTAACTTCAAAACATATCTTAAAACCCACTTCTCTTTACCATCTTCAGTGTTATCATCCTAATCCAGACTACAGACTTCTGTAGTCTGAACCAAAACAATTAATCTGCCTTTGATCCTCACTCCCAAAGCCCCCAGGATGTATTCCCTAGACGCAGCTGAAGCAATCTTTATTGTTGCTGTTGTTGTTTTAGAGACAGGGTCTTGCTCCTTTACCCAGGCTGGAGTGCAGTGGTGTGGTCACGGCTCACTGCAGCCTCAAACTCCTGGGCTCAAGGGATCTTCCCATCTAGGCCTCCCAAAGTGTTAGAATCACAGGTGTGAGCTGCTGTGTCTAGCCCAGAGCACTCTTAAAAAATAAGTTGGCTTGGCGCGATGGCTCATGCCTGTAGTCCCTGAACTTTGGGAGGCAGAGGCGGGTGGATCACCTGAGGTCAGGAGTTTGAGACCAGCCTGACCAACATGGAGAAACCCTGTCTCTGCTAAAAATACAAAATTAGCCAGGCATAGTGGCTCATACCTGTAATCCCAGTTACTCGGGAGGCTGAGGCCGGAGAATTGCCGGGAGGCAGAGGTTGTGGTGAGCCAAGATTGCACTACTGCATTCCAGCCTGGTTAACAAGAGTCAAACTCTGTCTGAAAAATAAATAAATAAGCCATATCACATCTCTGCTTAAAACTCTTCAATGGTTTCCTGTTACAATTAGACTGCAATTGAAAGTATTCACCCTGACCTTCAAAGTTGTGCATGATCCGGCCCCACTTGCATCTTTGATTTCAATTCCTACCACTGCCTGTTGCTTCTGTCACGCCACAAAGATCTTTCAGTTTCTCAGTCTACTTTGCCTGCTCCTGTCTCAGGGTCTCTGATCTCTTCCCTTTGCCTGAAATGCCCTCCTCTTGATTTTTGTATAGTTGCTTCCTTCTAGTCAGTGATGCTCAAACACCACTTCCTTAGTGAAGTCCACCATGACCATTCCAGTTACATTATTGTTCTATGCTATTTTGGCACCTTTAACTATATAGATGAAAATCTTGGTTGGTTTGTGCTTATTGGCCCTACTATATTGTAAGTTTTATGAAGACCTGTGTTCATCTCTGTATGCCCAATGCCTAGAATAGGGCTGGGCATATAATGTTCTAAAAAGTTTTTGTTGAGTAGATAAAGGCCTTTAAAATTAAACATGGATAGAATCTTTACTTCATTTCTTTAGATACCTTTTTATGTGACTATTTAATTATAAAGGCAATAAACAATTATTAAAATAAATGAGGACGTCATGATTGGTTTTTGAAGAAACACTGTAGAAAATAGGGTAAGAAACTGGGCATGGTGGCTCATGCCTATAATCCCAACACTTTGGGAGGCTAAAGTGGGAGGATCAATTGAGTCCAGGAGTTGGAGACCAGGTTGGATGACATAGGGAGACCCTGCAACTATAAAAAAATACCCACATTAGTTAGGCATGATGGTATGTGCCTATAGTCCCAGCCACTCGGGAGGCTGAGGCAGGAGGATTGCTTGAGCCTGGCAGGTTAAGGCTTCAGTGACCCATGACTGCACCACTGTACTCCAGCCTGGGTGACATAGTGAGACCCTGTCTCAAAAAATAATAATAAAAAAAGAGAAAGTAGGCTAACAGAGTTAACTGATTGAATAATTGGGAGAATATGATTCCACAAAAACCAGTAATTTATGTCATAAACCAATCTAGGGAGGCCCAGGCACTATGTTAGGTAGAAGGCATATAAAGATGACTAGATGGGCTGGGTGCAGTGACTCACCCCAGTAATCCCAGCAGTTTGAGAGTCCAAGGCTGGTGGACCACCTGAGGTCAGTAGTTTGAGACCAGCCTGGCCAACATGGTGAAACCCCGTCTCTACTAAAAATACAAAAAATTAGCTGGGTGTGATGGTGGGTGCCGGTAGTCCCAGCTACTCGGGAGGCCGAGGCAGGAGAATCTCCTGAACCTGGGAGGCAGAGGTTGCAGTAAGCCAAGATGGCACCATTGCACGCCAGCCTGGGCAACAAGAGTGAAACTCTGTCTAAAAAAACAAAAAAGCAACAAAACAAAACAAAAAACAAAGATGACTGGACACCGTTTTTTTACCCAAGGCACTCATAATCTATCAGGAGATATGGTTCTGTAATTATAATATCTAATATCTGCATAGAGCAAATCATGTTCATATTTATAATTATTTGATCACCACATGGGTCCCATGAGGTAGGGTATTACTACAGTTTTTATTATAATTATATAAGTGAAATAACCAGGCTCAAAAAGGTTATGTAATTTGTCTTGGATGACATGGCAAATACCTGAGACTTTAAATTGAAACCCAGATCTGGGTCTCCTGTTCCGCTTCACCACTGTGTCCATTTAGTGTGATAAATATATGTGCAACCTGCCCTAAGAGGTTAAGTGCAACAGAGAGGACTATTTTTTTTGGAAAGGTCTGGAAAGACTTCACTGAGGAAAAGTCATTTAAATGGGGCTGTGAAAAAGAGGAGTTTTTCAGGTAAAGACAGAGTCATATTTTAAGCAAAGATTTGATGAAAGGCACAGAAAGATGAAAATTAACAGCATACTC
The DNA here is from genome assembly GCF_009761245.1 of Sapajus apella. NCBI lineage: Eukaryota > Metazoa > Chordata > Mammalia > Primates > Cebidae > Sapajus > Sapajus apella. The sequence continues at coordinate 20,106,114 of NW_022436984.1, forward strand.
TGTGTAGTGGGGAGCAGAGGTCCAGTAGGAAGGCTGGGGCAATACTGTGAATGATTTTCAGTGCCATTTTGCATGCACTTGGGTAGTCTATGAAAGCAGGGGACTGAAAGAGTCAGGTCTGGGTTTTCAAAAGAAAATTAGAGTGGCAGATTGGTAGATGAATTGGAGCATGAAGCAACAAGTTAGGAGTTTTTGCAATCGTGCAAGTGAGGTAAGTGAATGAGGATAGTAAAAATGGAAAAGACTTACTAAAAAATGTATGTGTGAGTTAGAATCACTTACTGATCTTGGGAAGTGGAAGGGGGGAAAAGATTATTTTAAACAATTTCTAGCATATGTGATTCTGATAAAAGATGATTAGCTCAACCACATTGGAGAGTACAGAAAAAGTGGTTTGAGAAGGAGATGGTAGGCAGGAGATGGGAGTTTTCTTGTAGTTAAGAGAAAGCATTTACCACCGGTTTGTAGTAACTTGTTTGTAATAGGTAAGTAGATATGTTGAGCAAGTAGCTAAAAATATGGTACTAGACTTCAAAAACAAGGTTGAAGCTGGAGATCTAAATTTTAGATTCATCAAAATACAAGTTATATTAAAATTCCTACTGCAAAGGGACACAAGGAAACTTTTTTGGGATAATGCAAATGTTCTATTTCTTGATTATGGTAGTAGTTACAGGACTCTGTATGTCTCGGAACAGATCAAGCTGGTACATTTAGAACGAGTGTATTTTACTGAAACTTAAATCCCTTAGAAAACCCCACTAAAACTAGTAGAAATGAACTGCCTTGTACAACATAGTAAGTACTGAATAGTTAAAAAAAATGACAAACATTAAACTATTTAAAGATGAAATTAATGACAAGTTAAATAGTTAACTATTTAAGTTTAAATAACTATATAACTATTTAAGGGGAAGTTGTTCTACACACATCAATTAAAAACAAGTGATTGGCAGCAGAGACAGTTGTCATGGTTTCAGTTGTTTCAGAAGCCACTGCTAGATGTGTCAGTTTATTGGCCACTGGGAGACCTCACCATGCAAAGACCTATTCCCTCCCCAAACCATCTGCCTCCACCCTGAGCACACTCTTCCTCAGCCTACACCTGCCAACCCAGTACCACATGGGTTGTCTTCACCATTTGGTGTGGCAGAGACAATAAAGTTACTTGAAGAATACAATGTGACTCCTCGCTGAACAAGAAATCTTTCCTCATTGATTGATTTTAGGCTTCTGGCCAATTTGGCCTCCTCGTTTGGCCCAATTCCTTCAGCATCACTTCTGAATTGTCCTTTCAGTGCTCAGCTTAAAATCTATTTTGTACAAGAAACCATTTTTACTTTGATAGAAAGAGGTAACAGATTTCTATTACCTCTATTCAGTACCAGTATGGACAAATCCACTATGAATATACAATCATCCAACTTATATAATTATGTTGGTATCTCAGTTTCATCACTTACTAAGTCTTTGTGACCTTGAAGAAAATGGGGATGGTGAAAGCTACCTTGCAGGGTGGTATGAATTAAGTCAGATAGTATATGTGAAAATGCCAACGGCAGCATTGAGGAGGTGCTCAATAAATGGCAAATTTCTTGTCAAACCTGACTATCCTTTCCTAAATATTTAGTCTCTAAGTTTCTTGAAAGTGAAAGCACTCTTTGCCGTGCTTTGCACTCTCACCCTAATAAAGTGGGATATATTTTCAGGAGTCATTATGAAATGATGTTTACAAAGCTAGCAGGTCAAGGATAAAGTCGAAAAAGGTTTGTGCAATAAATAGGTGGATGAGGAGAGATCGTTCTTAGGGGATGGGAAAAAAAGGAATTTGATTCAGAGGCAGTGGCAAAGGTCCTTCTTTACATTTCCTCTTTCCATTCATTTACAATTTTATTTTGCCAAAAAGAGGGGACAGAAAGTCTCATCTTGATGAGTGTGAAGCTGCAGGATGATGTGCCAATACACCTGGTATTAGTTCATGCCAGCTGGGAAAGGAGCTTGGCTTCTCAGTGTTTTACTACTGTGGTTTCCTGGGCTGGGCAGCTGGGTGCCTAATAATGATAAAAACCATAATAATACTTCATAATTATGTACTGCCCTTTGCCAGAACTTGGATTTAATTACAATGACTATGACAGAACTGGCAACATCTTGCTCCCTGTTGGGGTGCAATACCCAAGGGCCTGGAAATACCAAGTGAAGTGGCAACCGCAGCCTTCTCCTGTAGGGCCTATTCTGGCAGCTCACCCAGAGTTCTCTGGGTTTGAAGCTCATCATCAGAAACAAAGAGTCCTTTTAAATTGCCAGCATGTACTTGGCACCATCAAGTAAAGCATCGTTTATGAAGCAACTACTGGCACACATGGGGCACGGCATCATGAAGTCCCAGGCCCAGAAAGGACCAACACAGGCGATATCATTCATAATTCTGTCCCTTGCCCTTAGACATAACTGCTGCTGCACTCAAATAGGTGAATTCACTGAACTTTTCATTCTGATTTGGGTTGGAGATGCTTCTGTGGTATCCTGTTTTAGGTGTCAGGGGACTCACCAATTCATTTAATATTCATTTTGTGAGCACCTATTCTGAGCTAAGGCACTGTGGGGGCACAACGGTGTGTAAGATATGATCCCTGACCTCAAATAACTTATCATCTAGTTGGGGATTTGTATTCAGATAGCTGTAACATAAAAATATAAAGAAAGAGGAAAGTCCTGGCTGATGAAAGGGGATGGAATTAACACACTAGGTGAAAGGATCAAGGCAATTTCTTCTTGGAGAGTAAGAAGAAAGAAGGAGGAAAGGGGAGAAGACAGCAGTGAAGAGCTGAGCAACAACTTGGGAGGTTCTTATTGGTTTCCCTGCTTTATTGTCTCCAAAATACTTATCATTCCCTAAATTACCTCATTTATTTACTAATTTACTCTTAAGATTTGTCGTGTCCCACTCAGGAACTGTGTCAGTTTTGTTCACCAATATATCCTGAGAATCTCAAACAATGCCTGGTGCATAGTAAGGTGCTCAGTTAAGTACTGGCCTAATAAATAAATGGTGCAGGTGAGGCAGAGGCAGTGGCAGTAGAAGTGGACAGGGGAAAGCTTAGTAAATATTACCGACACAATCAAGTTGGAAGAGGTAGGGAGATGTTAGAGCAGTGAAGATGTGGCATGAAAGGTTACTCCCAGTTCCTGGTTTGGGGAAGTAAGTGGATGATTGTGTCATCAAAAAAAGATAAGGAATGGAGGATACCAGGTTCCACGTGGAGACATCATGGCTTGCAAGTGCAGATGCCCAAGAGGCACTTAATACCTGCAGATCTGGACATCACCATACGTACATTCAGCTGTTGAGCCATCAGAATGGTCAGATCACCCAATGTGCAGAAGAACGACTGTGTGCCTACTAAGTAAAGGTCTGAGGATCAGATCCTTAGACTTAAGAGTCAACAGAGAACAGATTTAGAAAGGCTACCTGAACAGAAAGACAATCTGAGGGTTTACGGTGTTAGGAAAAGTGGGGTGAGGGGTGCAGCAGGGAAGAGAAAAGTCTTCGTGTAGTCCACAAAATCCACTGCAGGAGACCAAGCGGGATGACTAAAAATCCACCCTTGAACTGTGTCATATGGGTGTCACTGGTAGCCTTAAGAGAAGCACTTTTCACTGGATTAGTAGGGAGAATAACTTAGCCAGTAATTGAGGCATGAATTGAAATAAAGGATGAGTGTTAGTCTCACAGGAGAGCTTTTTGGTTTACTTTTTTAAATTGAGGTGTTGGAACACGACCAAGGTTATGTCTAACAGTTATGAAGTGACCGGTAAGTTTGTGAACGACAAGGTTTCTAAAAGGCTAATTGGGAACGGGCACGGTGGTTTACGCCTCTAACTCCAGTACTTCGGGAGGCTGTGGCGGGTGGATCACTGGAACCCAGGAGTTCGAGATTAGCCTGGGCAACACAGGAAGACACCGTCTAAAAAAAGGGGGGGGGGGGGCAGCAGAAAAGAGCCCTTTCAGGCGTCACGATCCCTGAACTACGCTTCTCTTCCGCTACCCTTTCAGCCATTTCCAGGGAGGGGACCCTTCCATGTAAAGGGCAGACAAAAACAGGGAGACTGACACCCCTACATCGGATTTGTGAGTCATTATTGTGGCCGCTGGGGGCGAGGATGGGAATACTTGAATTGCAGGAGGTGCCTGGTTTCCCGTGAATCTTGGAACTTGCTAACTGGGTGGCTCCATGCTGAAGGGCGCTAGGGAGACTCATTCACATTTTCCTACCCGGCACTCACACCCTCCATTCAGCACTTTCCTCTCCTTTTCCCTAAGACTTGAAACCAGGGACAACGCTTTTCCCCCCACTCCCACCTCAGGTTAACCTTCCACCCACAAGCCCATCGCTAGCCCTTCTCAGACCACGTGACACCCCCCCCCAACCCCCCGAAACTCGCCTCCGCCAACCCCTCCCTTCGGGCGGCAGCCGCTTTACCACGCCTCTCAAACCCATGTGACCGCCTCTCTCCCACCTGACTGGCTCCTCCCTTTCCTTGGCCGGACCCGTCCGCCGTCGCAGCTGCCCGACTCCAAAATGGCAGCCGCGCATAGCGCGCACCCAAGCGGCCGGACCCCCCTGACTCCCGGGCCGCCCAGCTCTCGCGCCCGGCCTTCCTCCTTCGGCCTTCACCTACACGCCTCCGGATTGGCCGCTAGGAATCCCGCCCCTCCAAAGCCCCGCCTGCTATTGGTCACGGTAGGCTGCCCTTCAGAGAGGCGTGCCCCCTCCCGCCCCCCGCCCCCCGCCCCCCGCCCCGGGAGGTATTTTCCATTCCAGTGGGGGTTGGGGGGAGGGGGGAGGGGAAACGGGTGAAGAGGGGGAGGCGGCCGGGAAGGGGGTAGGGGCCTGACGGGGGCATCCGGCGGAGCTGGGGTCCCCAGGCTCCGTCCGGAGGAAGCCAGGCTGCGCTCGCTGGGCAGCCGGAGGGGACGGGACGCACCGGAGGGCGGGCGGACTCGCCCTGTCGGTGACTGCGCCGTCCCGGCCCGTCCTGCCTGGCCGCAGGTGCCCTGGATGAGGCCGCCCCGCGCGTCCCGAACGGTGAGTGTCTCTGCGGTTGCGCCCGGCCCGCCGCCTGCTCCCCGGCCCCCACGCCGTGGTCCGCGGCTGGCTCTCGCTGCCCCGGTACCCGCGCCCGGCGCAGTGCGCCCCCGGCTGTCGCCCCCGCAAGCCGGTGGAGGCAGCGCCGGCTTGGGACTGGGATGGGCTGGCCGGGAAAAGGACGGCGAGCCCGGGCCGCGAGCCCCGTGCAGATCACGCCGCGCACAGTGGGAGCTTGCGCTTAGTAGGCTTTCGATGCATTTCTGTGGAATTGTTATTCCGGTTGGAGGAACGTGGGGTACCTAAGGGGAAGGGGGTCGTCCGGGGCCAGTAGGAGGACATTCGTGATCGGGGTCTTGGTGGGTCGCAGGGAGGCCACCGGAGACTGAGCCAATTACGCAGGCTGCAGGGAAGGGGGCACCGACCAAGTCACTTGGGGCTCCAAGGGCCCGATCTGGGGGTCCTCAAGGTCGAGGAGAAAAGATCCACTGGGGGATGAGGGAGGAAACCGGGGAGTATAGATGTGGAAAATGAATTTAGCGCCCCGGGAGGTTTAACTAACCAAGGTGGGTAAGGGATGCGGAGGCGGGAGCTGGTAGACCCCTCTGCAACTACTTGGGCTCCGAAGAGTCTTTGATGTGGGGTTTGGGTATCCGAGTAGCAGAAGCGGATTTTGTGGATTTTGTGGAGAGGGAATTGTTTAAAAACCGTGTAAATACATCTTGGTTTGGTTCTGAACTTTGAAAGGCTTGAGGGATTGGAGCCACAAGGAAATTTTGACATTTTCTTGTGACATTCCAACTAAAAGGTGCCTGGCTGCTGCTGGACTTTGTCAGTTGTCTTTTATTGAAAAATGTATATGTATGTTTGATGGTATTCTATCAGTTACAAGTTTTGCTGGAAATTCTCATAACTACACCTTGAAATTCTTGTAGCGACCTCTCTATTCGTAGTGGTGGCTTACTTCTTCCCTATTTAACATTTAGACTGGATTGTGCTATTATATACTACCGAGTTTTATTCTAGAAGACTAATAAGTAATTCACATTCTTTCTTTTCCTTTTATTTCTCTACACAATCATGCAAAATTGAACTTCAAAAGTGTTGACTGGGAAGAAGATGGTAAGATAGCAGCTCTATTGAGCAATACTAAAATCAGGTTGAGTTTCCTAACAATTGGTAGTCTTAATGTCAGTTGTTTAGTTTAATTTTAATAATTTTTCATTTACATAACACTCTACAGAGTGGGTCGGTAACACAGAAAATGCATACCGGGTTTAGGCAGTAGTGGTGGTCCCCAGAGTCCACCTCTGTGGCAGTCCATGGCAGTTCTTCATTTCACTGAGAAGAGATCTTTAATATTATGAATATTTTCTTAATCGTATATATGATACTAACTTTTTGCATTTGTAGAGTACTTTACAGTTTACAAAATGAAAGCTAATTGGTACTGAAACATATTTTGGAAAAATTTGTAGATATTTTGGCCCTTTTATTCATCAGAGAAAACATTTCTGCAAAAAGGTGTTAATATTTTCAGTTGGCACCTTCTTAGTTCTTGAATAACTAATGGATAATTTTGTATTTTTTTCTCCCTATTGTCCTTGAATTTTACTATTCATCCTCGGGGAGAATGTACTGGCATACAAAACAGTAGCCTAAAATATTGAAACCTAACACCTTTTACCATTATAATAGCTTTTACATTATTCACCTTGAGAATCATCTATGGCACACCAGTGGTCGGGAAAGCTTTCCCCTATCACCTTTGTTTAGATTGGGGTGTTTTCTCCTTTTGTAGAACTAAGGAAAAATAACACTTAATGGCTGTGAAGTAATGGTAGTAACTAAACAGAATGAGAATGGGAAGCTTGGAAAAAAGATACATGTGTATGAGTCACAATTCTTTTAGAGCTGGAAGGGTAGACGACCATGGAGATGATTATTTTGCAGATTAGGAAACCAAGGCTCTGAGCAGTTGAAGGGATTAAAGTGCTATTTAGTGATGCGGCCAGGATTGGTGGGCAGGTCTGTGGACTCCAGTACAGAGGTTTTTTGCTTGATCGCTTTCACATTGTTTATTTCTAAAGCATTCTCGTGCCAACTGTCAATGGTTTTTGGATTATTCGTGATATTGTTCCCTTCTAAGGATGAAGTTTGAGTTGACTACTTTTATCCATGAAATTATATAAAACTGGGTGGGCCTTTATTTAAAAGTTTAAAACAGCATGCTGCATTGTTAGTGTTAGTGCTGAGAGTTCCCTGTCATTGGAAAGAGACAAACCGTCATTTAGATTAAAATATTAGATGAATGTCTTAGCATAGTTTAGCATTCTGTAATTTTTATGTTAAAAATTAATTGCTTAAAAGATTTTCGAAATTCAAAAGGCTCTTATATTTTCAAAGTAAATTATATGAAAATTATTTTCAGTTAGTGTGGGGATTTTTGTTAAAATGGATTTACTACCTTTAAAAAGAGAGAATAGTTACGTGATCATTATGAATACATAATTCCTATTATAGGTGAAATAGAGAAAGACAAGATTTGTATCTCAGCCCCTTCACGTATCTCAGGCAAGTGATTTAGCCACATTGTACCTGACTTTACTCATTTGTAAAGTGAGAATGTTCGAAGTACCTACCTCATAGCATAGCGATGAGGTTTAACCTTGCCTGCCTACTGCATTGTAAGGGTACAGCAAATATTAGACCTTATTCTCTGTGGTTTATTAGGTGTATAAGCAGGCAGTTGTGTGCCCATTTATTTCCTTGCTGTACACACACTTTCAAGCTACAAAAATTCCTAGAAAAATGCATGATCAAATCATAGTCTTCAGTAAGGGGTACTTGGTGCAAATGATCCTCTGATGTTTCATATTTGCTCGCTCTCCTTCCTCTGCTTACTTTGGACTTCTAATTAGGTCTGCATATCAGATTAAAGTGAATGTGCTAGTGTTTCTGAATGTCGTTGGGAGATCCTTGTTGCAGTTTCATTATTCTAGAACAAAAATATTAATAATTGATTTGCAGGTATTCTAGTGAAAATACAATACTAGAGTACTGGAGAACTGCTGGGTATGCTTGGATGAGGAAGTTAGGAATTTATAAGGTATATTATTGATTGGAACTCTTCTCTGCCCTTGGAACCATGGGAAAATCATTGAATCCTGTTTTCTATTAAGTGAATATTTTGATGACTTCATTCATTAAGCCGTGAGATTTTAGTGATAAAATTTGTGTGACTCCAATTTTATAACATATGGTTCTTTTTAATTTGCTGTAACCCAGGTCCAACTAGTGTCATGACCATGTGTTTTAGCAAATGTTTTTGACGGTAACAGTTTGAGTCATAAGTTATCTCAGAGTCCTTGTTAATGGTGTATTATCTAAAGAATAGGGAATTTCTCTTGGTGTTCTATGGTTCTGCCTTCTCAGGTTTTTCTGTTGCTTTTGTAATAGTCCTTCTTTCATTTGTAGACCTTTTAACTTAGATTCTCATGCATCTTTGTGGTCTTTCCTTACAGCATCTTTGCCTTCTGTCACAATATGTAACTTCTTGTTTGTCATGCAAGAGCTGTTTTTTAATGACTTTTTTTAACATTAATTTTCATCATTTTAAAAATGTATCTCCATAATGTATGTTACATGCCCTTATTTTTAGAGTGTCATTGAAGTGAGTCTATTTTACAGATGAGGGATTAAAACTAGAAACAAGCTATAGCTCAAAAGCATTGTTATTATACCAGCAGTAGTCTTGCTATTGTTTTTGATCGCAGGCAGTCATGCTGTTGGTGGTACTTCAAATGATGAATACTTTGGCCAATTCTTTAGTGTAAATTGATGCTAGCAGGGCTAAGAAAGTTATGTGTAGCCATCACAAGTTTCTAGTTATATATATTTTTTCACTGATACAGAATTTTAGTGTTTGAAGAGTGACCAATTTCTAATATTCTTTTGATTAACTCTTACAATAAGGATTATGAAGTTACCACAATGTATTGGGCCTTTATTACATTCATGACATACCTTTAGGGATTTCATAGGTACTTTCTTCAGGTCTATTATATAATCTAACCATGTGAATAAATTAGTTTAATATGGTTTTAGAAGGCATGTCATGTTAAAATATAACCAACCATTGCTCATTTTTTCATTAGGTTGGAGTTTCTTTATACATTTAAAGATAATTATGCCATTGTGAATGGACTGTTATTCATACTTAAAATTCATGGGTATGTGAACTGAGTAGGTGTAGACTGTAAAAATTACTTTCTTAGCTTCAGCGCAGTTGTTAGAAAATGAAAGAGGGAAAATATGAATTATTTGTCTTGTCCATCTTAACAGATTCTTCATCTGAGTTAGCCAGCTAGCCTCCTCATAAGGGGAGGGGGGAAGGCTTTTGAATGTGGTCAGAGCAGAAATAATCTTGAAAGGCTAATTAGGCTGGATTGTTGACTCATGTTAATGTTGGATAAATTTGCATCTTAGTGACCTGAAAATTAGTTGCCTGCCTGCCTTTACATGTAGGTGAAAAATTGTAGGGAATGATTTGAGACAGACCATACTGTGTTATGAAACGTAAAATAGCAAGAATATGTTTTCACAGGTTTATATGCTGCTTAACACCAAAATTAAATTTACCTTACTTTGATGAGCTTTCATACAGTAATATTTTTTTTTTATCAAAGCTGGTAAGAGGAAGAAGTAATGAACATAATTTTTTAAAAATTGTATTTGAAATGGGCTTATGTGCTTTGGGATCATGTTTAAATTGACTTCCTTATTTTATTGGAGGATGACCATAGACAGGAGCAATGTCCAGTCTTCCTATTCTGAGCAGTATCCTTGAGTTAGAAGTATTTCAAACAATCTAAAAGGGTGGAAGCTTATTTAAATAATAGACATAGGGAAAATGGAACAATGAGAACTAGAATGATGGAATGGAAATGATATGGAAACTGTACTTTAGACCTGCGTATATGGTAGGAAGTTGGAGGAGGGGAGTTAGGATAAGAATCAGAGGTGGTTGGATAGAGAGTAGTGTTAAGGTAAACCGGATTTTGTAGGAATTTAACTCTAGTGTGAATCCCAAATCCCACAGGTTGGCGCGTTGTATCAGGATGTAATATCATTATGTACTATATATATTTTGCTTTTCAGCTGTGATTCCCAGCTCAAACAGCTCCTGTAAGCCTCATTATTTCCTAAGTGACTAGAACAATAAAAGTATCTTTTGTTAGAGTAGTTGGCCGCTTATCCTTGGTTCCTGAAGCAGCTCTGAAACAGCTTCTGAGCAATAAAGATGAAAGATAGTCTTTTGTTATTTACAACAAGCACTTTCAAACACACCTGAGCATATGTTAATGAAACTATTTTTGGAAAGTCCCTAGGTAAGCACTGGTTGGAGGTGATGATCTCCAGGGAAATCAGCCTTGGGCTCTGAGGGTTGCTACTGTCAACTCCACCTACCAACCACCCGGGAGAAGACGGGGGCCAGACTTGTGGGGGCCTCTGTGAAGGTGAACAAGAACACATCCACATTCTGGGAGAATGGCACACTCCAATCCCATGGAGGACAGAAGCTGCTGCACTTCAGACCCTGCCCTATTTCTGGCTGTTTATTTGTGTCCTTAAAATATAGTTTGTAATAAACTAGCACATACTTCACAGTGTTTCTCTGAGTTCTGCGAGTTGCTCTAGCAAATTAATCAAACTCAAGGAGAAGGTTGTAGAAACCCCAGTTTATAGCCAGTTGGTCAGAGCACAGGTAAAATAATGGAGATTGGGATTGGCATCGGAAGTGGGGCTCAGTCTTTGGGTCTGAGTCCTCAACCTGTGCAATCTCACGCTACCTCTAGGTGTAGCTGGTGTCAGAATTGAATTAGAGGACACCCAGTTGGTATCTGCTGTAGAATTGATTGCTTGCTTTTTGGTACAGAGAAATCCTTACACACTTTTTGAGGTCACAAGAATTGATTGTTGAATGACAATGTGAAGAAACTGAGTTTGTTTTTTCCTACAGATTACCAAACAGGAAAGCGTCTGAAATATACTTAAAGCTAAAGAAGAAACCCACTGAATGTTAAATATAGTCTATAAGGAGAAACCCAAGTACTTTCTTAAGAGTTAAATATGCATGTGGCCAAAGGGGAGCTTCTTTATCTAATTATTTCATCTTTGACATTGGGTATTGACATGAAAACAGCAGTCCAACCCCATTATCCTTCAGGTGATCAGTACTCGGATGAGTTTTATTTAACATTTTTATAAATGATTTAAAAGATAGACTGGCAGTGACAGTTGCCAGATTTGTAGCTGACTCCATGTGCTGTTCCAGGTAGTTAAAAGCCAAGCCAGCAAGGAGAAGCTACAGGAATATCCTCTGATGAGTTTTCATGTGGCACAGAATAAGATAATGCATTTAGGGGAAGGTATTCCAAATTATATTTATAGGACCTGAGTTGTGACCCAGGAAGGGGATCCAGAAGTTATGTAGATGACTTCCTTGAAGGCATTTATTGTGGTTGCTGCAGGGTCAGAAAGTCCAAGAATAGGTGAAGCATCGCTGGGCATGGTTCTGAAAACAAAAATGATGCTATATAAAAAAATGAAGGGGTTATCATATTTTGACTGTTTATTATGTTCCAGGCTAAGTGATTTATTATGACTGTTCTTACATTTAATTCTGTTAATTCAGAAAGGCAGGTGGCATTATCTAATTTTATAGAAAAGGAAGTTTGGCAAGAGAAGGTTAAGTGATTTTCCCAAGTCAGCCCATGTGTGGTAGAGTTGAGACTAATGTGCTAGTCTATTGATTGTTAATCCTAGACATTTCCCAGGATATTAGGAGGCACCACTTAAAACTTGTAATAATTTAAGTTAGGGTTTATGAAGTGCTCTTTTACTCTTTGCTATGTTTGGCTTTGGATGTCATTTTACCACAAGGATGGTATCTAAATACTTTGAGAAGATTTAGAGACATTCCTTAAATTCTTGATTTTTAAGGAAAGCTAGGAATGTCTTGGTGTACAGTTTTAGTCACCTCTGGTTAACCATGACATTTCTTCCATTGACTTTGTAAAATGCTGGATGGTTGCATTAATAAAAGGAACATTAATTAACAAGGAAAATATTGTTTAATAGAAAAGTCACCAGAATAGGAACCTAGAGACCTGGGTTGTTCTAGTGGTATAAAGTAGTGATGTGAAAAACATTAGGATGGTATGGGTGGTATGGAAATAAGCATACCATTCTTCTTGCCCTGGAGGTAGAGGAAAGCTTGGACTGTGTCTTGAGAGATCAGCGGGTGAAAGGGGTTGTCGAGTTGCAGGCAAAGGGAATAGCAGTATATTAGATGAGTCACTGAACTTCTTTGAACCATGGTTTCCTCAAAATTGAGAAAAATATAAGAAAGTACCAATGGCAGCATTTGATTTTGAAATCTCAAAAAAGTAAGGTTGTAAAGATCAAGTAAGTATATGTAAGAATGCTTTATAAATTTTAAATGCTGTACAAATGAGGATAGAGGAATGCTGATGTTCCTTTGAAGAGTGGAGAAAAAGGATGCCGTGAAAACTTAGGTGGCAGGACTAGGACAGAAAGTAGAGGAGGAGAGGTGGGGAAGGGAGGTATTAAAGATGAGCGGAAAAGGACAGATGGGAAGAAAGTTGATTTATAGTTCTCTTTGTGCCTGTCAATCACAAGGTAGATAAGTCTATAATGGAAGAATTTTAATGTCAATTTACTGTAAAGTGGTGGCTCAGGAGATAGTTGAAACATTTTAATCACTTTTCATTTAGTCTATATTGACCACGTTAATAAGGCTATGAAAATAAGCTAATTGAGAGTTGCTGTGTTTTGTGATTGTTTCTTCACTTATTACTTCTGTACAGGTTTAGCTAATGGTTGTAAATAGTTATAAGAGTGCTCATAAAAATGAAGTAAGCTGGACTGAGTTACTGTTTATTGTAGATTATTAGAAATGAAAGGCTATAGAGTGTTTAAGGAGGAAGGTGCTATTTGATTTTTCTAAATCAGTGCAAAAGAAAATTAGGAAACCAGACTAGGACGGAGGTAGGAGGGGAGTAAATTGTAAAGGGTTTTGTATGTATGCCATACCAGGAGTTTGGATTTTTATTTAGTTTTATGGATGGGAAGTGATACAAACAGTTTTATGTTTTGGAAAATTGATCACAGCAGTAATAAAGAGAATAGTCTGAAGGAGAAAAGATTGGAGACATTCACCAAGTAATTACTAAGCAAATACAAATGCTCCTCGACTTACAGTGTAGTTCTGATAAACCCATCCTAAGTTGAAAATACCATTAGATAAGAAATGATAATAATATGCCTAACCTACCAGCACTATAGCTTAGCCTAGCCTACCTTAAATGTGCTCAGAGCACTTACATTAGCCTACAGTTGGGCAAAATCATCTAACAGAAAGCCTATTTTATAATAAAGTTGAATATCTTATATAACTTAATGAATACCATACTGAAAATGAAAAACAGAATGGTTGTGAATTGAACCAAATTGTAAGTCAGGGACTGTATTACACATGGCAAGGTGAGTGAATGAATCAATTCTCCTTGACTTGTGGTAGATAGATGACAGTCAAGGAGGCCATTTAAGGCTCAGCTCTAGTTCAAGAAAGAGATTGATCATACGATGGTCTGATTTAAGGAATTTGTAGTGTGGTTGGAAACAAGAGCACTGCTCATTTCAGAGATACTTAAAAGTTTGAGTCCTCCAGATTTTGTTAATGTTAGAAGGTGACAGAAGTTGAGTATGAGTCTAAGGTTCCTGGCTTGGCAATAGGATAATACATGCAAGTTTGAGAGAGAGAGAGAGAATACTGAGTTTGATTTCAGATAAGTAATAATGCTTTTTAGGTAAGTAAAGATACCACAATATCAGTTGGAAATACAGATCAGAAATTCTGGATCAGAAGTGTGGTCAGGCTTATAGATACGATTTTGAAGGCATATACTTTATAGCTGAAAATTATGAAAGTAGATGAGTAATGCCCATAATATCTAAATGATAATGCATTCAGAACAAAAAGTAACTGCCATTACTGGTATTTGGTTCAAGAGTGTAGACATTTCATAATACTTACCTGTTACCCATTGCCACCCCAAACCTGCTACCTAGTCTTACAAAAAATATAGGAAAATATTTGCTGCCAGAAATATTTGAGTGTCCTTGAAACACTGTACCACTTGGGATCTTTCTTCCTGCCTTCAGTATCCTGGCTAGCCATCCAGTACAACACAGGATTCTTAGACAAATACATTTCCTTATCCCTCACCTAGAGTTACTTTTTGGAATCCCTGTTTGCTGCTTTGGGCTGGTGAAGTGGTCTGAACAGATACTGAAGATTGAAGTCTTTTTTCACTTTCTTTAGTATCTGTTTCAGAGCATCCCCAAGCAACTATCACTTTGCCCCTTTCCCTCCTTACCTCTCCAGCCCCTTTGAGCAACTCAAAGAGGGAAAAATAAAAACAGCTTGAGAGAAGAGGCTGTAATCTTTTCAGTTCTCCCCCAAAGGTTCTGCTCTCTAGCAAAGAATGGGGTTAATGAGTCATTAAGATGAGATGTCCAATTTCAATGAAATAAATATGTCTATTAGAAGGAAGATCTTCAAGTGCTGAAGGGAATTTGGAAAGAATCTGACTTAGGTGGTGTTTAGCACTTAGTGGAAAAGATGAGTTTGGGGTTCCGTATTTTTATTTTTATTTATTTTTTATTTTTTTGAGACAGAGTCTTGCTCTGTCACTCAGGCTGGAGTGCAGTGGCGCAGTCTCACTGCAACCTCCGCCTCCCAGACTCAAGCATTCTCCTGTCTCAGCCTCCCAAGTAGCTGGGATTAGAGCATGTGCCATCTTGCCCAGCTAATTTTTGTATGCTTAGTAGAGATGGGATTTCACCATGTTGGCCAGGCTGATCTCGAACTGCTGACCTCAGGTGATCCACCGGCCTTGGCCTCCCAAAATGCTGGGATTATAGGCGTAAGCCACCGCACCTGCCCTTGGGTTCAGTTTTAAAGACGGTAGAAAGACAAGGCTGTGCAGAAGAAAGCAGGAATAACCCTATTAAGAGATGGGGAAAACAGTACCAAGAAAGAAATAGAACATTAAGCAGGGGAGGGGGAGAGCAGAAAGGACCAGGTGAACAAGATTCCTTATCTAAAATGGGTATTTTGAGTTGAGATTAATGAAATATGTGGGTAGATGATTGAAAACTAAAATTGGGAATTGAAACTCCTTAAAGCACTAAGTAGAAAATTGAATGTGAACAGAGGATACCGTAACATAATTTAAATAGCAATTTGGGACTTCAGTGATAACTGTTCTAGTTTTTGATGTTTGTAGCACTGATTACTTAATTTACATACATTTAAATCCCTTGTATCTTTTTGTTTTCTCCTTACATACTGCTATAACAGCAATTCTTAAACTTTCTTGGACATGAGAATTACCTGGAGCTCTTTTTTAAAATACAGATTCCCAGTCTCCCACCCCCATGCCTGAATTCTGGTTCAGAAAAGTTAAGGCAAAGGTCGAGGTGATTCTGATATATATGGTCCTCAGACCCAAGTTTAGTTGATACTGTTTTAGAGAGTGGGCAAAGAGTAAGAAGATAGAATTTCATTTTTTGGTGGTTGTTTTCCTTTAATTTTTTTAAAAAGCAGAAGTATAATTTACATATAGTGAAATAGATATTAAGTGTATGTATAGTTCCATACACTAAATATCTTTAATAACCTTAAGAAAGTTAAACATCCACTTGTGGAAAAAAAAGCAACTCTAAGCAAACTAAATATAGGAGAGAACTTCTTCAGTCTGATAAAGGGCATCTATTAAAAACCTATAGCTAGTATCATATTAATTGGTGAAAGACTGAGTTCTTTCTACACTAATAAAGAAAATGTAAAGATCTACATAGGAATGTACCAGGTTCAAGGTATACATAAGTTCAAGATTAGTTTTGACACTTAATACAGCTTTGTAACTTACTATTTCCATCACTGCAGAAAGAGCCCCCTGTGCTCCTTTCCCATTCAGTCCTTGCTGTTTCTCCCTTTCCATGACTGTAGTCACTGTTCTGATTTATTTCACGTAAGATTAACTTTGTTCTAGAGTTTTATATGAGTGGAGTCATGCAGTACGTACTCTTTTGAATCTGGCTTCTTTTGATCAGCATGTTTTTGAGGTTCATCCATGTTACATGTAATAATTGTTCCTTTTAGTTGTAGAGTAGTATTCCATTGTATAAGTATTATTATTGTGGAAAAGGTTGTCTCCAGTTTTCAACTGTTATGAATAAAGTTGCTATGAACATTCTTGTATAAGTCTTTTTGTGACATGTTTTCTTTTTTCTTGGGTCAATACATGAAGCGAAATTGCTGGGTTTTAAAATAGGTGTATGCTTAGCATTACGAGGAACTTGCACAACAATTTAATTTCTGAGATAGTTTTACCATTTTACATTCCCACAAGCAATCTGTGAGAGTTCTCTTTGTTCCTTATCATTATCAATATTTGGTTTATTAATCATACTAGGACATCTCATTGTGGTTTGGATTTGCATTTTCCTTGTAACTACTGATGTCATGCATTTTTAGCATGTACTTATAGACTGTTTTGCATATCATCCTTAATGATATATCTGTTCAAGACATTAGCCAGTTGCCAATTTTATATCATTTTACTGTTAAGGTTTAGGATTTGTATATTAATTGAATATGAGTTCTTTGTCACATAAATGTATTACAGATTTTTCTCCCAGTCTGTGGCTTAACTGTTCTTTGTCTTGGTGGCATCTTTCAATGAACAAAAGTTTTTAATTTAGTGGTCTGTTTTATCAATATTTCCTCTTATGTTAGTGTTTTCTGGGTCCTAAGAATCTTTGCCACCACCACAGTTGTGAAGATATTATCCTGTGTTTTCTTCCAGATGCTTTATACTGCTAGCTTTTATTTTTAGTTCTATGAACTGTCTCAAATTAATTTTTGTATGTTGAGGCTGAGTTATTGGTTGAGGTTAGATTTTTGCCCCATATAGATAACTAATTGTTCCAACACAGTATACTTTCCTTTCTCCTTTAATTGCTTTGGCACATTGTTAAAGATCAGTTAATGGGGTAAGTGTGGATCTGTCTGTAGACTCTATTCTGTTCATCTATTTGTCTTTCTGCCACTATCACACTGTCTTGATTTACCATAGCATTAAGGCTTGAAATAAGATAATATAACTTCTCCAGTTAGTTCTTTTTCAAGATTGTTTAGACTTTTTTTAGGTATTGTGCATTTCCATATAAATTTTATAATCAGTTTATCAATATCTGCAAAAAAAGCCTTTTTGAATTTTTATTAGGGTTGCATTTAAATCTATGAATCGGAGAGAATTTACATCTTAACATGAACATGATATAGCTCTATTAAGATCTTTTTTAGTGTAGAAGAACTCTTGTCTTTCACCACTGAATATGTTAGTTATAGGTTTTTCATAGATGCCCTTTATCAGATTGAAGAAGTTTTCTTTGCTTAGAGGTTTTTTTTTTTTTTTTCCCAGAAGTGGATGTTTAGCTTTCTTAAATGATTCTACATCTATTGAGATGCTTATGTGGTATTTCTTCTTTATTCTATTAAGATGGTGAATTACATGGATTGGTATTTGATTATTAAATCAACCTTGCATTCTTGAGATAAACACTTGGTTGAGATGTGTTGTCAGGGGTTTTTTGTCCCCCTAGATTCAATGAGGGATTCTTGGTCTATAGTTTTTTTGTTTTTGTTGTTTGTTTGTTCATTTGTTTTGTGGCTTTATCTTGTTTTGGTATCAGAGTTATGCTGACTTTATAAAATCAATTAGGAAATGGTTCCTCTTACTTTATTTTGTGGAAGACTTTGGGTAAAATTGATGTTCTTCTTCCTTAACTGTTTGATGGAATTTATCAATGAAGCCATCTGGGCCTGGAGTTTTCTTTGTGGAAACTTGTTAATTAAGGAATTTAATTTTAAAAAGAGTGAATATAGGCCCAGCTCAGTGGCTCATGCCTGTAATCCCAGCATTTTAGGAGGCTGAGGTGGGAGGATCTCTTGAGCCCAGAAGTAAGATCAGCCTGGGCAACATAGGCAGACCCCCATCTCTACCAAAAATTTAAAAATTAGCCAGGCATAGTGGCACCTACTTGTAGTTCCAGCTACTCAGGAGGTTGAGGCAGGAAGATCATTTGAGCCTGGGAGGTCGAGGCAGCAGTCAGCTGTGATCATCATGCCACTGCACTGCAGGGTGGGTGACTGAGTGAGACTCTGTGTTTAAAACAAATATAAGACTACTCAGATTTTCTGTTTCTTTTTGTCCGTTTTGGTAATTTCTGCTTTGGAGAATCTGTTCATTCAAATCTGTTGAATTTATCAGCATGAAAATAAATTATAAATTTTATGAAACAGTATTTCCTTTTTATGTCAGTAGGATCTATTTCTTCTTTCATTCTTGAGATTGGATGCCTTTTCTCCTTTTTTGTCCTTGATTAATCTAACTTGAAGAAGGAACATGAATTTCATCAATCCTTTCAAAGAACCAACTTTTGACATTCCTTTTTCTCTATGGTTTATCTGTTTTCTGTTTCATTATTTGAGCTCTTTAATTCCTTCCCTCCTCCTTACTTTGGGTTTAATTTGCTCTTTTTTCCCTAGTTTTTTTAGGTGAAAGCTTAGATCATTGATTTTCAAAACTCTCTTAAAAGCAATTATTAACGTTTAAAGCTATAAGTTTCCCTGTAAGCATTCTTCAGCTCTATCCTACAGATAATAATATGATCTAATTATTATTCCATTCAAAATATTTTAAAATTCCTCTTGTAATTTTTTATTTGACCCATGGATTGTTTGAAAGAATGTTTACAAATAATTTTCAAATACTTGGTATTTTCCAGGTATCCTTTTGTTACTGTGTTTTCATTTAATGCCAAGATGATCAGAAAACATACATACTCTTAATAACTTCAACCAATTATAAACTTTTGGATTGTTTTATAGCCCAACGTATGGTATATCTTGGTGAATGTTCAGTGTGTGCTTGAAAACAATGTTTATTTTCCTGTGTTCTATAAATGCCAATTAGGTTAAGTTGATCTTCTTATGTCTTTCATCGTTACTGATTTTCTGTCTATGGTTCTGTCAACAATTGTGAGAGGAGGGTTGAAGTTTCCAGCGAAAATTTTGGATTTGTCTGTTTCTTCTTTCCGTTACTTCTGTTAGGTTTTGTTTCCTATTTCACGCATAGTTTACAGTACTGTTGAGTGCATGTACATTTAGGATTATTAAGTCTTGTTGATGAATTGACCCCTCTGTCATCATGAAATGGTCCTATTTATCCCTGGTAATTTCCCTTGTTCGGAAGTCTCTGTCTGATACAAACTTTTCTTCTGATTAGTATTTACATGATATATCTTTTTCATCCTTTTAACCTATTTATATCATTATATTAAAGTGGATTTGTTGTAGAGAGTAGGTAGTTGGGTCTTGCTTTTTTCTACTTAGTCTGATAATCTCTCCTTTAATTGATGTGTTTAGACCAGGGTTGGCAAACTATGGCTGGCAGGCCAAATCTGGCCTGTCACGTAAATAAAATTTTATTGGAACACAGCCATGCCCCCATGCCAAGCAGTGGTTTAGACCATTTGCACTTAATGTAATTTTGATATAGTTGGATGAAAATGTGCTGTCTTACTATTTGTTTTTTGTTTGTCTCTTGCTTTTTTCTTTGATTTTCTACCTGTTTTTGGATGGATTATTCTTTTATGATTCTATTTTATCTTTTCTGTTGGTTTGTAACTTATATCTCTTTAAGTATTTTTTGTTGGTGGCCTTAGTTAATCATGATTTGCCTTCAACTAGTATTTTACCACTTAATGTGTAATTCAAGAATCATAATAGTTACTTCCATATTTCTTCTTCTCCATATTTTGTGCTTTTGTTGTCATACATTTTGAACTTATGTGTTCTTTTTGCTTTGTCAGGCGGTTACTTTTTCAAGTAATTAAAAGTGAGAAAATACTGTAATCCCAGCATTTTGGGAGGCTGAGGTGGGTGGATTATTTGAACCCAGGAGTTCAAGACCAGCCTGAGCAACACAGTAGGACCCAGTGTCTACAAAATATAACAAAAATAGTGGGATACAGTGGCTTATGCCTGTAAGTCAAGCTACTCGGGAAGCTTAGGTGGAAGGATAGCTTGAGCCTGGGCTGTCGAGTCTGCAGTGAGCTGAGATCGTGCCACTCCACTCCACTCTGGGTGACAGAGTGAGACCCTGTCAAAAAAAAAGGGAAGAAAAATATCTTTAATATTTACCTTCATATAACCATTTCTTTAGATTTTTATTTCTTCCATTCAAGTTTGTGTCTAGTATATTCCCTTTGCTTGAAAAACTTCTTGTTACATTTCCTGTAGTACATTCCTCTCATTTTGTTTTCAGTTTTGAAAGTTGTTGGTATGGATATAGAATTCTAGGTTTTTAGGATCCCCTTACCACCATCTTGTTGTTCTACTATCTTCTTGTTTGCATAGTTTCTGACAAGAAGTTTGTTGTAATTCTTATATTTGTTTCCCTATATATAATATGCTTTTTTCCTTTGGCTGCTTTTAAGATTTTGTTTGTATCACTGGTTGTCAGCAACTTTATTATGTTTCCACTTGGTATGGTTTTTTTGGAAGTTTATTGAGCTTCATGGATCTCTGGGTGTATTGTATTCATCAAATTTGTAAAATTTTTAGCCATCTATCCTGAAATATTTTTCTTCCCAGCTGTCTCTTTCCTCCTCAGACTCTAATCCTACATATGTTCAACCACTTAATATTAACTTTAACTTACAGATTACTGAGGCCCTGTCCATTTTTCTTCCAATATGTTTCTTTTTCCTTTAATTTGGAAATTTTCTGCTGCCCTGTCTTCAAGGTAACTGATTTTTTTGTTAACAGCTTATTTGTCTAATTTGCTGTAATGCCTGTCCAGTTAGTTTTTCATATCAGATATCCTTGCCCCCCCTTTTTTTTAGATCTAGAATTCCTATGTGGCTCCTTTTACATATATATTGTTTCCATTTCTCTGTGAGGTATTCCCTTTTTCTTCATTGTGTTGATGTTTTTCTTTATGTCTTTAAACTCTTTTCCAATAGCTGTTGTAAGGTCTTTTATTCAAATGTCCTTTACTTACCCCAGCCATTTCTTGGTACTTATTATAGGTTATTATTTCTTTTTCATAGGTCTGGTAATTTTTTATGGGTTTCATGATGTTGAGTATCTTGATTTTTTTTTTTTTTTTTAATATGGCATTTCTTGATTGTTGAGTTTTGTCCTGGCAAGAAGTTTATTTATGGATCAACTTTTTAAATTTTTTATTTAATTAACTAATAAATTTAATTAATTAAGACAGAGTCTCACTTTTTCACCCTGGCTGGAGTACAGTGGCACAAACATGGCTCACTGCAGCCTTGAATATCTGGGCTCAACAGATCCTCCTGCCTTATCCTGCCATGTAGCTGGAACCATAGGTGCACAACACCACACTCAGCTAATATTTTGACTTTTTTGTGCAGACAGGGGCTCTCTGTGTTGCTCAAGCTAGTCTTGAACTTGTAGGCTTAGGATTCCTCCCTCCTTGGTCTCATCAAATGCTGGGATTACAGGCATGAGCTACCGTGCTTGGCCAATTTTATGGATCAATTTGAACTTTCAAGTTTTATTTTCAGAGTATTTTGTTTGGGGAATTTTTGTTTGTTTTTGGGCAGATATGGAATAGCTTTTAGTTTAGGGCCTGTTCGGGCCCACCACTGAGGTGTGCACTTTTTTGTGTCTCTTTTAATCCCCCCATATATTCATCAGGATTTATTCATCCCCGCTGGCTGTTGATCCTGCCCTGTGTGAACTCTAAATTGTTTGGCGGAGAGTGTCCCAGTATTTGTTATTTTCTTGGACATTTTTCTTTGTGTAGCCTCATGGAGTTACATACCACATGTATGCAGATTGGTATTTGGCCAGAAACTCAAGAAGACCCCTTTTGCATATTTTAGAGCACTTTCTCTGTGTAATTTCTTCCTTTGTGGTTCAATGCCCTACAAATTCTAGCTGCTTCAGACTCTATAAATTCTGAGCTCTATCACCTCAACTTAGTGAGACTAGTGACTCTATTTGGCTTCCTCTCCCTGTGTTTTGGTCCTAGGCAGAAAGCTGGAGCAATCATAGGGCTCCCTTATTTGTTTTCCTTCTTTAGGGGATCATGTTTTCATATTGTCTCTTACCTTGTGTAAAAACTATTGTTTGATATATTGTCTAGTTTTCTATTTGTTTATAACAGCCAGACAATTCTGGACTTTGCTTCTGGCTCATGACTAGAAGTCAGAAGTCTTCTGCCTTCATTTTTTAAGGATATTCATGCCAGATATAGAATTTTGGGTTAACAGGGTTTTTTTTTTTTTCTTTCAGCGTTTTAAGGTCATCATTTCATTATCTTCCAGCTTTCTGATGAGAAATTAGTGGTATTTCTTACCATTGCTCACTTGATACAATATGTATTCTTTTTTCTCTTCCCACTGCTCTAAAGATTTCTCTTTTTATCTTTGGCTTTACCAATTTTGTTAATTTTAGGATTAGGTTACCTCTAATATAGAGGCATGCCTTTTCTGAGTCTCTGTTGAATGCATGAGGTATTCAACAAGGTATTTCACTCTAGCTGCTAGGAATTTTAATGTCTTCTGGATCTGTGCTTGCAAGCTCAGAAGTTGTTCGGTTCACACTCTGTAGTTGCTCTTTCCCTACATGTTATTTTTTGACTGATCCGATGCAGTATTGCCTGCACATGTGCAGCTTAGTCTCTAGGCAAAGACTCAGGAGATCACTCTAAAGATTTCTGAAACTTTGTCTCCACAACTCCCTTCTAGTTTTGCTGCTCAAATTCCAGCAACCTCAGTAGCCTCAAACTTCAAGCTCTATTTCCTCAACTCAGTGAGATTCTTGTGGCTTTTTCGGTGTTTCTCCTCTATGGGATATAAGCAGAAAGCCAGGGCATTTGTGAGTCTTTGTTTCTCTTCTCTCGGGATTCGTAGTCCTGTGCTGCCTGTCATCCAAATATCTGAAAATAATATTTCATTTATGTTGCTGAGTTTTATAGTTATTTACAGAAGGTCTAGCCCAAACAATTTACTCCATGATAATTGAAAGTGGACGTATAGGAGTTTACTTTTTTTAAAAAAGCTCTTTATAATTTTTGGTATATTATAATTTTTAGACGATGGCTTTATTTTTAAAAGTCATGTCGGCTCATATTTTAATTTTCAAGCAATACAGAAAGTTACAGAATAAATTTTTTTAAAAAGGAATAATAACTCAATATTCCTAAACCCAAAGTTTGCCAGTTATATTTTGGGCATCTTTTATTGGTGGTCTACTCATAGAAGGATAGTTATTTTATTTTTAAAATGTCATTCCTATTATTTCTGATATAAGGCATTTAAGTTTAATCAACAGAGCTGAATTTGTTAAATAAAAGAAATATGGGAAAAACTGCTCAACCACAGATACTTTCTAAAAGAGCTTTCTCTAGACTTAAGGAATAAGATTACAGAAAAAGCCAAAGAGCTGACTTATGATAGCAATAATTGTGTGCTCCAGTAGGTCTCTCACATAGAAAATAATAAAGTATTGGCAAATATCCATTGCTCCTAGGAACATACAGTGATACAGCTTTCTAAATGGCAGTTTGGCAATATTCAGAATCCTGAAAATGTTCATAACCTTTGCTCAAGTTTACCTTTTATGAATTTATTATGAGGCAATAGAGATGCACACAAAATGTGTATGTTACTTATTCATTACAGTGGTATTTATAATGTTTACAAAATTAGAAACCTCAAATGATTAAGTTGTGCTACAGTTGTGTAACCAAATACCATAAAACTATTACAAATCATGTTGTTTAAAATTTTTATTTAGTGGACTGTACTGATTATAATAAAAATAACAGGCAGGAGATGAAAAATTAAGAATTTGGATTTTGAGGGTTATAAGAAAAGTTAATGATAAAAACAAGATGATAAATACCCAATCCTTTTTTTCTGTTTTTGCAGATACTTTAGCTTGAGCTTTTTTAAAAAAATAAATAAATATATATATATATTATTCCACTTTAAGCTTGAGCTTTATTGATAGCTTTATAACTAGATTTAATGAAAGGAACACTTATTCTTACACCGTACATGTAATATGTAACCTAAACTTTTTCCAGACTAAGGCAGTCTCCCATGCTTCATAGTTTAAAGTTATGAGTTTCTATCAAACAGTTCATTATGCACTTGGATAAATTTAATATTGCTATCTTTCCTGTTTTCTTTTTTTCTAGAGCTGGTTTTAAAGAAGTTCTGATCTTGCTTTCTCAGCCAGTGTTCCTGCCCACTTCCTTGCAGGTGTAGAAGTCCTTATGCTAAAGAAAGAATGGACATCATAAGTCTTTTATTTTCTCAATAAAATATTACATTTGCTGTCTGTATCCCTGGCATGTTAAACATATGGACCTGGTGCTCTTCAGGAACTCACTGTAGTGACTCAGCTTCACATATTTTGCTATGTATAGAACATGTTGGAAATTCATAGCAGAAAGTTAATAATTAAGAGTCAGAGCATTGTTATGGTTAATAAACAAGGAAATAGGCGCGTCCTTCAGGGAAGCGTCATTCATACCAGACCTCAAAGAAGAATGACCTTAACCTAAGTGGTCTAGAGTCTATTCCTCAGCAGTCACAGATCCAGAAACTCAGTTGAATCAGGGAACTGATTCCATTCTAAGCAAATTTATGGAATACTGATAAAGAAAGCAAGGCTGATTTTAAAAATTTATATTAAGAAACAATATCAAGCCATGATAGTCTGATGGCTTGTCATTGTAGGGTTATATCTGCCGAAAGGATGTGAACGACTGGGTTCGCTGATGAGAGCATGTCATCCTGAAGTTTTGTTTTTTAACCTGAGCCTCAGTGTTCTCATCATTAAAGTGGTAATAAAAACTCATACCTCATAAGATTGTTGTGAGAACTAAAGATAATCCAATAAAGTGATTAGTACAATTCCTTGCATATCCTTGCTGTTCAGTAATTGTAAAGATTGTTTACCTATACATCTGAATTTGAAGTCTTAAAGATTGACTTGATCTTTTCTTGATTCCTGCAGACATTGCTGGGAGCTCTACTGATCTTGATGTTATAGGATACTAACATTACTTTATTTACAAGAATATTTTTGTTCTAAATGGTAAAATTTAACTCAATCTATGAGTTTCTGCATAGATTATGTGTTACTGTAAGATCTGCCTGTTTTACTATTTCGTATCTATGGTAAGAATCTCTTTTAAAGAATTCAGCAGTATTTGCTTTTCCAATTTGGTATTTCTAAAACAGCTTGATATTTCTTGTAAAACAAGAAGTTAAATCCAGGTAGCAAATTTAATAAGCTGTTTTTACTAAAAGCTGACAAATTTTTAAGATTGGTGTTGTGTTGTTAGTGTTTCCAGTTCATTGTATTTGTAGACTGTGGTTTTTAAGGGATCTAGTCCAATTCCCTGTTTTTCAGATGAGTTTACAGAGAACCACAGTGAAACTAAGCCAGACAGCTGATGCATCATAGGGTGTCCCTGGGACTGTGAGGTGCCAGTGCAGCTGGGCCCAGGACAGTGAGGCCCTTGATATAAGTGTGTGTACTCTGGAGGAGGCAAGGAGAGGAGCCAGCTCCTCCTTTTGGGTGTCAGCATCATTTCTTTCACATGGTTTTGAGAAGGCAGTATTGAATTAAGCAGTGAGCTTGCCATCCAGAGGTGCAGACGTCGTAAGTTCCTTACTTCTAGGAGGAGCCCCTGCCTGCCCCTGCTTTCTTGATTAGCCAAATCCCAATCAGAGGTGAAAGAACAAATGTCCTTTTTGTGTCAGATTTCGTTTCTACTACCTAGACACCTTACGGCAGTTGAGACTTACCTAAGAGCATTTTAATGGCAGAGCTCAGACTCCTTTGTATCGCAGTGCCTCTCTACTTGAAATGAATTTAATTTCTCTTCCATGAAAGAGATTTATGTGGGAGACTTGTTAAAGAATGTGTTGACATCTGTTTAGGTGTTATTCCCTAAGTGTATGCCATAGTACTTTTTTATACACAGTTCTGGTGTCTAATTATCTCAGATCTGCATCGTCTCCTTAGCAAAGTCCCTGAGGTCCTGTATCATTTTGATCTCTCTTTTGTTTGAACCTCAGGGTATGGAACATTTTAAGCATTCAATAATTAACTTGAATAGTAGGTAAATATTTGTTATCAGTTTCTAATTGCACCAAATTTTACATTTTATCATAATGGAAAACATATGAAGAGCTGGATTTGCTACATAAAGTTCATACCATCAGAAGGTTTAAGATAGAGAAGTTATTTAGTGCTGTTGTCATTTAAAAGGAGCCAGTGCTCCCACATTAGAGTTATATTTAATATGTTAAGAATTAAAGTCAGGAAGAATAAGATAGGTCACTTACTTAAGTAGCTTTTAGTCATTTGGTTAGTCTGTTAACTTTTATGGCATCATCCCAAAATATATGTAGTTACAAATAATGAATACCTGTCTTATCTGAATTATAATCTTCTGTGTGTTTTGTTGTACTGATTTGCTGTGGGTTTATCTTGGAGGAAAAAGAAATATTTCATGCCTTCTTAGGATGGTTTTACAGAGGGGTGCAAATGTGACCAGTCTTAGTACTTGATCCCAGTCAGCATTCAAAGGGCATGTTTTTGGTGTCAGAGGGAATTAGGTGAAAAAAATATGGATCGATTAGTATAAATATGTTACTGCTATTAGAAAAAGTAAGGTACATTCCATATTAACAATGGACAGCATTATCATTTCTGTTTCAAGGACCCGATGAATATCTAATATGAATATATAATCTTTATTCAAACTTCTATTTGATTTGTGTATACTCTGTTTGCCTTGTCTTAAATTCTCTTTTTTACATGATGATATTAAATATTTGTGTTTAGCTGATACTAGGTATTACTAGCCTCTATGGTTGGTTGAAAGAGATGCTTCTTTCTCAGTCTAGAATTTATACCCATTTCATATATTTGTAGGTAATTCATTCTCCTGTTTCACTAATGCACACATACTCAAAAGACTTGAGACATTTTATATACATTTGCCAGTTTGGGGATAAAAAATCTGTCAACCAACTCTCCAGAGTCTGCTTTTTCAATTAGTCTGTAATTCACATTTACTTTGAGGTATATGTACGCTAGTAGGTTAGATTAGTGGGTGTATTCAAGCTGACTTCTTTTACTCATCAGCATGTCTTTGAAACTCAGCCTGGTTGTTGCGTGTATCAATGGTTGATTCCATTTCGTTGCTCAATAGTATTCTCTTGTATAGCTGCACTAACAGTTTGTTTATCCATTCACCTGTTACAGAAGGATATTTGGGTTATTTCCAGTTTGAAGCGATTGTGAATAGAACTGTTATAAACATTTATATATGGGTTTTGTGTGAACACAGTTTTCATTTCTCTAGGATAAATACCAAGGGTTGGGATTGCTGGGTCATATGGTATATGTATGTTTAACTTTATCAAAAGTTGCCAAATTGTTTTCAAGAATGGCTGAAAACAGCCCCACTCACAATGTTATAAGAGTTCTAGTTCCTTTGCATCTTTGCCAGCATTTTGTGTTACCACCACTTTTTATCTTATCTGTTCTATGTCATTTTGGCTTTAAATTTGGATTTCTCTAATGTCTAATAATATTGAATATTTTTATCTATTCAATGGCCTTCTATCTGTTCTTTTCAGTGAACTCTGTTCAAGTCTTTTGCCCATTTTTTAATGGCTGTTATATGTTTTCTTACTGTTGAATTTTGAGAGTTCCTTGTATATTCAGGATAGAAATCCTGTGTCAGATATGTCATTTGCCAATAATTTCTCCCAGTCTGTACTTTGCTTTTTATTCTCTTCACACTGTCTTTCACAGAACAAAAATTTTTCATTTGAGGAAGTTCAATTCATATTTTTTTTTCTTTTATGGATAGTACTTTTGGTGTCACGTCTAAAAATTCTTTAACTCTATGTCACAATGATTTTATCTCATGTTCTAAAAGTTTTATAGGTTTGCATTTTACAAGACATTACATCTGTGATCCATTTTGAGTTATTGTATAAGGCATGAAGTTTAGGTTGAGGTTTGTATATTTGGTATATGGGTTGTCCAATTGTTACAACACCTATTGTTTAGGGAAAGACTACCCTTTCTCCACTGAGTTGTCTTGAACTGTTGTCAGAAATCAGTTGGTCACATTTGTGTGGGTCTCTTTCTCAGCTCTATTCTGTTTTGTGTGTCTGTCCTTTCCCAATACTACGGAATGTTTTAATTACTGTTGGTTTTTTATTATATTTAAAAGCAGGACGTATGATTCTTTCAGTTTTATTCCTCTTCAAAATTATTTGGCTATTCTAGTTCCTTTTCCTTTGGTTTTAAAATCAGTTTCTTTGTTTCTATAAAAAATATACTGGGAAGGGATTGATTAGAATTGTGTTAAATCTCTAGATCAGATGGGAAGAATTGACATCTTTAATATGTTGAGTCTTCCAGCCCATGAATCTGGTATCTCTCACTGCTTATTTACATATTTTCTTATTTCTTTCATGGTGTTTTAGTTTTAGCAAACAGCTCTTGTACATGTTTTGTTAGATTTAATAGTTCAGTATTTCAGAGGTATTACAAATAGCCTTTAAAATGTTTAGTTTCTAACTGTTCATTGCTAATATATAAAAATATGTTTGACTTTTGTGTATTGACCTGTATCCTGTGGCCCTGTAATCTTACTCTTTAGTTCTAGAAGGTTTTCTTGGTAGATTCTTTGGGATTTCTATGTAGATAAATATGTCTTCAAATAGAGATAGTTTTAATTCTTTCTAATCTGTACGCTTTTTTTTTCTTCTTGGTTTCTTTCACTGGCTAGGACATCAAATACAATGCTGAATAGAATTGATGAGAGTAAATATCATTGATTCCAATTATAGAGGGGAAAGCATTTTTCCCAATTACAGAGTGAAAGCATTAAGGCTTTCACCATTAAGCATGTTAGCTGTAGGCACGTCCTTTTACCTGATTTGGGTTTGTTTTGCTGGTTTTTTCTTCTAGCTTCTTAAGGTGGACAGTTAGATTACTGATTTGTTAAGTTTCTTTTTTGCTAATAATAAGCATTTAATGCCATACATTTTCCTCTGAGCATTGCTTAACTACATTATACAAATGATGTATTTTTATTTCCTTTCAGTTCGAGATATTTTCTAACTGCATTTGAGACTTCCTCTTTGACTCATGGATTATTTATATCACTTAATTTCTAAATTTTTGGAGATTACTTCTGTTATTGATTTCTAGTGTAGGTTCATTATGGTCAAAGAACATATTTTGTGTTACTTCAGTTCTTTTAAATTTGTTAAGATTTGTTTTATGGCCTAGGATATGATCTGTCTTGGCGAACATTTTGTGTTTACTTGAAGAGAAAGTGTACTTTGCTCTTGCAGGGTAGAATTTTTTATAGATACCAATTAGATAACAGTTGGTTAATAGTGTTCCGTCTTGTGGTTGATTTTTTTTTTCTGTTAGATTTTTGTTGCATAGGTTTTTGTTTGTTTGTTTGTTTGCTTGCTTTTTGAGATGGAGTCTTGCCCTATTGCCCAGGCTGGAGTGTAGTGGCAAAGCCTCGGCTCACTGGAACCTCCGCCTCCCGGGTTCAAGCAATTGTCCTATCTCAGCCTCCAAAGTAGCTGGGATTACAGGCACGCACCACCAAGTCTGGCTAATAGTTTTGTATTTTTAGTAGAGACGAGGTTTCACCATGTTGGCTAGGCTGGTTTCAAACTCCTGACCTCAAGTGATCTGCCCGCCTTGGCTTCCCAAAGTGCTGGGATTACAGGTGTGAGCCACCTCGCCTGGCCAGTTGCATAGTTTTTTGAGAGGAGGGTGTTGAAATCTCCAACTGTAATTGTAAATTTGTCTATTTCTCCTTCCAGTCTGTCCGTTTTTGCTTCATATATTTTGAAATTCTGTTGTTAGGTGCATGCATATTTAGTTATATTTTCTTGGTGAATTACCATTTTCATTATTATATTGTGGCTCTTTTTATTCCTAGTAATTTTCTTTGCTTCAAAACTTACTTATTTGATAATGATACAGACAGTTCACATTTCTTTTTATTAACATTTCCATGGTATATGTTTTTTTCATCCTTTTACTTCTGACCTACTTATCTCATCATATTTGAAATAAATTTTAATTGAGTCATCCTTTTCAAAAAAAATCTAACAATTTTGTCTTTTATTGGTATTTTTAGGTTATTTACATTTAATGTAATTACTGATATGTTTAGATTTAGCCCTGCTGTTTATTATTTGCTTTCTATTTGTTCTTTTTATATATTTTCCTCTTTTTCCCCTTCCTGCTGTCTTTTGAGTTAAACAGTTTTTAGTATTCTATTTTGATTTTATTGTTTTTTAAAAATTATGTCTCATTATAGTGTGTGTTTGTAGTTGCTCTAAGATTGTAACATGTACATTTAAGTTTGTACAGTCTACTTAGAATAAGTCTTTTTCCACTTAAGTGTATTGTAGAAACCTTAACACCACATCCTCTGCCCTCTTCCTTTTTTGTTGTATTGTCTTTTGTATTCCATCTACATACATATAAAACCCCATCAGACAATTACATAGTTTCTGCTTTCAACCAGGTGGTTACTGTTTCTTTTTTTTTTAAACCTCAGTATCCACCAGATGGTTACCATTTCTTTGTTCTTCCTTAATTCTAGATACTACATTTTTTTCCCCTTGATATCATTTCTCTTCTATTCTTTAGTAACTCTTTCAGACTGGATCTGCTGTCAATGAATTCTCATAATTTTACCTTCATCCAAAAGTGTCTTCATTTTGCTTACTTTCCTAGAGTCTGAGTTGATAGTTATTTTCTTTCAACCCCTTAAAATGTGCTACTTCCTTTTGAATGCCATTGTTTCTAGTTAGAAATTTATAGGTAGTCAAATTACTATTCCCCTATAAGTAATGCATTACTTCTTTTGTTTTTTTCTTGCTACTGTCAAAATTCTTGTCTTTATTTTTCAGCAGTTTGCCTATGATATATCTGGGCATGGATTTCTTTGGATTTAGTCTGGTTGGTATCTCTGTGCTTCTAGAATCTGATATGCCTTGTATCTTTTACCAAGTTTGTTAAAGTTTTCAGCCATTATTTCTTCAAATACTTTTCTACATTGCTGTCTTCTACTCTCCTTTCAGGATATCAGTGACGTAAATGTCAGACCTTTTGATATCCCAAAGGTCCTTATGGCTCTATTCACTGTTTTTCTCCTTGTTGTTCAGACTAGATCATTTCTATCAGTCCATCTTCAGGTTCATCTTCATTTTGCTTATTAAGTCCATCCAGTGTTTAATTTCAGTTACAGTATTTTTCAGTTCTAAAAAAAAATTTTTTTTTTGAGACTGAGTTTTGCCCTTGTTGCCCAGGCTGGAATGCAGTGGCACAATCTTGACTCACTGTAACCTCTGCCTCCCAGGTTCAGGCGATTCTCCTACCTTACCCTCCTGACTAGCTGGGATTATAGGCATGTACCACCATGCCCAGCTAATTTTATGTTTTTATTAGAGATGGGGTTTCTCCATGTTGGTCCGGCTGGTCTTGAACTCCCCACCTCAGTGATTTGCCCACCTCGGCCTCCCAAAGTGCTGGGATTACAGGTATGAGCCACTGTGCCCAGCCTAAAATTTTCCTTCTGTTTTATTTTATGGCTTCTATTTATTTGTTAAGAGACTTATTTGTTTCAAGAGTGTTTTCACTTGTTGGATCATTTTTATAATAACCGCTTTAAAGTCATTGTCAGATAATTAACATACTGTGTCATCTCAATGTTGGTGTCTGTTTATTTTCCCATGCAAGTTGATATTTTCTGGGTCCTTCATATTCCAAGTAATTTTAGATTGCTTCCTGGGCATCTTCAATATTACATTATAAGACTCTGGGTCTTATTTAAATTCCATGGAGAATGTTGATATTTGTGTTTTAGCAGTCAGTTGACTCTGTTGGGCACAACCTTCAAGTTGCAGCCAGCTTTCTGTGGGTGGTGATTTCAATGTCAGTTTGTTTTCAAAGACTGTGGTGCTTTGCTGTTTGGGTCTGTCCTGTATGCAATATCAGTTTGATACTGTTCCAGTCAGTTTGAGATAGGTGGTAATCTCTCTCTTAGTTCAGTTCTCATCATTTTTGGTATGCTGTTTAGGTTGAGATCCATGCCGTGCTCAGCCCTGGGATCAAGCCAGGAGTTTATAATCAACTTTATGGATTGACTTTTCTGCACGTTCCTCCCTCTCAGCAATTTCCCTTATACTTTCTGCTCCTGACCTCTGAGTCCTTGAGAGGAAAAGCTGGGTCTTTTTCTACTCTGCTCACTTCCTGTGATTGCACCCACATCCAGGGCTAAGTGGTAGGAATACAGAGAGGAAAAAAAAAGTTGATGGAAAGAGGTTGCCCACTCT
The DNA here is from genome assembly GCF_009761245.1 of Sapajus apella. Taxonomy (NCBI): domain Eukaryota; kingdom Metazoa; phylum Chordata; class Mammalia; order Primates; family Cebidae; genus Sapajus; species Sapajus apella. The sequence goes on from NW_022436984.1 coordinate 20,138,825, forward strand.
CTTGAAATGACAGCTTCTAGGATTATGGAGGAATGTATCCCTCCCTCAGAATTTTAGGTACCTGTGGGAGCCCAACTATTACCTGCCACGATCCTTTTCCTAGCTTCTTAAGCCTGAACTGAAGGGCTTCTCCTGGATCTCTGCATTGATTTCCACTTCTAGGTTTCTCTCAAGTCGATGGCAGGATACAAGAAAAGAAAAAAGTAAACTTACCACTGGTTCCATGCTACCGTTGAATTTTGATCTTTTCCCATCTTCCACCCACCATTTACTTTTCAGAGCCTTTAAATAGCTGCTGCAGGCATTCTGGGGTTTTGTAGCTATATTAAGTAGGAGAGACAGGATGGAGTGTTTTTACTCTATCTTGGTTTGCTTTGGAGCAATGTGTACTGTTAAGTATGACATTCATTTTTTCAGTCAACACACGTAGCTATCATTTGAGTGCTTACTATGTATTGGGCACTTATTACATATGTTATTTACTTCTCCAATAACTTTCCCCATTTTAGACATGAGGAAATTTTAGGGTAAAACTGTTAACCTATGTCCATAGATGTTAAATACAAGCAAGGATTTGTATTTCTTCTTTTTTGAGACAGAGTCTTGCTCTGTCTCTCAGGCTGGAGTGCAATATCGCTATTTCAGTCACTGCCACCTCCACCTCCTGGGTTTAAGTCATTCTCCTGCCTGAGCCTCGCAAATGACTGGGATGGGACTACAAGTGCATGCCACCATGCCTGGCTAATTTTTGTATATTTAGTAGAGATCGGGCTTCACCATGTTGGCCAGGCTGGTCTTGAACTCCCGACCTCAAAGTGATCTGTCCACCTCGGCCTCCCAAAGTGTTGGGATTACAGGGATGCGTCACCACACCTGCCAGGGATTTGTATTTCCGACCCCCAAAGCTTTGCCATTTGCCTCTATGCCAGTGTGGTCCCAGGGCTAGCATCATCAGAATCACCTGGGAACTTGTTAGAAACATAAAGTTTCTGGCTCTACCTCAGATCTATTGAATCAGAAATACTGGTAGTGGGACCCAGTAATTTTGACAAGCCCTCTGTTACCCTGATACATGCTAAATTTGAAAAACACTTCTCCATGCTATATAACTTCACAAGCACTATGTGTGGTTTAGTTTCTTAGCAAAACCTTAATATAAGAAACCAATTTTTCACTATTGTTTGAGACATATGCCAGTATGCTAAAATCTAATTTTCTGCTAACATCACTGACATACAGCTTGAAATGGACACTTTATTACTCAAGACAACAGTAGTTAAAATATAAATACTGTGACTTAAAAATTTTAAATATGTGTGCATAATAGGGGCTCCAAAAGTAGTCAGGTGTTGCTTAACAACAGGGATACGTTCTGGGAAATATGTCATGAAGCGATTTCATCGTGCCAACATCATAGATAAGACTTACACAAACCTAGATGGTATAGCTTGTATAGCCTACTATACACCTAGGCTATATAGCGTTGCCTGTTGCTCCTAGGCTAGAAACCCATATAGCATGTTACTGTACTGAATACTCTAGATGTTGTAACACAGTGGTGTTTATGAATCTAAACATTATACATAGAAAGGGTACAGTAAAAATACAGTATAAATATTTTTAAATGGCATACCTGTATAGGGCACTTATTTTGAATGGAGCTTTCAGGACTGGAAGTTGCTCTGGGTGAGTCAGTGAGTGGTGAGTGAATGTGAAGGCCTAGAACATTACTGTATTGTAGGCCCTATAACCACTGTACACTTAGTCTATACTAAATTTACTTAAATTTCTTTCTTCAATAATAATTTGACCTTTAGCTTATTTACTTTGTAGACTTTTTAATTCTTTGTAACTTTTTATCCCTTTTGTAGCAACACTTATTTTAAAACACAAACACACAGTTGTACAAAAATACTTTCTCTTTATATCCTTGTTCTATAAGCTTTTTTCTGTTTTTAAATTTTTAGATTTTTTTGTTAAAGACTAGGATACAAACACACACATTATCGTGAGCATACACCTGGTCAGGATCATCTAGACATCACTAGAATATGAACTGTTCAGCTCTGTTGTGATCTTAAGGAACCACAATCATAATATGCCATCTCTCATTAACCCAGACATTTTTATGCAGCACATGACTATATAAGTAAAGAAAGCACACTTAGATATCGTTTTTGGCCAACAAATCACTTCACCTCTGGTAACTACTATCTTATGTAATGCCCTATATTTTACATTTCAGGATATTAATACTGTTTGTCCTGGATTTCAGGGCAACTTTTGAGATTGTCTCAGATTAAGATTAGGTTGTCCGGGCGTGGTAGCTAATGCCTGTGTAATACTAGCACTTTGGGAGGCCAGGAGTTTGAGACCAACCTGGCCACCAACATGGTGAAACCCTGTCTCTACTAAAAATACGCAGTTAGTTAGGCGTATTGGCAAGCACCTATAATCCCAGCTACTCAGGAGGCTGAGGCAGGAGAATTGCTCGAACCTGGGAGACTGAGGTTGCAGTGAGCCAAGATCATGCTGCACTCCAGCCTGGGTGACAGAGTGAGACTCGGTCTCAAAAAAAAAAAAAAAAAAAAAAAATGATTAAATGGCCCATGGTTGGAGAATGGGTTCTATTTCATACAGTTTTTTCCACAAAATATTAAATGTATAACTAAATTTAATTTGTATATTCTTATAAGACATTTTATATACACTTGCTGATCAGGGGAAAAAAATTTGTTAACCACATTTTCAGAGTCTGCTTTTTTAATTAGTCTCTAATTCTCATTTACCTTTAAGTGTATGTAGGCTAGTATATTAGATTGGTAGGTATATTCAGATATGAAGGTTAATTGTGGACCATTGTCTCTTTTGTGATAAATTTTGGGGTCAGAAACACTTGTGTTTAAATCTGAGTTCTCCTTTTACTAATTAGTTTGGTGGGGGTTTGGAGCAGAGCAGAGGTTATTAATTCTCTATTGTAGAAATAAGCTTTATAGCCGTTCTTTTTGTATTTTAAGTCCATTACTCCATGGTGTCTGCATTAGCAATATGCATACTATCTGCTGGATACTCTTCAAGGAGTATCAGTACTAAGGTAGAAAGGGCTGCTATAGGCCGAATGTTTGTATCAAAACCTAATCCCCAGCATGATTGTATAAGGAGGTGGAGCCTTTGGGAAGTGATTAAGTTATGAGGTTGGTACCCTCATGAATGGGATTTGTGCCTTCGTAAGGAGCTGAAGAGAGTTCTCCTTCCACATGTGAGGTTACAGTGAGAAGGTGGCCATCTGTGAACCAGGAAGCAGACCCTCACCAGACACCAAATCTGCAATGCCTTGATGACCTTAGACTTTCAGCTTCCAGAACTATGAGAATTACCTTTCTGTTGTGTTTTTGTTATGACAGCCAGAAAATATTAATACTAAGACACAGACCCTGCCCTCCAGGAGCTTATTGTCTATTGAAATAAACAGGAAAGGACTTAGACAAAAACGTGATTGCTGTGATACAGATATGTACAAAGGACTGTGGATGTGGTGTGTTGGAGCCAGGTCTGGCCAGTAGAGTTGAACTGTTGGTGGTATATACACCACAGAAACCAGCAAAATGCTGTGTCTAGTCAGTTCTGCTATAATGAGATGTATACATTCTTAAAAATCACCTGGTGTAGGGAAAATTGGGATTGGGGCACAACACATGAAAGTTTCATCAGTAACACATTTCTAAAAGAAGTAGGAACCTAATAAAAATTATAGTACCGTTTTAACAATTTTACATGTTAAAATGGTTAAGAGAAAGAAAAATACTGTAATAAATATGGTACTTTACCTTGAAAAAGGCCTGAAGTTTGCTTGTGGAAGTAGTAATGGGAAAAGTTGCCTCTTGTGAGTTACTGTGAAATGGTGGAAGGATGGTTGCCTGAAATCTGAGGAAAAGTTAACACCAGATGTGGATGGCTGTGGCTGGCAACATAACTGAGGTCGCTGGGAGATGTTTGATGTGTATGTGTTGTGTATTCCTATGTTCAGGCTCTGTGGCTGGACGCAGTTTTATTTTATCCATCTAGTGTTAAATGGCACATAAGTAAATGGGATGCATGTGCTCATGTTGTTCCCCAATGTACACTGAAAGAAATTCTAGTTTTCAAAGCAAATGTTATAGTAGAGCTGACTGTATCAGAGCTTTTATTCCATTCTGAGAGCTGGCTTACCAGAGCACCACTGGAAGGAGCTGTCAGTCAGCCTGGAGGGCTCTTGGATGCCTTTATAGGGAAGATGATGAGTAGTGAACTGAGACTTGCCGAATGAGTGTAATAATATTTTTGCCAGGTATAGTGTAAGTAGAGGAAGGACATTCCAGGCAGAGGGAAGAGCAGCTTGTGGAAGAGCATGCAGAAGGAAGCCTGGTGTCTGCAGAAAACTCATGCGTAGTTTGAACCTGGAAAGAAAAACAGTTAATGAAACTTAGTGGTTAGGCAGGGGCCAAATTCATCATGGCCCAATGTGCCACTTGAAAGAATTTACATTTTATCCTTCAAGGGGTAGAGACCACTGAAGAATTTTGAACAGAGGCTATTTCCCAGAGCTGATTTCTGTGGCACTCCCTGGAGACAGTATGGAAGATAGTTTCAGGCAGGTCCAACTGGGCTCTGAATCTGGAGGTAAGGAAGAACAAATGTGTATCTTTAATAGGCTTGACCCCTTTGAGAATATTATAAAAGCTTATAGATGCTCACTGGCAACTGTGTCCTTTCTATGTTCCTAGAAATCATTATTACTGTAATTTCATCTTTTGATATTAAGGGTCAGGGCCATGAGTTAGGCATAAAATGGTGATGAGTCAGGTGAATTTATAACCAGCTTTCGCAATAGCTAGTTTCGCTGTAAGCTTTATTCTTACAATATTTAAAAATTAGATGGTGAATCATAATTGGAGAGATTTTAACATCTTAATGTGTATCCATTGACAAATAATTACATAGATTCCTATTGTTGCCCAAATTAGTTTTATTTTATTTATTTATTTACTTTTTTGAGGCAGAGTTTCACTCTGTCAGGCAGGCTGGAGTGCAATGGCATGATCTTGACTCACTGCCTCCCAGATTCAAGTGATTCTCCTGCCTCAGCCTCCTGGGTAACTTGGATTATAGGTGCATGCCACCACACCCAACTAATTTTTGTCTTTTAAGAAGAGATGGGATTTCACCGTGTTTGCCAGGCTGGTCTTGAACTCCTGGCCTCAGTTGATCACCTGCCTTAGCCTTCCAAAGTGCTGGGATTAAAGGGGTGAATCACAGTGCCCAGCCCAGATTATTTTATAATAATAACCAGGCCAGGTGTGGTGGCTCATGCTTATAATCCCAGCACTTTGGGAGGCTGAGGCAGGCGGATCACGAGGTCAAGAGCTTGAGACCATGCTGGCTTTATATAAAAACACAAACAATTAGCCTGGCATGGTGGCACGCGCCTGTAATCCCAGCTACTCAGGAGGCTGAGGCAGGAGAATCGCTTGACCCTGGGAGGCAAAGGTTGCAGTGAGCCAAGATCCTGCCACTGCACTGCAGCCTGGGTGGCAGAGCAAGACCCTGTCTCAAAAAACAAACAAACAACAACAACAACAAAAACCCAGCTGGGTGGGGTGGCTCATGTCTGTAATTCCAATACTTTGGCAAACTGAGGTGGGAGGATCGCATGAGTCCAGGAGGTCAAGGCTGCAGTGATCCTGGATTGTACCAGCCTAGGTGACAGAGTGAAACTGAGACCCTGTCTCAAAATAAATAAATAAATAACCGTTGTAAGGGATGAATAAATAATAAGCAAATAAGATTCAAGGCTAAAAAAGCTATAACATTCTTTCACAGAAAATTTACAATTAGATACAAATGATTTAAATAACATGTTTAAATGAAGAAAGCCATATATCCCACTCTTTAAAAAAAATCAATATTTTCCCACAGTGCTCTTTAGCGAGTGTTTTGGTGCCTGTTACAGAGCAAGGTGCTGAGAAAACTCATAATCAGGTTGAAGATACTAATGACACACTAAAAGTAATTGAAAACCGGAATATCAGGTTAAAACATAAAAACCATGTTCTACAGTTTTCTGGTTAATAAACTATCCCATACTCTATTTAGGATGTGATCAGTGTGTAATAACTATTTATTAAAAGTCTGAAATGTAGTACTTAAGGGAGTGTTAGACAGAAATAATGGAAACATTGTGGGACCTTTTAGATTTTTCTGATCTTTGAAACTTAGGGAGAGTATAATTAATGAATTATGCATTCAGAGAGGCCATGTACCCTCTCAATAATTTGTCTTTGATACTTCTGTGGAGCAATAGTTGCTGGCGTTTTTTATTTCCTTAATAGGCACTGGTGTTTTTTTTTTTTTTATTAGAAAACTAAAATTTACAAAAATAATGTATAATTATTACAGAAAATAAAAGAATGCTACTTGCATGAATAAAAATGAAAGCTTCTAACGACCTTTAAAAGCGCTGATTTTTCTTTATAACTCTTAGGGGTCAGATCATCAAATACCAAGTTTCTGCTATTGGTAAGATGCTGTTCAGCTCTACTAACCTATGACAGCCATTTATGAAAGGAAACCAACATACAGGTGTAGGCATATAATAAAAAGAAATTTTGTTATTGATAGATGATAATTTTATTATTGATAGACAGTTATACCATAATTCATTGGCCCTAGTTCACTTTAATAGGCAGATATTTGAATCTTCACTTAATCTAGACATTGCTAAAGTATACATTTACCCGTATTCTTCTCCCTTAACTCTCAGAATCATAAATTTTTCTTCATGCCATATAATTTTTCTTCTAGTCCTCAGCATTTACTAAAATAATAATGTACCCATCTCTTATAAAAATAAGATTTTTTTTCCTGAACCCCTGTCCTCATCATACCTAATCCTTATTGCTTTGATTGTCTTCTGACTGATGTTTGGTTCTTCTAGAATATGCAGAGAAATGAAGTCTTAGTCATTTAATAGGACCACATCCAGGAATAAAAGCACCTTTTAAGCATGGCATGGAAGACCCTTTAGAATCTCTTTCTTCCCGTTTTCAGGTTGCTTTGTCAGGCTGCTTTGTCTTTTACTTGACACCGTCCATCCCATACATCAGCCATCTGAATCATTTTCCTTCTTCTGGAGAGCCAGGCCCTTTCCTGAGTCCATGCCTTTGTGATATTTGCCTGAAATGCCATTTTCCACTTGGCACATAGTTATTCAGTCATTAAAACCTAGCTCATGATCACCTTTACTGTGAAGCCTTTCCTGACCCCCTGCATTAGTTAGGATTAGTTGGGTATAGTAGCAAGTAACAGAAACTCCAAAATAAGGATAGCCTAAAAATGAGAATTTATTTCCTGTAAAAGTTCAGAGTTTGCAATGTAGGGCTAAAATGACAGCTCTGCTTCATGAAGTAATTTCCACCTCATGGCTTTGGAAGCTCGCAGATTTGACCCTTGTCCTCATGGTTCAAAATTGGAGTATCTTTGTTTTAATCAGCAGTCTGGAAGAAAAAAGAGACAAAGGGCATATGCCAGCTGTTTATGAAGAAAGCTTCCCTAAAGCCTCTCACACCATGTATCTGCTTGCATCTCATTGGCCAGAACTTAGTCCATGACCATAAGGAAGGTTATACTATTATGGAAGAAAAGAGAACAGGTATGGGAACAACTGGCTGTCTGCCACATTACTCTAAATAAAGGTAGTTGCTTTATGTTCCCAGAGCACTCTAATTATTTTCACATTTAGTCTGTATTGTAATTTGTTTGCCTTCTCTGCTGGATTCTGGACTTCTCAGAGACTGTGTTTCATCTTTTCATCTCTAGCTCTTTATATAAAGTTTAGCACATGATCCATGCTCATACACGTTGAATGAATGGATAAAGACATTTGGGAAGAGTACAGCAAAAATGTCAGACATAGCAGATGGCAGTATTTAAATACCCATGTGTACAAGGATAATTGCTTATGTAGACATTGATGTCTATTTCTTATACTTAATTTTTTACCCAATTTTCTCCATTATGTGAAAGAATAGACACAGTCAATAGTAGAGGGCATGCCTCAAAATTGACCCCACAGAACATAGTTATTTAAAAGGTAATATGATTCTGTGGTATACTTTTAAAAATTATTGCAGTAAAATATACATAAAATATGCCATTTTAACCATTTCTCTCTCTTTCCCTTCCCCCCTCCCCCCTTTACTCCCCCTCTCTCTCCCTCTTTTGAGACACAGTCTCTCTCTGTGGCCCAGGCCGAAGTGCAGTGGTGTCATCATAGCTCACTGCAGCCTAGACTTTCTGGGCCCAATTTGTCCTCCTGTTTCAATTTCACAAGTAGCTGGGACTGTAGGTGTATGCTACCATGCCCAGCTAATTAAAAAAAATTTTTTGTAAAGATGGGGCCTCACTATATTACGCAGGCTGGCCTTGAACTCCTGGGCCCAAATGATCCTCCTGCCTTGGTCTCCCAAAGTGCTGGGATTACAGGTGTGAGTCACCACACCTGGCCCATTTTAACCATTTTTAAGTGTATAGCTCAGTGGCATTAAGCACATTCACGTTATTGTGCACCCATCATCACCATCTATCTGCAGAACTTTTTTGTCTTCTCCAACTGAGACTCTATACTCATTAAAAACCATCTCCCCATTCCCTCCTCTCCCCAGCCCCTAGAGACTACTATTCTACTTTCTGTGTCTATGAATTTGACTGCTCTAGGAACGTCATGAGAGGAAGCATCCAATATTTGCCCTTTGGTGACTGGTTTATTCCGCTTAGCACAATGTCATTTCCCTTTTTTTTCTTTCCATCCAGCCCCAAATGTCAAGCACAATGTCTTCAAGGTTCATCCATGTTGTAGCATCTGTTAGAATATCCTTCCTATTTAAGGCTGAGTAATATTCCATTATATATATATATATGTCCATTATATATATATCCATTATATATATATATATACATATATATATATACCACATTTGGTTTGTCCATGCATATGTTGATGGACGCCTAGGTTGTTGTGCTACTCCCAAACACCCATTATCCACAGCACAAGCCACATACAGGTTGGTATCCCTTATCTGAAATGCTTGGGACCAGAAGTGTTTTGGATTTAAATATTTGCATTATGCTTAATAGTTGAGCATCCCTGATGTAGAAATTCGAAATGATCCTTTGAGCATTATGCAGGCACTCAAAAAGTGTCAGAATATAGGGCATTTTGAATTTCAGATTTTTCGATTCAGGGATGCTCAACCATTACTCACATAGCTTCTTAAAAGGAAATTTAAGAAAAGTACACTCACCTATATTAAGAACTTATTTTTCTAGCAAGTCATTTATCATCTCTCCCAATCATAGCTTCTGAAGTGTAAACTAAGAAAGTTATGAAACATTGTCCAGGTGTCAAATCTTATGGAATTGGAGAAATACAGTGGCCTTTCACAATAAAACACTAGATTTTAAAAGTCTCTTAATTATTTGGTGAGAGACACAGGACAATACAATTTGTAAATTCTTTTTCTTTTGAACTATGGAGATTTTATCATGACAATGAGAAGAAATATTATAGCTGTAGCTTGATGGTTTTGCTTTTATAAAATTCCTCTGGCATTGAAGAGAAAAGGATTCTTAATGGGTAAAGTAAGAAAAATTAACTCCATTCCAGGCCGGGCACGGTGGCTCAAGCCTGTAATCCCAGCACTTTGGGAGGCCGAGGCGGGTGGATCACGAGGTCAAGAGATCGAGACCATCCTGGTCAACATGGTGAAACCCCGTCTCTACTAAAAATACAAAACATTAGCTGGGCATGGTGGTGCGTGCCTATAATCCCAGCTACTCAGGAGGCTGAGGCAGGAGAATTGCCTGAACCTGGGAGGCGGAGGTTGCGGTGAGCCGAGATCGCGCCATTGCACTCCAGCCTGGGTAACATGAGTGAAACTCCGTCTCAAAAAAAAAAGAAAGAAAAGAAAAAGAAAAATTAACTCCATTCCTACTGCCTGACTTTTGTTATCAGATAGGAGTTAGTTTGGTGACAATAGTTATTATTGGGTGCTTTGTTGCTTATAATTTGCCAGATGCCTAGAAAATTCTGATTTGGAGTCTGTATCATAGTGGGCACATAGCCCAAATTCCAAATTAGCAGTCAAATTCTTTTACTAAAATTATCTGGTCAAGCTTTCAAATAATTAATGCATTTACATAGAATGCATATCCAGTGGTTTAAACAGAATTTCATAGAAGCTTTCCCATTGAAGCTGATTGTTTGGCCAGTTTGGCAAAATGGTGAGTCATGCTTTACTGGCCAACTCGCACACCAGCTGTTGGTATAATCAGTTACCTGAGCCAAGATGAAAGCAGCAGAATACAAGATAGTACCTTGGCTCAGACACCTGTCATTTCTTAAAAAAAAAAAAATCTGGATGTAAATTTCCATCCCTCCCCAATGCGCTTTGGGTTTTAAGAAGCAATGTATGACTATTTTTTATCTTTAGAATCTTATAGTTGTAGAGATAAATTGATATGCTTGAAATGATCTGAAAGTTGTGTTAAACTGTAAACACTTTTAGAGAAATCAACAGGGAGACATTTGAACTTGATGTAGATGTTAAAAATAGTAAGAGAGGTATTTCAGAGTAAAGAGAAATTACTTTGGATAAAGCAAGGCCTGATTATGGGTGGTAGTGAGTGAGTGCAAGGCACAAGATGCTGTAACTGTTGAATGTTACTAGAAGAAACAAAATCTGAGTATAATGAGTCCAGGAAGACAGGAGAGACCAAGGTGTTGTAGAAATCTAAGAATGGGACGAAAGAAATCTGGACAAAGTTACTGACAGTGAAAATAGACAGAAAAGGTACATTGGAGGGACATCTTGAAAAAAGAAACTATTGAACTAGGTAACATTTCATATGGTGGCATTTAGTGGAGGGAATAATGAGATTCTCTAAGATTTTCCCAAGAAATCAAGTACATACCTGGTAAATGACATTTCAAGTACAAACCTGGGGGGACATATTGTTAATTTTAGATATAGTTAATTTGAGGTCCAATGGAGAATAGCCAGAGTGGGACAGACTTTTAGGCTTTTAGTGGAGTTGAATGTGTGGACTAGAAGTATGTTTCCCATACACATCCAGTTGTATTTGAGGAGGTAAAAATTGATCCTAGAGAATACTTATTTATAAATGTAAAGGCAGGAACATATGTTCTCATAGCTTCTATGTATATGTTAAAAAATCTTTAAGTAAAACTTTTTTCCCATTAGGAGGAACATTTTACTTGAAGGAACTAGGTTAGTTAAATACATGAAGTTCATCAATCACATCCAGGAAACTGAAGTTTTTTCCCATACAGAGAAATAAGAAAGCTAATAAGCTGCATCTTGCTAGCAGTAAGTAAGACGCAGAATCAGGATAAGAACTCAGATTCTTTTAAGAACAACATCTTAAAATGAACATTGTCGCAGAATAATGTCATATCAAGGAGAAATATATTCTTAAATATTGTAAATTATTGGATTATTTAACATGTTTAATTTTATAACATTTGAAGTAACATACCAGTAGAAAAGTGGATGCTTCAGGTTCTTCTTAGGTGGGATATTTAGTTGGATCAACTGTGCCAAATTTTATTTGTGGCTTACTCTCTGTTTTTGTAAATAGCAAAACATACATATAACTATATGAAGTCAAAGAGAAAAAAACTTGGCAGAAGACTATATCCATTATTATTTGATTGTAAATTGTCCTAAGATGTAATATCTTACAGGAATAATAATAGAAAGGTAATGTAATTAGAGAAATAATAGTCTTGTGTAGGAGTGGACTATTATTGGGGTTTCACTGAAGGATGCCTGAGGTGGTTGTTAGTAGCACTTTGCCAGTACTTCCAAGCACAAGTACAGTACTGCTTTCTGCTTTCTTTGTTGTCTCTCTTGCGTATACTGCTTTTTGGTTATTTTCCTTTTCTGTAGTAAAATGTAACCCATATATAAAAGAATGAATACATTATAAAGGTACAGTTTAATGAGCAATTACAAAGCATATTTGCTACCCAGATTAAGAAATAGAATATTGCCAGTGTACCAGAAGCCTGCTGTGTGCCCTTTGCCAGTCAAACTCTACCTGTCCCCACCCCATGCCATCCCCCAGAAGTAACCATGTTCTTACTTTTGTGAAGATTATTTTTTCTTTCTCTTTTACCATCAATGTCTGCATCCCTAACTGGTATGGTTTAGTTTTGCCTCTTTTGTATATACATGTCTACACACATATGTTTACATGTCAGTATTCATGTGTATATTTTCATTTCTCTAATCCATTGTGCATATACTATTCCATTGTATCAATATACCATAATATGTGTATTCTGTTCTACTTTATAATATTGAAAAATGCAGCTGTGACCAGCTTAGGAAATAGGAAGTAATGCCAAGGAGAATCTCCTCTCTCAGAGAACTAAGGTATTAGCTATTCAAATGGAAACCTTTATTTGTAGAATACTTCTTAATATCATGTTGTATACTAGATTTCTAGGGACCATGAGTTATGAAATACTGGATGAGACCTCTTGTTATTACATTTTGTCACTGAGTAATTTCAGTGCCTGCTATTCCTACAGTCACGTCTAAGGAGAACATTCACTAAGGGAGTAAACCAAGATAGCTGTGCGTTAGATCATGAATGACCTTACCTTACCTGGTCATAGGTGATTGGACTGGCATGGGTATCCAAATTAAAGTCACCAGTGATTGGTCAGCCACTGCCTAACCAGGTGGACTAGCACAGAAACTTGTTTACACTTGGGAATCAGCTTAACCAATCACATTCTGACAGGCCTTACGATTGGCTATATTTGTTTAAAGAAATACAGCTTTTGCTTTTAATTTTCTGTCTGTATATACTCCAGATAGACAAGGTGGAGTGCCACTTACTGTAAGGATACACATAATGTGTATCAGAAAACTCACATAAAAAAACAGAGATTGGCAGTTAAGTATTGGAAGCAGAGTTTTTTTTTTTCAAGACGGGGTTTCACCATGTTGGTCAGGCTGGTCTTGAACTCCCGACCTCAGGTGATCCGCCTGCCTTGGCCTCCTAGAGTGCTGGGATTACAGGCATGAGCCACTGCGCCCGGCTGGAAGCAGAGTTTGAAAAATCAAGAGAAAGCGATAGGAGGGGCTTGTGATAGACCAAGAATTAGCAAAAGATATTAGAAAGTGGTACCTATAAGGCAGAAGAAGAATACAGAGTCTAGAAGCAGAGATACCAGTTGGTGGCTGGAGGCAAATCACATATCTAAAGCTGATACCCGGGGATTTGCTGGGTCCTAGTAAGAACCAGAGTTGTAGAATGAAGAGCTGCCAATGCCTGCTGCTCCTCTTGCTGCTTCCTAGGGCAGCCCTGGAACCAGACCCATTCCCAGTCCCAGTATCCTTGAGGCCTAGACCCACTCATGTTACTGATTTTGTTCTTGGACTTCTGACCTGTTTTCCTGATCAAATCCATGCCTATTAATCAGGATCCTTCCCCATCCATACACACCTACATTTGTCTACCCTGAGTGTTAGAACCTTGCAACCAAGAGAGACTCATAAATGAGTTGAAATTCATTAGTGGTATTACTTACCACTAATTCCCAATACTGTTTGAGAAAGTCACACTGGCTTGAGTAGAGATCTGTGTTTGCGATTCCTTTCTCCTTTGATTGCGTTCTCTACCCATCTAACCCACCATTTCTTTGCGTCGCTTTCCGTTCTCACCGTTGCTTCATCTTTTCTTTAAAAAGTTTTAAAAATATTTCATTATTAATTTCTTCTGCATTTTAAATATATCTTTGAATTTATAATATGAAATTAAATTGATCTTTTTCAAGATCAACTTCCTTTTTATTTTATTTTTTTGAAACAGAGTCTTACTCTACCACCCAGGCTGGAGTGTAGTGGCATGATCTCAGCTTACTGCAACCTCTGCTTCCTAGGTTCAAGCAATTCTTTCACCTCAGCCTCTGAGTAGCTGGGATTACAGATGCACGCCATTACGCCCAGCTAATTTTTGTATTTTTACAAATCTCAAAGTGCTGGGATTACAGGCATGAGCCACCACACCCAGCTCCAAGATCTACTTTCCTTTTTAAATCGCATTTAAAAATATTGAATCTAATATTTTGGAAAGTACTAAAAAGAAAAAAAATTACAATCATCAGAAACCATCCAGAGATAACCACAGTGGTATTTCCTAACTATATATATATATGTATATATTTGTAATTTGTGGTATATATGTGTGTTGAGGTCTATTTACTTGTACTATTTTATAACCATTTTTATTTAATTTCATGAACATTTCCAGAATATTAAATGCTCCAGAAACATGGTTTTTTGTGTCTAATATTCCAGCATATAAAAGTACCACAATTTATTTAACCCGCCCTCCATTCACTGAGCATTATGATTATTGCCAGTTGTTTCTGAATATAACTAATGCAATGATGAATATTTCCTGTATATAAATCTGCATTCTTACCTGATTATGTTCTTGGAATAAGTTTCTAATTGTGAAACCTTGAATAGAAAGACGTGCATAGTTTTAAAGCTTTGGTACATAATATACAATTTCCTTTTTGAAATGTCATATGGATTTATGTTCTCACATTAGTGTGTGACAACAGTACTTTCTCATTACCCATGCTAGATGGTACCATTAAAATGTAAAAGAAATAAAAGCAAATTTTGCCAGGTTGATAAATCTTATATCACATTTTAATTTGTATGTCTTTGACAAATTCCAAGAATGACCTTTATTCCAATATTTATTGGCCAAGTATACATCTGATTTGTGATTATTCTGGAGCTATCCTTTGCTGTTTTTTAATTGAGGTGTCGTGTTTTACCATTTTCTTTGTCTTGTTTCCTTTTTTAAATAGAGACAGGTCTTGCTTTGTTGCCCATGCTGAACTTTGAAGTCCTGGGCTCAAGCATCCTCTCCACACCCCCACTGCCACCCCAACCTTCTTAGTAGCTGGGCTGAGGTGCACACCACTGCATCTGGCATATCTTTTTCTTATAAATTACATATATTAATTTTCAACATATGACAGCTTACTGTAGTTTTAGTGGAGATGGGGTTTCACTGTTGGCCATGCTGGTCTCGAACTCCTGACCTTGTGATCTGCCAATCTCAGGCTCCCAAAGTGCTGGGATTACAAGAATGAGCCATCACGCCCGGCCTGTTTACTACTTTTAAAATTAGGTTTATGTTTTTATAATTAGTTGAAATTCTTACCCATTCATCTTATGGGAACTTTTGAGATTACTCAATTTTAGGCCCCAAAGTATAGTTTTTTAGTTTCAGAAAACTCGACTGTTAACTTTTTGTAAGTTTTTCATTTACTTCCTCCCCCCCCGCCCACTATATATATGCACATATAATCATCATGTTACAGGAAAGGAGTCCTGATCCAGACCCCCAAGCGAAGGTTCTTGGATCTCGCCCTGAAAGAGTTCAGGGTGAGTCCATAAAGTGAAAACAAGTTTATTAGGAAAGTAAAAGAATAAAAGAATGACTGTTCCTTTCAACAGCCCTGGGAGCTGCTGGTTGCCCATTTTTATGGTTATTTCTTAATGATATGCTAAACAAGGGGCAAATTATTCATGCCTCTTCTTTTTAGGCCATATAGGGTAACTTCCTGACATTGCCATGGCATTTGTAAACTATCGCTGGTGGGAGTGTAACACATGAGGACCACCAGAAGTCACTCATGGCCTCCTGGGTTTTGGTTGGCTTCTTTAATGCAGCCTGTTTTATCAGCAAGGTCTTTATGACCTGTGCTTTGTGCTGACCTTCTGTCTCATCCTGTGACTTAGAATGCCTCAGCCGTCTGGGAATACAGCCCAGTAGGCCTCAGCCTCATTTTACCCAACCCCTACTCAAGATGGTTCACATGCCTCTGACAAACATATGTATACTCGAACATTTGTATAATGATAATTGAGTAAGAGTTGTACAAAGGACTGGGGGGGCATCTCCAAATATATCAGAAATTTAAACAAAGGCCTTCCATTTGTATTTTCTATTGGTAATAGCAGGGAAAAAAGGAAGGAGAAACACAATGGATTATATTTTTCTCATTTTCCGTGTAAAGGAAACATCAGTTTTTTAAAGAGAAACCTTGGCAGTAAAGTCAAAGAGGAATTTGTTTTGTGGGGGTCTTTATTATCAGGGGTGATGTCTTTGATACTTTTTTTCTTTTTTTTTTTTTTGAGAAGGAGTCTAACTCTGTTGCTCAGGCTAGATCACAGTGGCGAAATCTTAGCTCACTGCCACCGCCCCCTCCCGGTTTCAAGTGATTCTCCTCCCTCAGCCTCCCGAGTAGCTGGGATTACAGGCATGAACCACCAGACCTGGCTAATTTTTGTATTTTTAGTAGAGTTGGGGTTTCACCACGTTGGTCCGACTGGTCACGAACTCCTGACCTCAAGTGATCCGGCTACCTCTGCCTCCCAAAGTTCTGGGATTACAGGCATGAGCCACCGCACCCAACCCTTTGATACCATTTTTACAGAACATGGAATAATACAAGACCATGTATTTGATAAACTAAAAGTTGAGACCATAACATTAAGCTGTAATTATGGTAAAGTATTTGTGTAGGGAGCCAAAATAGTACAAACCACATATATATCTTTCTGGTGAAGTAATTTGATAATAGATAGAGCACAGAAAATCAGTATGGGTGGTGAGATATTCCCAAACTAGTTCTTTCAAAATAATAATCAAGATTTTTTTTACCTGATTTTATGTATATTTGTGATTTCTGTTTAGTACTTGGAAAATAGTTGTGGAGTGGTTCATCCATACTAGATCTAAGTATTTTCCCTGGAAAATTTTACATTTTATTGTGAAAATTAGAAAGTCTACTATATAACAAGATGTAGGATTATCCCGTTTAAGTGGATTTCTAGGACTGACCTGCAAGCAATAACAAAGGATTTTTACCTGCTACACTTCAAACAATTATGATGTGAACTGTTTAAGTTGATAGTAAGTGCTAATTCATTTCAGATCTCAGAGAACGTCTAAGAACTTTGGGTATATTAATAAAGCACTACATCTTTGTCAAAGAATATTGAGAATTCTACTTTAAACTGCTCAGTTCATCCTTGAGACTGTTTAAACCTACTTTTCTTTATCTGTAAAAGAAGTCTTAATTTTAAGCCGTGTTTATGGGAAATGACTATACCTTAAACTGTGTAGGAAGTTCTCTTAGGGGAGACAGGAAAGGGAAAGTGTGTATTAGAGGAAGAGTATTGCTTTGATTACATGTTTTTGTAGCTAGCACTAAACTTACATTGTTCAAATTGAACATAAATTTGTACCTGATCAATTTCTAGCTATGGAGTATGAGACTATTTAAATAACACAGTATTATACATTAGGATTTTACTTTAATTTAATTGGAGAGTAGTATAATCAGAATTAGTAGTTAACTGTTGTGCTGTGTTAGAGACCTTAAATAATTTGATTTTGTTTGTGGAATGCTCTGCTTATTTTAAAAATTCTCATATTTAAAGAAAGATCACAGATCTTTGAGGTTAGTTAATTGAGTTGCTTGTACAGGAAGGACAACTGGCCTGGCTAGAGACAGAAGGTTGCTTATCCTCTGTAACATTTCCCATGAAAGACTCTTCACAAATCTCTTTTGATTGTTTATTTACCTTTTTAACCATTTGAACTATAATATTTTCCTGAGAGTTTCTTTGTATTAGTCTTTAGAAGGATTGAAGAGTGGCCAGTCAGAATTCCCATTTTTAAAGAAAGAGTCTCTGTATATGTAAAAACAACCATTTGATCACCATCATTCTCCAGATGGCATAATTCCAGCTATATTATCTCAGTATTCCTAAATTATAATACCATTATCTGTTGTTTTGCTGCACCTTTTGTTTCCAGTTTTTAAAGGGTAGAGGAAGTAGCCAGATATAGAGCCGTTTGATTTTTTTTTTCTTTGATGCTTGAAATTCTGGGATCAATATTGTGAAGGATGTTTCAAAAGGGAGAATGGAGAAATGTAGACGATTTAGGCACCTGATTCATCCATGCCAATGATGAAGACTGAACCTGTTAGGGGGCAGTGGAGATGGAGAGGAGGGATAGGCCTGATATGGTTGTGAAGTAGACTGTAGACCCACATTCTTATGATTCACCACTCCCTATAGTAAATACAAGGCAGTGGTAACTCTAGGATATCTAGCATGTTTTCTACCCTGCCATTTGAATCTTCTCCTTTTAGAGTATAGAAATATCCTATCAGCCTATCTTCTTTAAGGTTGTATTCTTTGTTGCATCTCTTTTAATTTTGGTTTCTACGTGTTTGTTGTTAGTATGGTATGTAGTTATGTGATTGATTTTTGTGTGTTGATCTTGCATCCTGTGACTCTGTGTCTTAGTTTACTTTTGTTCATTTTTTAAGATTCCTTAGGGTTTTCTATGTAGACAATCATGTCATCAGAAATGAAGTTTTATTTTATCTTTTCCAATTTGTATGACTTTATTTCTTTATCTTGCCCTATTGAGCTGGCTGTTGGATCTCTTTTGACCTCTTGCTCTGGCCATCAGTGATTACACATCAGTGTTGCTGGATAGATTAGTTCCCTCTGCCTAGAACACTTCACATGGGCTGCTGTTTTCCTTGAGCAAAGATCTTAATTACTGATCCAGTCTTTAATGGCCATTGATTTTTAATTTCTTCTTGAGTCAGCTTTGGTAATTTATGTTTTTCTAAAAATCTAGCCATAAATCTAGCCATTTCTTTTTAGTTTTTAAATTTATTTGCTTATAGTTGTTCATAGTGGTCTCTTACCTTTTTTTTTTTTTTTTTTGAGACAGGATTTTGCTCTGTTGGCCAGGCTGGAGTACAATGATGCAGTCACAGTTCATGCAGCCTTGACCTCCTGGGCTCAAGTGATCCTCCCACCTCAGCCTCCAGAGTAGCTGGGACCCTAGGTGTACACCACCACACCCACCTAATTTTTGTATATAGAAACAGCGTTTTGCCTTGTTGCTCAGGCTAGTCTCAAAACTCTTGAGCAATGTGCCTGCCTTGGACTCTCAAAGTGGTATGAGCCACTGTGCCCAGCTGGTCTCTTATCTTTTAAATATTTGTTTTATGTCTTCATGTGTTTCCTTTTTTTACGTCTTGCATAATGTATCCATGTAGTCTGTGGCCCTGGGCTGTTACACGTTTTAAGGTTTCTTTGGTCTTCTCTTGCTCTGGACAGCGTATTTACTCATAGTACTACTCCTCTATAACCACATCCCCAATCCTTCTAATTTGCAGGTTCTAAGCTGCTATGCATTTGGTATCTGGCAAATAAAGTTTGCTTAAATTTTTGGTCAATTTAGAGTAAATAGGCATAAAGAAAGAACTTTAAATATTTACATCTGAGAGCTTGAACTATATCATCATGTTGTCCACATGTGGTACTCAGCAAATGTTAAAACGAATGTTTTAAAAATCTTTTAAGCTTCTCAGCTTTTGATAGATTAGGTTTAATTTCAGTTGTTAATAAAATAAAGATTTCTTGATTTCTGTGACTGAAAACTAAATTTGTATGTTACATGCTAATTGGTAAAACCAAAACTAAGCTGTCTTATTTGGAGTTTCCAGTTGATTATTTTGTTCGACATGCTTCTCTTTACATTTGTTTTCTTACATGATTAAAAGTTATCCTTATTTGCCTTTACCTCTCCTGATACCCTTCTCAAATAACCTCCTAAAGACTAATTTTAAGATGTTTACATTTTCTTTTTTATTTTTCTTTCTTTTTTGAAACATTTTCTCACTCTGTCACCTAGCCTGGAATGCAGTGGTGTGGTCTTGGCTCACTGCAGCCTCAGCCTCCCAGGTTCCAGTGATCCTCCCATCTCAGCCTCCTGAGTAGCTGAGACCACAGGTACGTGCCACTTTGCCTGGCTTATTTTAGAAAATCTTTTTATAGGCAGGGTCTCCCTATGTTGCCCAGGCTGGCCTCAAACTCCTGGGCTCAAACGATCCTCCTGCCTCAGCCTCCAAAAGTGTTGGGATTATAAGCATGAGCAACTGTGCTTGGCCAAATTTTTCTTACTCTTATGATGTCAGAGAAGCCTTATCCAAAAAAGGGGCACACATTGTCCGGATTGGTCTTTTATTCTTTCTTTCTTGGATTCATTACAAGTTGTTAAATTATTTCCCATTAATTTTTTTTTAGATCTAAGTTCATTTTTACCCACAAAATAGTTTTATTTTGTGTTTGCTATCTCTAAACATCATCTCTGTTCTTACATTTGCCTGAGCTAGTCTCCTAGTGTCATTTTTTTATACAACTCTCCTCATTTCCCATGTTCAGTTGATCTTCTATCCTATAGATTTGACTTCTGAACATCTCATAGCCATCTCTACTGTCACCATCCTAGTCAGGTGCTTACTTGGACTCCTGTGGTAGCCTTCAGTGCCATATCAGCATCCACCCTTGTTCTCTTATCACGGATTATGAGGCCTACCTCTCCGACTTCATCTTGACATGTTTCCCCTCACTCACTGGGCTGTATTAACTTCAGCCATTGTTCATGCCATGCTCATTCCTGCTTTAGGACCTTTGCGAATGCTATTCCCTCTGCCTGTAGAACATTGTCTTGATTCATTTCTTCTTATCCTTCAGGATAAAATTTTGAAATATCACCTCCTCAGAGAAGTCTTCCTTGCTCCTCAACCCCAAAACTAGGTCATGTTTCCCTATTATCTTTAGGACTTTGTGCTTGCTACTTAATCCTGGCACTACTATAAATTTTAATTATGATTGTTGAGGAAGACCTCTTATCTGATTCAGCTAGAACCAATTGTCTATAAAGTCTAATGAAGCGAGAAGTCATAAGAAGGGATATATACCTTAAATAGTTTATTCTAATTTTAAGAATATAACTGTATGTTAATTTGCCAGTCTTTTGATTAAGGAGCTGTTATGGAAAGGGGTTCAATCTAGACCCCAAGAGAGGGTTCTTGGACCTTCGCAATAAACAATTAAGGGCGAGTCAATATAGAAAAGAGAGAGGCAAGTTTATTAAGAAAGCAAAGGAATAAAATAATGGTTACTCCAGAGACAGAGCAGCAGCATGGCTGCTATTGATATTTCTTGGTCATATGCTAAACAAGGGGTGGATTGTTCATGAGTTTTTCAGAAAGGGGTGGACAATTCCTGGAACTGAGGGTTCCTCCCCTTTTTAGACCATGTAAGGTACCTTCCTGATGTTTCCATTGCATTTATAAACTGTCATGGCACTGACGGGAGTGTCTTTTAACATGCTAATACATTATAACCAACGTATAATGAGCAGTGAGGACAACCAGAGGCCACTCTGGTTGTCATCTTAGTTTTGGTGGGTTTGGGCTGGCTTCTTTACCACAATCTGTTTTATCGGCATGGTCTTCGTGACCTGTATCTTGTGCCAACTCCTGTCTCATCCTGTGACTTAGAATGCCTAACCTCCTGGGAATGCAGCCCAGTAGGTTTCAGCCTTATTTTACCCAGCCCCTATTCAAGATGGAGTTGCTTTGGTTCAAACACTACTGAAAGAGCCAAGGCCTTTTCTTTCAGAATGGGTCTACTAGTTGTAGATCCATATTGCCTATATTGGGGAATCTATGCCCATAATATATCATGTAAGATTCCAGTTTGAGTTTTTTAAGTAGAACAAGAATTTAGGCTCTTCAGATGAATTCTTAGTTTAGAATCTTTATAGATCTTTGCAATATTTTTTCCATTTCTTTGAACTATTTTCTTGGCCTATACCTAATTCAGCAGCATAAGTATTTCACTTTTATTGAGTATTTCAGAGTCACTTAACTTTATCCAATTCCCCACTCTTCCATATTTCATTAGGCTAATTAACATTTAATTAAATCACAAAGTTAAAGTAATATAAATGGCATGAACAGGTTTGGAACCTAACATAACTAAAAGTGTAACTCGACTGCTGGGAACCACAAGTGTCTGGGTATACCAGATTAGAGGGCTCCACCTTTTTTTGAGTGTACATGGTCTACTGTATTAATGTATTATGTACACTATAATAGCTTAACTCTGAGATTGAATTATATGTTCATTTTTTACCCACAAAATAGCAATTTTATATGGTTCAACCTAATATTAAATAACAATTAAAAATAAATCATTTTTAAAAGGCCAGGTGATTCTAAAATTCTTTTTACCAAGCTGTAGCTATGACAGCTACACATTCCTGAAATTCTGGGTCAGTTTTACTGTCAAATGTTGTATTATCTTTTTCTAAAAATTATTGAAATGCCACCAAAATATCAATCAAAACTTGTCTCCTAAACTGCCTCTTGTGCCTGAATTTGATACAGAAATACTTTTAATCAACCTACATGCCACAAATTTTGTTACTATAACTGAAGGACTTTCTGTTGGAAAGGTGTTATGGCTAAGAAGTCTAGATAGATTGAATAGTAGAGGAAGGAATTGAGTTGTCACATTCTTCCTCTTTATGGCATTCAACATTAAGAATATAATAACTATGTTATAATTTAACTGTATATTTTAAGAATATAACTGTCATAATTATGTAAGTATAATAGTTCTCTCTTAATGTATTCTTAAAACATGTTAAACTTATTTCTCAAAGCATGGGTTAAGTCCCATTGAAATAAACTCCTGGGAACTATTTCAATTATTTTGTTTTGTGTAAATTTTGTAATAGATACTACTTGGCATTAACAAGGGCCATTGACTGTACTATTTCATTTTTATATATGTAAATTTATGTAGTGAGGGAATTTGACCTAATTTTCCATAGTTCTAATTTGTAGCTTATCTGGTTAAATCTATTTTTTCAACAAAAGCTATTTAACTTCCCAAAACATTATAAAATCAGTTTTAACTTATTCCTTTGGGGAAAGAATACCTTTTTAGAAATTTGTTTTGGATAGTTTTAAGAATAGCTAAGCATGTGTAGAAATGTAAGGGATTGTAATGGATGATAAACTTGTATTCTAAAATCAATGCAATTGAAATTTAACACTTTTTAGCCCCTGTATAATTTTATATAAAACCATAAAGTAATAGAGTTGTCATTTAGATCTCACAGGGTTTCAGCCCTATCTGAAACACATTTCTAAAAATTCAGCAAAACAAAAGAAGTTTGAATCTGACATTGTTAATACCAAGATAGTTGAAATGCCTTCCTGATTCTTATGTCGACTAATCTATGAATTACTGTCAATATTTTTTCCTTCCTAATAGTACAGCTGCCCATATCACATTTCACCTGTCCAGAAAATCAACTATCTCCATGGAGTATGGAGCATAATACCTTTCTTTAAATTAGAATATTCTGTCACAATGCAATCTGATAACATGCTCCAGAGTAAGAATAGAGAAATCACTAAATTTCATGCTCTGTGAAACCAAACCGAGGGTTCAGTGTTAGAAACTGCCTTTTGTACCCTGGCAAGTACAAATGTTTTCTGCATACCATATTCATTCATACAACTTATAAAGATCTATGTAAGGAGATGAGTGGTTTTAGGTTAGGTCACTTTCTAAAAGTTATTTTTGGGGTATAATTTGCTTGTCAGAGAAGTATCTTTAGATAGCTCCAAAATCTGTAAACATAGAGAAGGGAGTTAAATTATTGGATTTCTTGATTGTGGCTCTTCTAGTGTCTAGAGTGATGTAGTTTATCTTAAATAGGTAGATTAGGGTCAGTAAACTTTTTCTGAAAGGGGCTAGATACAAAATATTTTAGGCTTTGCAGACTACATGTGGTCTCTGTCAAATGTTCTTTGTGTGTGTATTTTTTTTTAATCCCTGTAAAAATATAAAAACTTTTCTGAGCTGGGATCCCTTCAAAAACAGGCTGTGGGCCAGATTTGGCCTTCAGGCTTTGGTTCGCTGGCCTTTGCTCTCCATCAGTACTGTTCAATACAAATATAACCTGAATCACATATGTTACTTTTAAATTTTCTGGTAGCCACATGGTGGGTGGTGCTATTTTTTGTTAAGAGTCTTGTAGTGGTATTTTGACCTTGAAACTACCAATATATGAATTAGGTAAAAATAAAAAGCAACTTTAAAATAAATGAGAAGAAACTAGGATAGAAAAGGGCTAGGATATTGGAAGAGGACATATACCAAGATAATGGAGTTACCAAGAATATGGCAGGAATTAGGCTGCATTAACAGGACTACGGGCAAGGAACTGAGATCTTAAGAAGAATAATAAATGATAACAAGGCACGTGAAGTTCAAATGGCGTAAACCTCATAAAAAGGCTTACAAAAAAGATTTTTGCAAGACAGAGGAGGCAGTGTTCTAAAATAGACTTTACTGAGATTTAACAGTTTTGCCTAATACATTTTATTCTAATATATATTAACAACTATGCAAACTCCCTATGTGCCTGACAGTATGCTTTTAATAAAGAATTAAATCATCTGAGAGTACATTTTATGATATCACAGATATTAATTTTCTGTGCTGTGTTTCCATTAATTCAAGAGCCTTTTCTGTGAGAAACTAATGGGAAGACCTACAATTCATTCTAAGAAAGTTTATTCTCTATCGTTCTCTTATCCCTGCTCAGCTTCTTGAAAATACAAGCATTTATGACAAAAATAATAAGTCAAAATTATGGCAAGATATCAGCCAAAGTTTTCTGCTATCATAATGTGACAAAGCCAATTGAATTTTAAGTTTAGGTTTTTCCATTTCTTTAATGTTGACATTTAGTTACTGTTGATATTGTTGTGTGCCTGTTGATACTGTAGTCTTAAAAGAATTTATTTGCAAAGTGTCATAAACTGCTTTAGATTTTTTTTTTAAGGAACAAGAATAAAGATGCCAAATTGTATGTTTTTGGTTTTTGTTCTTGTGAGTACTATAGTATCATAGTCTTTCTCTGTTACTCTACTATTAATTTCCAAACTCTTCCTGGATTAAGAATTGGGAAGTTTAAAAACACCTTTCCTGGCTGGGCATGGTGGCTCACACCTGTAATCCCAGCACTTTCGGAGGCTGAGGCCAGTGGATCACCTGAGATCAGGAGTTCGAGACCAGCCTGATCAACATGGTGAAACCCCATCCCTACTAAAAAGACAAAAATTAGCTGGGCATGGTGGTGCGCACCTCTAATCCCAGCTATTCGGGAGGCTGAGGCAAGAGATTCACTTGAACCTGGAAGGTGGAGGTTGCAGTGAGCTGAAATTGCACCATTGTACTCCAGCATGAACCACAGAATGAGAGTCCGTCTCAAAAAAAGAAAGAAAAAAAAGAGAGAAAAATATTTTTGTAGTTTATTTCTTTTGTACTCAAACTGCTTCTTCAAAACCATGGATACATTTGATATGTTATAGAGTGAGAGGGAAGATAAGGGTGTTTTGTAAGTGATGAAGCTGTAAACCTTAGAATCACAAGGAACTGGTTACATGAAATTGGGAAGATTGCTACTAATTAAAGGTTTTGAACTAATTTTACTGTGTTACACAAATGTGCTCCTGGTTATAACTTTTGAAAAGCTGTATAGAAGTGTGTTTCAACAATATGGAGCATATTTTGTCTTTGTAATATTCAAATTAAGGAGACAGGTTGATGCACAGGAAAAAGAAACCAGAGTTTAAGAGTGTTTATTTCCTTTCACCTGAGTTCAAAATATGCTACTGGAAGGGAAATGGGAAGTAAGGACTGGCTTGAACAGGTCAGTGCCTAAAAGGCCCTGTGGCTTTCCTGCTGCCCAATAGAACACGCGCCTCATCACTTCAGCAGGGCAGTGAACTGCTTCATTGCTTCAGTGAACTCTTGGCCAGTATCACTGAAATTCTGAATGGGAAGGGGCATGGGCACTGCATTAGCTACCTTTACATGCTACTTTGATTAATTTATTTTTCTCTTTTTCCTGTTTTGTCTTTAGATTTTATAATCAATGGATAAAGTGGGAAAAATGTGGAATAACTTCAAATACAGGTGTCAGAATCTCTTCAGTCATGAGGGAGGAAGCCACAATGAAAATGTGGACATGAACTCCAACAGATGTTTGTCTGTCAAAGAGAAAAACATCAGCATAGGAGACTCAGCTCCTCAGCAACAAAGCAGTCCCTTAAGAGAAAATGTTGCCTTAGAACTGGGATTAAGCCCTTCAAAGAATTCTTCAAGGAGAAGTCAAAATTGTGCCACTGAAATCCCTCAAATTGTTGAAATAAGCATTGAAAAGGATAATGATTCTTGTGTTACCCCAGGAACAAGACTTGCACGAAGAGATTCCTACTCTCGACATGCTCCGTGGGGTGGGAAGAAAAAACATTCCTGTTCTACAAAGACCCAGAGTTCATTAGATACTGATAAAAAGTTTGGTAGAACTCGAAGTGGACTTCAAAGGAGAGAGAGGCGCTATGGCGTAAGTTCTGTACACGACATGGACAGTGTTTCCAGCAGAACTGTAGGAAGTCGTTCTCTGAGACAGCGGTTGCAGGATACTGTGGGCTTGTGTTTTCCCATGAGAACTTACAGCAAGCAGTCAAAGCCTCTCTTTTCCAATAAAAGAAAAATCCATCTTTCTGAATTAATGCTTGAGAAATGCCCTTTTCCTGCTGGTTCCGATTTAGCTCAAAAATGGCATTTGATTAAACAGCATACAGCGCCTGTGAGCCCACATTCAACATTTTTTGATACATTTGATCCATCTTTGGTTTCTACAGAAGATGAAGAAGATAGGCTTAGAGAGAGAAGGCGGCTTAGTATTGAAGAAGGGGTTGATCCCCCTCCCAATGCACAAATACATACATTTGAAGCTACCGCACAGGTTAATCCATTATATAAACTGGGACCAAAGTTAGCTCCTGGAATGACTGAAATAAGTGGGGACAGTTCTGCAATTCCACAAGCTAATTGTGACTCAGAAGAGGATGCAACCACCCTGTGTTTGCAGTCACGGAGGCAGAAGCAGCGTCAGGTATCTGGAGACAGCCATACCCATGTTAGCAGACAGGGAGCTTGGAAAGTCCACACACAGATTGATTACATACACTGCCTTGTGCCTGATTTGCTTCAAATTACAGGGAATCCCTGTTACTGGGGAGTGATGGACCGTTATGAAGCAGAAGCCCTTCTTGAAGGGAAACCTGAAGGCACGTTTTTGCTCAGGGACTCTGCACAAGAGGACTACCTCTTCTCTGTGAGCTTCCGACGTTACAACAGATCCCTGCATGCCCGAATTGAGCAGTGGAATCACAACTTTAGTTTTGATGCCCATGACCCGTGTGTATTTCACTCCTCCACTGTAACAGGACTTTTAGAACATTATAAAGATCCAAGTTCATGCATGTTTTTTGAACCATTGCTTACTATATCACTAAATAGGACTTTTCCTTTTAGCCTGCAGTATATCTGCCGTGCGGTAATCTGCAGGTGCACTACGTATGATGGCATTGATGGGCTCCCTCTACCCTCAATGTTACAGGATTTTTTAAAAGAATATCATTATAAACAAAAAGTTAGAGTTCGCTGGTTGGAACGAGAACCAGTCAAGGCAAAGTAAACTCTCCTGTCCCCAAAGGGTGTTAACTAGGTCCGCTTTCATGTGCATCAGACAGTACACTTATAGCAAGCACACGTAGCAGTGTTAGGCTTTTTCATACAGTATGTAAGCTTAGTGTTAGTATCTGTCAGATGCGACCTGCTCTTACTTATTCAGATAAACATGGTGCCTATTGGAACAACAGAGGATAGAGCTACAGGTGTTCAGTAAGACTACAAAAACATTGTGTCGATTTCGCTAACAGTTTGGTTTTTAATGGCTGTAGTATTTGAGTGAGGCAACTCTGGGGCATTTGTTATGAAGAATTCTATTTCTTACTGAAGAACAAATTATTAATATTGGATGAGTATTTCAACAGTGTGAGTAATGTTTGAAATTATTTTTTCTAAGAGTTTTTCTATAACCTTCCAAAAGTAGTGATGTTTGTAGTTACTATAAATCAAGCTTTGGAAGTCCAAAAAATAAAAAATAAAAGACTGCCTTCCTTTTAGAAAAAAATGCAATTTTCTGGCCACAAGGGCATAGTGCAGTTGACTTCAGTGTTGATGTAGTTTGTAATCAGACACCTTTTCTCTTCTGCAAAAGGTACTGTTAAGTAAACCAGATTTTCTAAGTAGTCATTCTTAAAATTTCAGACTTACAAAGCTAGTAGTAGGATTTTATTGAAAGGCCCTAGGTATTAATTTTTTAAGTGAGTGCTTTAACTTAAAACAGGCATTTGGAATAGCTGCTGCAATGTAGTCTTGCGTGTGATTTTTTTTCAGTTGATGTGCAGTCTAATTGTTGTTTCATAAAAGTTGGATCTTTTCCTATGCCCAGGATGATTTTGTGAACCATGAAGTACATGAGACTAGAAGATGCCCAAACAAATCAGATGATAGTAACTACAGTGGTTGCTGATGTTGAGATTATTGTTGAACTGTAATTAATAATTTGGATGGCAGTATTTATCTCTTTTTTGTAAACTCTCATAGCTGAATTGCTTAAGTATAATTTATAGGAATTTCAGTGCAGTTAATTCTTAATGGAAAATCTGAAACCTAAATTGCAGAGTTAAAAGGTACTGTACAACCATTATATCTGTAAATAACTTTACTTAGCACCTTTTTGTCACTTAGAATAATATGTACTACTACTTGAGTGAGCTCTTTTGGAAGTTATATCAAGTTCTAGTGTTTGCTTCTTAGTAACTGGACTGAATTTACAGTTCTGTCCTAGACATTTTGCACTAAAGTAGCCAAATCCATTCTTGTGTCTTTCTGTTTATGTGCTCTGTACCACTGGTGAGTGCTCCATAGTTCCCTTACCTGCTGCTACAGAATGTTATTTTACATCCCTATGGTTATTGCCAAGGCTACAAAAAAGAAAAGCTATATTTGTATGCAACACTAACCCTTTGACTGCTAATGTATGTTTCTGCTTGCTGTGCCTTGTTATGGCTGCTTTTTTGTGCTAATAAAGTATGTTTGGTGTTCTCCTTGTATATCTGCTGTTTTATACATTTGCAACAATTTCTCTTGTAAATGGAATAGTTTGGGGTTTTTAAATAAGCATTAACTAACAACCTTTCCATAGTTAATGCAGAGTTATTATACAGTCTAATATTGACTTATCAGAATAAGCTAACTCCAAATTTAATGCTCTACATCTGATCAGTCATAATCACATATACTGTGGAACAGTATGTATAGTTACTGCAAATTACTGTACAGTTTAGGTTATAACAGAACTGACAGAGAAATAGTAAGCCTATTGATTTCTCTGCTTATAAGTGAAAGAGTGAAACTATTCAATGACATAGTAAATGAGTATGTAACCTCCCACTGCATCAGAAGCAGATTGAATGAAGTCTTGTGAATTAGTAATACATCAGTACCGTGTATTGGTTTGGGGACCATCTTAATTAAAAATAAATGCCCAAAATGTAGAACTTTAACCAAAGACTTGTCCATTTTAAAGCAAAATGGGGATTGAAGGGACTTATAATTTCTGTTGTTTCTATTGAAGTCCCTGAAGATCATATACCAAAGTGTTTGAGAACTTCATCCAAACCTACTTTAAAGCATTATGTGCAATTAAGTTGTTATGACATTATTATATTGCGTAATTGTTGGGTCTATTTTCTTGAGCTTATAATGTACCTGGAAAATAAACCTCTTAAGGAAAAAAAAAGTCCATACTGATTATTGGAAAAGGACTATATATATAAGCAAGATTGTGTTTTAGAGAGGAAACTTGAAACTCCAAGAAAGCACTTGATGTTTTTATATGCTTGTAGCAAATTGATGTTCTAACTGTAGTTTTATAGAAAATATTAATGCTTTTATGTATTTAAAACTTTCTTGTGTTAAATGGAAATTGTTTTAAATGTGTTTGAGTTTATGTAAGCATGTGTACACTGTGCTAAAAGTCACTTCTGTTTCAGTTTGTGTATAATATTAATATGCAATTTTTGGTTTAAATTTTTTTCTTAAAATATTAGTGGCTTACATTTTAAAAAAGAAAAATCACCAGCATGAATTGCACCTAAGTCTATATATTCACTGTGTCCTTTTCTGAATCCCATTGTAGCCTGTCAACTGAATTTAAGTGTTATGGTCTTTTTAAAGTGCATTTAAATATAAACCAGGAATTTCTTTAAAAGTTGAGATATATCTTTATAGTTGAAATAATTAACCCAAGAAAATGTTGCTTTGATTTGTACCCATTCTCATTCATTCTCTTCATTCCCTTACACACACACACACACACACACACACACACACACACACCCCTACCTCTCCCTTCCCCCATATGTACAAGTGTGTATTATGTATGTATGCACATATATACATTTATGTTGTTAATATTACTTTAGATGGCATTCCCACCTGATACAAAAGCATTTAGAGATCTTATGCTATAGATATTACCTGAAGAGTATTCTTGTACTATTCAAATTTTATTCTCTGCACTTAAAGTTTAGCCTTGCTACTTTAGTCTTGTTTATAATACAGTCACCTTACAAAGAGAAAGAGTTCATCTGTATTTTCTTTTCTGGCTTAACACAGTACAAAATATTTGAAGAAAAGCAGCTTGGATTAAATAGTTATTAAGAGTCATAATTAAATTTATGTTTCTTAGACAAAACTTGAACCCAAATAATCATTCTCTACACACCAATCTGTTTTTGCCTCTTATGTTTACATAAGATTTATAATGGCTGGAACCATAAGAACTGATACTTGAATTTTAACCTTCATTTGACAAAATCCAAAGCTTATGAATTTTTTAATTTCACATTTTGATCTGGTTGCTATTTATGTTTATTCCAAAGCTTTCTTTTCTCTCTGGCACTAAACACTAATTTGGAAAGTTTTATTGAGACTGGTCTTAGATCTCTTATTTTTATAGCAAATACTGCTTTTTGGTAGAACCAAAGAGCCTGTCAGTGAATCTGGAGCCGCCTTTTTTTTTTTTTTTTTTGAGACAGAGTGTTGCTCTTGTCGTCCAGGCTGGAGTGAAGTGATCTGATCTTGGCTCACTGCAACCTCTGCCTCCCAGGTTCTAGTCATTCTCCTCCTCAGCCTCCCAAGTAGCTGGAATTACAGGCACCTGCCACCACACCCAGCTAATTTTTGTATGTTTAGTAGCAACAGGGTTTCACCATGTTGGCCAGGCTGTTCTCAAACTCCTGACCTCAGGTGATCCACCTGCCTCAGCCTCTTAAATTGCTGGGATTACAGGCGTGAACCACTGCACCCGGCCATAGGACCCTCCTAAGAAGGATACAGAGCCAGGTTCATCTTTGAGAGCGTTAATATAGGGCAAATAGCACCAGTTTGTTTGCTTATCTGTACCCCAGCACATGCAGTTTTACTTAGATGAAATTAGATAGAAATGTACACCAAGGGCTGACTCAAAGGTGAGAAAAGTTTCTGAAGAGGGCAATGCTGCTTGGCCTGTGTGCATAAAAGCTACATGCATTTGAGACTCTGGTTTTGTTTTATAATTTGCAACAGCTGATCCAGAACATAGACTTTTAAAATAGTATATTCTAAAGAGATTTGGGGTGGAATTTTTGTGGGAGGTAGCTGGCTATTTGTGGTGGACGGGAGGAGATGTTGCTATTGCAAAGCATAGATGAGTTGGAGCAACTGTTTTGTTTTCATGCCCTGGACGCTTGATTGAACGTGAAGACTCTCTTCAGCCATGCACTCAACAAATATTTATTGAAGACCTGTGTGCCACTCACTATTTTAAGTAATGGGGGTGCATTGGGGTACAAGACAAAGTTTTACTGCCTTCTGGAGTTTATTGAATTCTAGTAGATAAGAGAGCAGTGAAATACAAAATAATTTCTGAAGCTGTGAATAAAATGAGGCAGAATATAGTGGTAGAGGACAGAATTTTATAGGGTCGTAACCTTGAATGATAGGAAAATTAGACCAAGATCAAAGAACAAATCATTCTAGATGAAGAGAACAATAAAACTAGTCCCCAAAGCAGAAATGGAATTATTTGCTGAGAAAGAAAGAATGCCAGTAAGGTAAGTCCATTGAGTAAGGAGGAGAATAATAAATGATGAGGTTCTAGAGACTGGCAAGGGCCTGACCATTTAAGGCTATAAGCCTATAGTGAGGGATTTAGGATGTTATTTTGATTGTGATGGGAAGCCATTGGAGGGTTTTAAGTGAAGGAGACGTGTGGTGTGTTGTAAATTTCTCTTGTCAGTGGAGAAAAGACCAGTGGAACAAGGTGAGGACTAGACTTACGGTCATTCAGGTGAGAGATGGTGGGACCCTGGACGAGGTGATAGTCATGGGGAGAAGTCAGAATTGGGGCATATTTTCGTGGTAGAGCTGATAAGATATGGCGATGGATTAGATGTGAACAAGAAGAAAAAGATCAAAGATGACTCCAGTTTTGGGTGTGAGAAGGGTGGTGCTACCATTAGCTGAGATTTAAGAAAACCAATGGAGGAGCAAATCGGAGGATATAAATCAAATTCTGCCTTGAAGTATTGAGTTTTGAGATTCCTATTAATAATCCTAAGAGACATTGCATAGTAGGCAGTTGGATATATGAGTGGAGAGTTTAAGGGAGAAAATTAAAGTGGGGAATGACTAGACCAGGCACGGTGGCTCACACCTGTAACCTCAGCACTTTTGGGAGGCCAAGGCAGAAGAATCACTTGAGACCAGGATTTTGAGACCAGCCTGGGCAACATAGCAAGACCCCATCTCTACAAATTAGCTGGGTGGGTTGGTACATGCCTGTAGTCCTAGCTACTTGAGAGGCTGAGGCAGGAGGATCACTTGAGACACAGTCACATCCTGTCTCTAAAAATATATATTAAAAATAAAATGGGGAATCACTATATTGATAGTATTTAAAGCCACAGAACAGGATGCAACAGCCAGGGATTTTGCATGGGATTAAGAATTTCTTTAGAGGAAATAATTATGGCAACATTTATCTTAGTTTGTCAATTCAGGATTCTGTATCATTAGATGTTTTAAAAGCCATCTGCTTTGAATAGAGGACTTGTCTTCCAAAAAGTTTTAAAATACTGGAATCAAACCTTGCACTGAATTTTAAAACTTTATCCACATCACATTTGGTTGTCATGCTTTCTGTGTCAGATTTGTTTGTGTATCTTTTTTAGTGTGAATTTTTATATGAGAAATCCAAGTTCATTATGGAATATTTAAGAAGCACTAAAGATTGTAAAAGAACCTATCCAAAACAGTTCATACTGTTGACTGGACATTTAGACTCTGGTCATTCATTCAGCAAATACTCATTGAAGACCCATGTGCCAGTCACAATTTTAGGTAATGGGTATATATTGAGGTACGTTACTACCACCAGCCCTGCCCCTCCCAACTCCCATTTTGAAATTTTCCAGAGGTAACTGCTATTAATATTTGTTACATTCCTTTTCATATTTTTCATATATTTTCACAGTTTTAAAAATCATATTTTATAAAAGAAAGTTGTACATCTTGAGTCAGTTACTGAAGGGTTTTTTCGAAATAGGATTTCAGTAGAAGATGAAGACCCTTGACTAAGTTTATAAACTGGTGGGGATGTAGGCAACTATATAAATGTATAGTTATGAGAACATATGGACATAAAGTAATTAAGTAAAAACTGGTTTCATTGGTGATAAAGAAAAAACAGAAAAGTAACCCAAGTTGAGTAGGGATGATTCGGGAAGGTATTGGGTTTCTTTTATCACAAAAATGAGAATTTCATTTAGCAGCAGATGATGGAGAAGCCAGGTGCAGAAGTAGAGTGGCAGGTAGCAAAAGAAGAGGGTCAGGATTGTGGTGGAGGAATCAGGTGATTGTAGCATACGCTAGACTGAACAGTCTGAAATTACCTAGGCTCTGCAGCAAGAAAGATTTAGACATTATGGCAGCAGCTGTAAGATAGCCTATAACCAAGAGGGACTGGAGTCAGGAGTCCTGTGAAATTTGCCTGGGTCATGTCGCTAGCTTTGGAATCAAACAGGAGCACATGTAAGAGAAGTTGCAGAAGAAAAATCAACTTAATTTTCAGTAAGGAAAAGCAAGCAGTTTGCTTGCCTAGGAGACTTCTAGTTAGATGTTTGATAGTTTCTCCAAATTTAAGCAAATCATAAGCCAAGCTGTATTTCTCATTTAATATACGTGTCTCACAGTAAACTAAGTATATTACTTTTTTTTTTTTTTTTAAATAGAGTTTCCCTCTGTCGCCCAGGCTGGAGCACAATGGCGCAATCTCGGCCCACTGCAACCTCTGCCTCTGGGGTTCAAGCAGGTCTCGTGCCTCAGCCTCCCAGGTAGCTGAGACTACAGGTGCACACCACCATGCCCAGCTCATTTTTTGCATTTTAGTGGAGATGGGATTTCACCATATTGGCCAAGCTGGTTTCAAACTCCTGAACTACAGTAAAGTAGGACATGTATATTGGATATTATGGATATCCAATTATGGATAACATTTTAAACGACACATTTTAATGCAAAAAATGAATAAATATTTTATCAAATAAGGGAAACTTCACTACTAACTATGCATACATAGAGAAAACTAGGGTAACTTTTCTATGGACAACATTTTAATTACCGATAGCATTTTAAAAGGCACATTTTAATGCAGAAAATATGAAGATTTGATCAAATAAGGAAAACTATCACTACTAACTATGCTTATGTAGAGAAAATAGGAACATGAAAAAAAGCAACATCAAAAACACTTTTACTTGACAAAATGCCGAGAAAAGGTGGCACAATCTTAAGAGGGAGTTGCTGACTTTAACCTCCGAAATACTTCTATAATTGATGTAGTTTTTTCTCATTTCTCAATTTTACTAAGTATGAAAACTGCTTTGAATTCTTTTTTTCTTTTTCTTTGGAGACAGAGTTTCCCTCTGTCGCCCAGACTGGAGCGTAGTGGCGTAATCTTGGCTCACTGCAATCTGTGCCTCCCGGGTTCAACCAATTCTCTTGCCTCCCCTCCAAGGTAGCTGGGACTGCAGCTGCGCGCCGCCATGTTCAGCTAACTGTTTGCATTTTAGTAGAGACAGGGTTTCACCATGTTGGCCAGGCTGGTTTCAAACTCCTGAGCCTCAGGAAAGTGCTAGGATTACAGGCATGAGCCACCATCCCTGGCCTGCTTTGAATTTTTTGTTGCTTAGTAGTAGTATATTTAGAAATGTATAGCATTACTGCCTGACATTTATTTTTCTGGGTATTTTTACTGAATATTCCTTCCCAGCTAGCAACCCAAGATTTTACGGTTGTTTTTGTAAATCTATCATTACACTGAATGGTTTAATTTTTTTCTTACCTGTCTTAAAATACAAACAGTTATGCCCTTAATCCTACCTAACATTTTATTTGCTTCTATTTTTAAAAGGGTGAATTGTTTTAAATTTATTGTGCTTTTATTAACCCTTTAAATCATTTTTAAAAATTGAACTTGAATATTTTAAAGGTTTGCCACCTAATTTAAAAAATATTTTTAAGTAGCTTTAGATGTAATTGCAACAGTATTAAATTTTAATGGCACTAAAGGAATAGAGAAATACTTGGGTATAGTAGCAGTTTCTTTCCCAGTGATGATAATAGAACTGAAAGGCTAAAATTAATTTCTAGAATTTGGCTCTGCTAAGTTTCTCAATCGTTCAGACAGATAATTTGTGAGGCACTATAGTTTATTGGTGATATAAGCAAAATAAATATAAGGGCCTACATTTGGTCTATAAACAATTCTTTCAGAGGCTGGATAATGTATTTAAAATAATCCTGGGAGAAAGCTACCACAATAGTTTCCTGGTCACCAAATGAACCACCTATAACCTGATGCATTGGGCAGATTATTGTGTAATATAGAAGATTTAACTGAGCTGCCTGGGTCTCATCCTATACTTGTCTTTTTTTTTTTGAGATGGAGTCATTCTGTTGCCCAGCTTGGAGTGAGTGGAGTGACGCGAACCTCCACCTCCCGGGTTCAAGAGATTCTCCCACCTCAGCCTCCCGAGTAGCTGGGATTACAGGTGCACACCACCCGTCCTGGCTAATTTTCGTATTTTTAGTAGAAATGGGGCTTTGCTGTGTTGGCCAGGCTGGTCTCGAACTCCCGACATCAAATGATCCGCCCTCCTTGGCCTCCCAGAGTGCTGAGATTACAGGCGTGAGCCACTGTCCTGGCCCTATACTTGTCTTTGATACCTGGCTTAGAGGGGTTAGATAACTTGTCTAAGGTCATAGAGAGAATGTTAGAGCTAGATTTCCAACACTGGGCTGAGATCAAAGCCTAAGCGCTTATCCACTATAGTTTCCTCTTTGGATTCTCCTTTTGTCAACCAAATTAACATTTCTTTCTATGCTTCGTTCTCTTATATTGTATTTCAAGACAATAGGATATACATAACTGATAAAAATGGTTTCTAAACCACTGGTAAAAGAGTTGAAAGAACTGGTCACCAGTTTATTTGGGGCGTGCCCCTGCCAATTTCTCCAACCTTAATCTAGCACAGCAATTCCCATACCACTCCCCTGACACACTGGCCGCCTTTCAAAGCTCCCTCATTCCAGTATGTTTCCTTCCTCGGGGCCTTTGCACATGCTACCCTTCCTGAAACTGTCATCTTCCCACTGTTCCTTGTAGCAAAGTAGATTCCTTTCATTCTTTACACCTAAGCCTCAGTGTTACCTCTTCAGACCTGCTCATGCCATTTAAAGGAGATTGCCTCCCACTCTCTGTCTCTGCTCTGCCTCTGTTGTCTTTATAGTCTGTATTACACAAAAACTTGCACTTATGTTATTTATTTGGCTTTTGGGTTTTGACTGTCCCTCTTGAGGATCTCTGAGGGCAGAGACCATATCTATCGTTTGCTGTTTTATCATCAATGCCTAGGACAGGGCTTAATATGGAGCAGGATATTTATTAGGTTGGTGCAATATTGCGGTTTTGGCCATTACTTCCAATGTCAAAAACCGCAATTACTTTTGTAGCAACCCAATATTTGTTAAATGAATAATTAATTCATTTGTATTTATTTTTCCTGTCTACCCACAAAAAAGTCGTGAAAACCTTATTGCTTGTCCTTCCGAAATCTAGATTGCTTCACATATTTCCACAATCTCCCACTTATTCTGTGAAAAAAGATAAGATGAATCTAACATGAATTATTCTTGGTGAATTCTTGCTGGTTCCTGGAGATTACCCTTTTTCCCCTAAATACTCACAGGCCCTACCTTTCAATAATCCATCCCAGAATGCTGCCCAGGATTATGTCAGTTTCATCAGTCTGCAGGCTGTGGGACCATCTGACTCTCCTTATTTAAAGATAAAAATCACCTGTCTCTGGTCTTCCAGCCTCCCTTTCATTTGCCTCAGCTCCTCTGATGGCAACCTGCAGAGACTTTATTTGGAGATGCTTAGTTCTCTGGAAGAAACTAATCCAGGCAAGGATATTGGAATATATTTATAGTAACTATGTTTTTTTCTAGAATCTCTTCACCCATTTGGACTATTGATTCCTTCCTGCCAGCTTTTGTTCTGCCTTTTCCAGAAAAAGTAGAAGTGTAATAGGAATTGGATGAGCTTTCTGTCATTCATCAACATTCTATCATTTACCATTTCCTTTATAGTCTGTCTATAGTTAAGTCTGTCCCAGACATAACTGAAACTCTGTGTGTGTGCGTGTGTCTATAATCAAAATACTTTCCCAAAGATAACAAGATTAGATGTCTTTATAAGTTAATTTTAAAATATGCCACAGCTGTCTATCAAAAAGAGGTGACTCTAAAATAGTTTCTCTTGAAAAGCTTGCATTTTAAGATAAAATACACTTTTGTAGCTGCTATAACTAGATAGTTAAAAGAATGCAGAGTGGTATTTTTCACTGAAGTTAGAAAATTGGAAATTTGCCACATCTGAAACTTTAGAAAGTGTTTAGGAGTAGACCCGGCACAGTGGCTCACACCTGTAATCCCAGCACTTTGGGAGGCCAAGGCAGGTGGATCACCTGAGGTCAGGAGTTCAAGACCAGTCTGACCAACATGATAAAATCTAGGCTCTACTAAAAATACAAAAATTAGCTGGACATGGTGGTGGGAGCCTGTAATCCCAGGTAATTGGAAGGCTGAGGCAGGAGAATTGCTTGAACCTGGGAGGCAAAGGCTGCTGTCAGCTGAGATCACACCAATGCCCTCCAGCCTGGCCAACAGAACGAGACTGTCTCAAAAAAAAAAGAAAGAAAGAAAAGAAAAGAAAGTGTTTAGGAGGAGATTTCATACCAAAAAAAAAAAAAAAAAAAAAAAATCTAAGTTGTGTTCTCTACCTGAATATCCAGAATGCAGGGCCCAATGAGTGATAAAATTAAATGGACAAACCTCTGTTTTTCCTTCTTCACCTGTTTCCTCAATCTTGTTTTCACATTCAAAATATTTTTTCTCCTTTATACATTAAGAGTTTTTTTTTATGTATACATACTCTTTTTCAAATTTCTTTGGGTAATTTCTTGTGAATTCCAACACGAAGAGGGGTGTGTGTGTGTGTTATAAATACAAAATAAAAAGTGATTGCTTTTGGCCAGGTGAGGTCACTCACGCCTGTAATCCCAGCACTTTGGGAGGCTGAGGCAGGTGGATCACGAGGTCAGGAGTTCAAGACCAGCCTGGCCAAGATGATGAAACCCCATCTCTGCTAAAAATATAAAAATTAGCCAGGTGCGGTGGCAGGCGCCTGTAATCCCAGCTGCTTGGGAGGCTGAGGCAGGAGAATTGCTTGAACCTCGGCAGCAGAGGTTGCAGTGAGCTGAGATCATACCACTGCACTCTAGCCTGGGCGACAGAGTGAGATTGTCTCAAAAAAAAAAGTGATTGCTTTTATACTAGCACCTTAAAACTATTTAGAACTTCAGCAAACCATGAAAAAGTGTTGCTTTGGAAATGGAGAAAACTCAAAAGGATGGTGTCATGTTTTCACATAGATTGTGATTATAGTCTCAATTTGTTGATCTTGACCTCTAGT
The DNA here is from genome assembly GCF_009761245.1 of Sapajus apella. Taxonomy (NCBI): domain Eukaryota; kingdom Metazoa; phylum Chordata; class Mammalia; order Primates; family Cebidae; genus Sapajus; species Sapajus apella. Next base: position 20,177,951 of record NW_022436984.1, read on the forward strand.
ATATATAGATGCAGGATTACTCTTTCTTCAATCGCAATAAATGAGATTTGAGGGAATCCTACGTTCACATCTGAATGGATGAAATGTAGGTATGGGTACTGTGTCCTCTCTTGCAGTATGGGCACAAAACTGTCTTTGAAAAAGAGACAAGTAGGTAACTAACATGTTGGTCTTCTTGTGATGAGTGGAGAAGCCTGTGGATAATACAGAGAAAAAATGAACGCTGGGAAACACTAAGGTTCATGTAATTCACCCTATCTATGAAACTGCAGGTCCTAGGTTATCTGGTACTGAAAGTTGTTTATTCATTTTTAATGAAAAACAATGCCCTTGAATAAACATTGGATGAAGTTTTATGAGATCTTTGGGAGCTGAGGTATGGTGGAGTTAGGCAGACTGGGCTAACTGAAAGTTTGGGAGCTGTCACACCCATCATCTTGGTCAGCTCACACTTTCCAATGACCTTTGTTTCTTCCTCTCATGAAGAAAACAATACCGGTCTACCCCACAGAATTATATTTTGGAAATCATCTCAGATAAGAAATGACAGATAAAGTACCAGTGATTAGTTTTCAGAACTGTGGCACTTGGGAAGAATAGACATTTTGTAACATAAGTAATATGAATTAATATAAGACAGAGCAGATTTACTTAAAATAATTTTTGAGTGGAGAAGCTGGTCTTTCGGTAACATTTTTCTTCTGAAGAGCTCAGATTTCTTCCATGGCTATGGAACTGCTGTCAGACTGCCTGGCTTGTACTCAGCCCAGCTACTGTTCACTGATGGGTTTCTTAACTCTTCCTAGGCGTGGATTCTTCATCACCTACCTCGTCGTGGTGTGGAAATATGAACTGAATAATCTTCGAGAGATACATAGCCCAGGGCCCTGCACAGCATATGTGCTTGGTAAATGTCGTTATCATTTTCTTTGTGCTTACATCCATCTATGCATATTAGTCCATTCGTGGAAATACGGTCCTGGAATCCAGGGGTCCTGATCCAAATGGCAGTGTTTCTTTTTTCTGCCAAAGGCTTGGCTAAAATGTAAATTCAGCTGGTAATTCTCCTATACACTATTGGTTTACTGTGGAGTTTTATTAAAGGACAGGGTCAAAATGTTGAAACATTATCTCCAAATCTTCATAGGAAAAAAAAATCTATAAAATATCTTGCTCAGAAAATTACTGGGAAGCAGATAGTATAAAGCAGGCCATAATTCTATTCAAGTTTTTATTTTTATACTCATAAAATGTTTTAGTTTTCTATCAGGTGAAAGAATTTATCTTTGGAATCAATAGAAATATAGTTATTATAAATTTAGTTTATGCTTTTACATCCTAGTAGAAATGTAGCAATATACATAAAAATAAAAGTTTCATTAATTTTTTTTTCTCTAAATACACCACTCTATTTTGTAACCTTGGCTATGAGTATAGGACCAGGAAACACACACACACACACACACACACACACACACACACACACACGTGCGCGCGCCTGCAACATGACCTGGGGCATGGCTACAGTAGCCGTAAGAGCTTTTTAACCATCTTCTCCCACCAATACTAATCATCACGGGTGTGTCCTCTCTGGGACATCTACATTGTCTTCATCGTCTTCAGCTGCTGCCTAAGACTTTGAAAACTAGTGTGCTTCATTTTATGACAAATTTCTGGGAAGATTCCCAAGTGCTCCTTTTCATCTAATTCCTGTTGGTCCCTCCTTTCTTTTACCTACTGAATCGTTGCTAGTTGTTCCTGGGAGCTCCCTGAAGGTAGACCTTGCCATCCTGGCCCTTGCCGCATCCTTAGAGCCCAGCCCAGTGCTTGGCTTAGTTTCCCATCAAGTGAAAGAATTTATCTTTGGCTACCAGTGCTTAGAGTAGGTGCTCAGTAAATATTTGTTGAAAAATGATTTCAAAAATAATATGTAATAATGTTTTCAAAAATAATATGTAATGATCTACTGTATAAATATTTTAAAGGCATAAAACATGGTCTTTTCTTCTAAAACTAAATTGCTTCAGTTCGAAGAATTGAAAGAATAAGATAGCATTGTCTACTAGTTTTACCTTGCTTCATGTCAAAAACTTTAATTGAAAGTCACGCTTTGGCTGGGCACGATGGCTCATGCCTGTAATCCCAACACTTTGGGTGGCCAAGATGGGCAAATCACTTAAGGTCAGGAGTTTGAGACCAGCCTGGCCAACATGGTGAAACCTCATCTCTACTAAAAATACAAAAAAAATAGATGGGTGTGGTGGCATGTGCCTGTAATCCCAGCTACTTAGGAGGCAGAGGCAGGAGAACCCTTGAACCTGGGAGGCAGAGGCTGCGGTGAGCTGAGATTGTGCCACTGCATTCCAGCCTGGGCAATAGAGTGAGACTCTGTCTCAAAAAATTTTTTTTTAATAATACTTTATTTCTTTATTCTAACACTAGATTCAATTACCTGACTACCTTATAGCTAAAAGTCTTTTCTGACCTTATTAATTTTGAAATTGAGACCCAACCTTTTTAGGCCTTATTACTTCAGTCTGCTGGTTATATACCCCTTTAAACAGTAAAAAATGGAATTCACATCCTTTGATTCTATAGCTGCTAGAAGTTGAGAAGATGCCTGCTTTACTTTGAGTGTTGAAATGCCTACCATTCGTTGAGAAATGGGACCTGTTGTGTGTCAGGAAATGGAAAGTAGTTCTACCTATTAACAAAGTTTTCCCCCAAAAAACAAGAGACAGTGGGACATAGGTAAAAGGCCACATAGCTGTCACTCCTGGTTGTTTCTGCTTGCACCGGATGGATACCAGAATCATGCTTTCATTCTCTAAGGCAGAATATTTTGAGTATTGTCCTTGGGACCTAGATGGAGAAGTTTCTAACTGGATGTCCTGAAAACTATATTCGACTTATAAGGAATGCCTCCAAACACCCAAATACAGATCAAGTGAAAAAAAGTGGTCTTTTGATTTTAATGGTTTGTGACTTCTAGTGAACGTTTATCCTTAGATCCTGGTGTGTCACAGGGTACATGGTATTCCACTTAGAGGCACGTATTTCTTCCTGGGCTCACACCTGTAATCCCAACATTTAGGGAGGCTGAGGCAGGCAGATCACGAGGTCAGGAGTTCAAGACTAGCCTGGCCAACATAGCAAAACGCCATCTCTCCTAGAAATACAAAAATTAGCTGGGCAGATGAGGTACACCTGTAGTCCCTGCTACTTGGGAGGTTGAGGTGGGAGAATTGCTTGAATCTGGAGGTGGAGGTTGCAGTGAGCCAAGATCGCACCACTGCACTCCAGACCAGGTGACAAAGTGAGACTCCATCTCAAAAAAAAAAAAAAAAGAAAAAAGGCCATTTGCGGTAGCTCACACTTCTAATCCCAGCACTTTGGGAGGCCTAGGCAGGCAGATCACCTGAGGTCAGGAGTCAAGACCAGCCTGGTGAAACCCCATCTCTACTAAAAATACAAAAAGTAGCCAGGCATGGTGGCATGCACCTGTAATCCCGGCTCCTTGGGAGGCTGAGGCAAAAGAATCACTTGAACCCAGGAGGCAGAGGTTGCAGAGAGCTGAGATTATGCCATTGCACTCCAGCCTGGGCAACAGAGTAAGACTCCATCTCAAAACAACAACAACAGCAACAACAAAAAGAAAACCGATGTCATGTAAGTTACATAATCAAATCAGAAAAATTTTGAGGAAAGAAGTAAATAATCTTAACCCCTTTATCTCTGATTCTCTGGCTCTTTGGGTGACTAGTTCTTTTAGGTTTAAAAACTTTATATAGTCTTTGATTCGGTGGTAATTTTATTTGGCTATCAAATGAAAGTATAAAATCTAATGGCCCAAAATATACTTAATTTGAATTTTTTGGTTAAATATATTAAGTGGCTAAAAAAAATCATCCATCTGGAATTTTTGAACCTCACATCTCAAGAAAAGGATATCTTATGCTTACCAGCCCTAGGTCCAGTATATTACTCCTCCAAGAAAGAACTTGTCCCAACCCTTGAAACCTCTGCTCCAGTCCCCACCATTTGTAACAAGAAACACATTCAGGTGTGGCAATTACGTGGCCTTTGGCCTGTGCGTTTTTTCTCTTGTCTCTTTCTGGAATTAGGTAGACTCACTTCTCTCCTCTGATACCCATCTCAAGTCGCTCCAGCCCACTGCTCAACATGTCCTAAGTTCCCATCCGGTTAGAGCAGTGCTTCTCAAACTCTTTGGTTACAAGACCCCATTACACTCCAGAAAATTATTGATGACCCCAAAATGCTTTTATTTGCGGATTTACCTACCAATATTTATCATATTAAAATTAAAACACAAATTACATTTGGTTATTCTTCTGAAAATAACAATAAGCCCAACATACATTAATATAAATAACATTTTTTTTGAAAATAACTGTTTTGTAAAACGAATGAGAAAACAGCATTGTTTTCATCTTTGCACATCTATTTAGTATCGGGCTTAGGCTGGCCATGGTGGCCCACACCTGTAATCCCAGCACTTTGGGAAGCTGAAATGGGAGGATCACTTAAGCCCAGAAGTTAGAGACCAGTCTGGGCAACATAGCAAGACCCAGTCTTTACAAGAAATTTAAAAATTAGCTGGGCATGGTGGCATACGGCCGTAGTCCCAGCTGCTACTTGGTAGGCTGAAGTGGGAAGATCGCTTGAGCCTGGGAGGTTGAGACTGCAGTCAGCCATGATCGCACCACTGCATTCCAGCCTGGGTGACAGTGAGACCCCGTCACACACACACACACACACACACACATCTGGCTCAATAGAAGGCAGCTGGATATTCTTATCTGCCTCTGAATTCAATCTGTTCCAATACATTATTTTGGTTAAAGAATATGAAGAAAATCTGGCTTCACATAGATATGCAGTTGGAAAAGGGGAGGTGCATTTTGACAGCCTTTTCAAATAATTGTGGGTATTCAGTGATATTAGAGCAAAGCTTGACAAATCCTAGTTTCTTAAAGGCTAGTTACAGAGTAGAATCTGAAACCCTATCAATGAACTGTGAAAATGTATTACATTAAAAGGCACTGGTCCATCTGTACTCTAAGTGGATTTTGTAGCATCGTGCATTGCATTGCTCATTTGGAAAATACCGGTTCATTGAGTCACAGAGTTCTTCCAAATTTTTACTCATTTCAGTATATAATACTTTTAAAATCCTATTTAATAATAGCACGAATGATCTCATACTTTAGTACTGGGAAACTTATAATATTCAATACAGATTTTCCCCAAATTCCAATTTTTGGTTGAAAACTCAAATTTTATCATTAGCAACAAATACTGTCAGTTGTTTTTCTTGTAGTGGCATTTTTGAGAAAATGTTGATACTCAAGTCTGAGCAAGCACACTTTTCAGTCATTCTGATAAAAATGGTATTCTATTACAAAGTGACTAGTTCGGCTTGCAGTTCAGTCACACAAGTGCTTTTCTTGGAGACAACCTCTGTACTTCAGGATGCAGCAGAATACTTGATGTGGGCTTCTCATCTTGTCACACAGTACATTAAAAAGATATGTATTCAAGAGTTGGAATTTAATAAAATTCGCAATTTTTATTGCTTCACCAAAGACATTGTCACCCAGACTAGAGTGGCTGGGTGCAGAGGCACGATCAGCCTCAGTCTCCTGAGTAGCTGGACCTATAGGCGTGCACCACCAAGCCCGGTTAATTTTTTAAATTTTTTGTAAAGATGGAGTCTCACCTCATTGTCCACGTTGGTCTCAATTCCTGGCCTCAAGCACTCCTCTAGCCTTGGCCTCTTAGCGCCCCCTGGAGTCCCCAGGCTACGTTTGATGAATCACTGGTCTAGGGAGCCATCAGTTTTAAATGAATTTAAATTATCTTAAGTATGCTTATTACACTTTCTTTATTTGATGCACCTTGTAGAACCTAGAATTGGATTTCAGGAGCTGCTGATGCTTTGAATGAAGTAAGAGACATCGGAGGTTAACAGTTCAAGAGCCATGAATTCTCACTTGGATCCATTAAATCCTCCTATCTTTGCAGTATGAGTCTGAAAGCCCTGATTCAGTCCTTGTTAAAAAGCTGGAAATAGGGCAGGTGCGGTGGCTCATACCTGTAATCCCAGCACTTTGGGAGGCCAAGGCAGGTGGATTACCTGAGGTCAGGAAATCGAGACCAGCCTGGCCAATATGGTGGAACCCCATCTCTACTCAAAAAAAAAAAAAAAATTAGTCGGGCATGGTGGCACATGTCTATAATCCCAGCTTTGGGAGGCTGAGGCAGGAGAATTGTTTGAGCCCAGGAGATAGAGGGTGCAGTGAGCTGAGACTGTATCACTGCACATGTATATATTCTAAAACAAGACTCTGTCTGGAAAAAAAAAAAAGCTGGAAATAGTTGTTTTGCTGTTGATAAATGAATGGATTTAAATTCCCACATGTTGCTTCTCCAGATCATTTCATGATCACTTATTTTTCTTCAAAGTGGAAACTGAAGCAATTAGAAGTGTTGCATATGGTTGGAATTTAATCACAACATTTTGAGTATTCCTTCTAAAAGAAATTTCTTTTGATTAAATATAAAACTTCGTAAGTACATTTCAGGCACCCATAATATCCGGGTACTAAAGGGAATGCAAAAGGTGCATATCCTACTCCTCAATTATTCATTTTTGTGGCCAGGCATGGTGGCTCATGCCTGTAATCCCACCACTTTGGGAGGCCATGGCGGGCAGATCACCTGAGGTCAGAAGTTTGAGACCAGCCTGGCCAACATGGTGAAACTCTATTTCTACTAAAAATACAATAATTAGCTGGGCATGGTGGCATGTGACTTTGTAATCCCAGCTACTCGGGAGGCGAGGCAAGAGAATCAGTTGAATCCAGGAGGTGGAGGTTGCAGTGAGCTGAGATTGCACCACTGCACTCCAGGCTGGGATTTAAGAAAATGTGTAGTTAAATATTGCCTCAAATGTAATCAAATACTTGAACGTAGGTTATAAACAATGAGAATCGGGCACACGAAGGGATTTTCAGTTTTCACAGAGGGTGAGACTTAAAAAGCCCTTGAAGGATAAATAGAAATAGATAGAACAGAGTAGAAGGGTTATTCCATGAGGATATTAGTTTGGATGAGGGCACTGAGGCGGGAAGACAGAGCTTAGCTTGAGGGAATGGAGGTCACTGGTGTTGTGACTATCTGCAGACAGCCGTATCCAGAGCTGAAAGGTGAAGGAATGGACCGGAATAGTTCTTTTCTTCTTCACTCTCCCACCCTGTTTGCCTTTGGTTTAGCAAAGAGGATTGAAAGTAAACCAAGAGAAATGGTGGGGGGCAGCAGAGGGAGGTGGGAGGAAAACTCCTTGAAGAGTTATGGTCAGCCAAAAGAAGCTGTCGAAATAAAATGACTGAGAGTTAATGCCATTGTCTGTGGTAGATGCCAGGATGCAAATCCTAGATCCCCTTCCCCTAAAGGACTTGCTGCCCATCCACTGAAATCTTGGTCCAGCTATCAGCTGTCAGGACCTGCCTTGTTGCAAAGGGCCACCTCCCTGCAAAGAGCTGTCTTGCATTGTCTTTGGGCAGCAGCTTGCATCCTGTCACAGAGAGGCAGGGGTGTGAAAGCACAGCCATGTCGTGCTCTGCAGGACAACATCCACTCCAGAGTTCTGGGGGACTAGCTAAGGCCTTGTTGCAGTTCAAATTCTTCCCCATTCTGCCCACTCCCTCTTTCCTTCACAGGTGTGGAGCCATAATAAAATTTTGCACCCCAAATTCTGCCTCATTATCTGTTTCTGGAGAATCCAACCTGTGACGTTTTTCCAGCCAGGGCTGAATACACACACACACACACACACACACACACACACACACACACACACGCGTGCTCTCTCTATATATATGTTTATGTATATGTATATATATACACATATATTTTTAATTACTTTCCCCCATTCAATAGTATATTGTCTATCATTTATTAGCAAATTGTATTTTCAACCTGTTGGTTTATTTATTTTACATACAGCTATTTTCCTCTATTGAGAAATCCGTTGGCAAAAGAATTTTATAATGGCACAATTAGTCATTTTCCCCACTAATCCCAGTGTAATTTTGCCCATTTTGAGATGGACAAAAATCATATGTTCCAAACAGCCAGGTGAGACAGAATGAACTTATTTACTGATACTTGTGGACACGAACTGAACATATCTGTCACACTGCTGTGCACTTTTTACCAGGCTCTCAAGTGGCCAGTTCTTTGGAGGATAACGTGGAATAGTGCTTATTTAAAACATGATTCCAAGACTACTTCTCAACTTCTGATTCCCCAGCATTATTGCTTTGGCATTAGTAATGTTAGTCAGAAATATGAGTAATTCTTGGTAAGAATGGGAAGTATTCAACTTGTAACTTCAAAAAGACATTATCTGAAAGGTTGAAAGCCAGTTTCTAATAGTACCTGGTGTCTTGGCTTCAGGGCTCACAGCAATCCTGTGAAGGAAGTATGAATATCCCATTTCGACAAAGAAGGTGAGGGTTAGAGAGAAAGGAAGTTGCTCAAGATTTGCTCTGGGACAGAGCCAGGGTTCCCACTCAGATCTTCCGACTCTGAATCCTGCAGGCCTTCCTCTGTATGGGCACTGAGGCCTGCGTGCTGGCTCCGGAGCTCCTCTGGGGCCTTGGGCAATGTGGTGGTGTTTCTGCCCAGCACACATGCCCTTGGCCTACCGGAGGACAGTTCCTGTACATGCAGGTACGGACCTGTGACTCTGCCTGAGGGCTTTCTCTGACACCATCTGCCCATGGGAAGGCTAGACTGAAAGTTTCAGGGGATCAGTGCCTTTCAGAGGCACCCCTCTAACAGTAAAGGCCCAGATAGAGTGGAAATACCCCAGCTTCCTTGCCACTCCAGCCTGCTTGCCCCTGGTGGCGTGATTCCGCGGAGCATCCTACACTGACTCTCGGTGGCTTCCTGGCCAGGGCTCATTCGCGTGGCCCTCAGCAGCTCTCCTCTTTCCCTGGCTGTCTTCCTCACCACCTCTCCATGCCTCCAGGAATCAGCTCCCGAATAAACGACTTGCACCTGAATCCCTGTCTCAGGGTCTGCTTCTGGGGGCACCTTGAGGGAGACAGCAATCCTGTCTTAAGGTTTTACACGTCTGAGCCAGTGGGACCCTCTGGGACCTGGGCTCAGGGCTGAGTTTTGAAGGAGAGGGAGACACTCAGGGTGTGGCTTGAGGAGGGATGAGGTGAGGATTTAAGGTTGGCAAATGGCATTTCTGGCAGGAGCCTGGCATGGAAGGTGTGAGAGGAAGAGAGGGAGGTGGGGACAGTGGACATCCTTGGGGGCAGTGGGGAAGGAATCAGGACTGGAAACCCGCCTCTATCAGCAAAGGGAACTGTGCCAGTGGGCCCCAGGACCAATGCCAGAGGGGCCACATTCACCCAGAGGCTCAGCCAAAGCTTTTCAAGAGTGAAATGGGAAATGCCGTCTATTGGCTTGCTGTTGGCCCAGTATTTCTTGTTTTGCATTTTTGCCCTGGCATTTCCATTGTCCTTACTCCAAGAGTAAGGACACTTTTGCAGCTGATAAAATATGTTCTGTGGGTTAAATGGCATTTCAGCAAGTGCCATCATTACATTTTTCAGCACCCAGCCATTTACATAGCTCTTCCATTTTGTACTGATAAAGTCACCCGGTGCAGCAGGCAACGCGAGGGTTACATTGCCACCTTTGAGATGTTGGCTAATGTGCCCACAGCGCCCCAGCTGTGAGTAGCACTGCCCTACAAGCATGGGTCAGGGGAATGCACAGAACCTGTCAATATGGCTTCACTCCTATAGCAGGCCCCAAGGGTGCAGCCCTCTGCTGGCGGACTCAGCGCTGTTCCGGGAGTGGGCTGGGCTGGTCCCACCAGGGGCAGAAAGCCAGCCCCTATAAACGCCGTTCTCTTCTACACGTCTGTCCTCTGGAGCCCCCACTGCAGCTGGTCGAACTTTCTAACAGAAAGCTCTTTTATCAAGGAGATTTCCAAGTCCTGTTTTTTTGCCATTGATTCTAGGAATGGCAATGTTTGGATAGAACATCAGAACTTGGCTGGTTCCTGGGCAGTCATGACCATGCGGCCTGGCTGTGCATGGGCACGGCAGCGTGGTGATGTGGGGCTGGGCTCAGGATCAAATGAGACCGGTCTGAAGTCCATCAGAGCCCCTTAAACCCTGAACAAGTGGCCAGTTCTTTGAAGGGTTTATATCTGTATAGCCCACTGTAGCTTCCAGATGTGTGGTTTAGGATGTTGAAAGCACTTGTTATTGCTTGTGTTAATACGATGAAAGCAATGCTAATAAAGTGTGGTCTCTGAGGCTGAATGAATGTGGTCTCTGCTTTCCCCAACCTGGGGGAGGTGGGCTGCTGGCTGGAACAGCAGCCCACCTCTGCCACGTCATATTCAGTTCTGGCCAAATGCTGGGGCCCTTCTGGCAGCACCAATGCCCTGGCTCAGAGCCTTTTGCTTGTTGCTCCCTAGGGTTGATCAAGGCCAGGGAGCAGCTCCAAGCCTTCCCGGCAAGGCTAGCTGTGGAGCTGGAAGCAGGGGCCCTGCCCCCATCCATCCACCACAAACTCCAAGCCCTCCAGGCCTGGCCCCACTGCTCAGTCCTGCTCAGTCTCACCTGCAGGGAAAACTGAATCCTAGAGTGGGCTGAGGTCTCCTTACTGGGGGACAAGGAGTAGGAAATTGGTGCTCTTTCTACTGGAACACCTGCCTCTTTGTCGTGTCCAACAACTCCAGGGAATTATGACCTTTCTTGAGCAGCATTTTTCTCTAACCTTTCCATCTTCCTCCCAGGAAAGTGAGGACTTAGCAATGCAAGTTATGAACCTTCTGCTGGAATCAGACCAAAAGGAAGCTCTTTAGTAAGAGTCTATTGTGAATGTTGTGCTTTTGTGTCTGGATCTCCACAAGGGCACAGATGACTGGGAATTCATATCTCTTGCTCCTTTTAAACCCTCAGATCTGAGTCTAGCTGCTGCCACACACAGACTGTTTCCCTGTGAAGCCTCTAGACCGCCACTGAATTAACCTGGCGTGTAGAGAGGACATTTCTCTTCCCTTTGGATAGAGTGTTGTGAGAAGGGTGTCTGAACCCTCGAAAGAGTGGCTTTTGTCTCCTTTGTTCCCATTAAGGAAAAAGATGTTCCATGAGAGGCCAATCTTCTGTCACCTTCCCAGAGACCACCTCCATAGGAATCTGCCCCTCCTCCCATCTCAGCTATAACTAGCTAGATCGGGTGGGCTCTGACTTAAGGTAGCCTCTCCCAAGGCCACTGAGTTGTGGCCTGGCGAAAAAGGCGATCCAGGCCTCTTAAGATTCCCCCTTCAGGACAAAGTTTGGGAAACCGAGTGGCTGTTGAGATTTGAAGTGGGAGCCAGAGCAGAAGGACTGTGGTGCAGAAAGCAGGGAAACGAAGAGAAACGGGTTATCTCCATGACAGCCATGTGCAGGCAAGGGCATGAAGGGGCCAGGAGCAGAGTCAGGACAATGGAGCAGATGCTCAGAGAGCAGGGTTAATGCTCCACAGATTCCTGGAAAGGTGGGAGTGTGGCCCTAGCTTGGCATGGCTTTGCCACCTTGGTCCCAGCTCCCACGAAAGCCACCCAGGCCAAGGCCCCTGTTCTGAGACACCATCTCTTTCACATAGATCCTTGCACAAAAGCCCTCTTTTCTGAGCCAGCCTAAGGGGGAGTCTGTTTCTGAAACCCCTGCTGATCAAGGGCAGGTCTACTGGCTAGTTGAGGATAATGCTAGAAGCCTGCCTTGTCCAATGCAGCAGCCACTGGTTCCACGTGGCTCTCAAGCTCTTGTAGCTCAAGCACTGTGGCTGGTCCACACTGAGATGTGCCATGAGTCTAAAATTCACATTGCACCCTGAAGACTTAAGGCCAAAAAAAGAAGATAAAATATCTCACCAATAATTTGCTTATATTGATTATGTTAAAATGAGAATATTTTGGATATATCAGTTTAAATAAATATATTATTAAAGTTAATTTCACCTATATCTTTTTACATTTTTAATGTGGCCACATTAAAATTTACAGTTACATATATGTGGTTCACATTATATTCAATATTTTTATTGGAGACCCTGCTTTATACTGAAATACTCCAAAAAGAGGAACTTAGATATTTTAGCAATCACATTAGTTCCAATACTGAAATTGAAGTGTCAAGGAATCAACACACATAATCTTCTGCCTCCAGGCATGCTGAGCGTCAACAAGTCTAGCTAAAATGGACCTTCTTCTAAACCCCCACCCACCCGAGGGAAACCCTCTCACCTGCCCGCAGCAATTCTCTTAATGCCTTGAAGTTGCCCTGCTACAGTGGCTGTTAGTCCTAGGTGAGATTAAGTATGTAATCATTACCATTATGCAGACCCAATGCAGATTGTATTAAATAACCCCACATTGAACTAACTTACACAAGATGGAGATTTTTAAAAAAGAAACATCCTGGATGTGTCATAAGACCCAAGGGCACAACCAGGCTCTCAGTCATGAGATGGGGCTCTCTCCATCTTTTATCTATGTACCTCTTAAAGCACCTGCTCCATTTTTCTCTCTGCTAACCACCAGCCTCTGCTTCCCCAGGGCAGGAAATGTGGGGACTGCCCACATTTGACAGAGTTGGCAAAGCACAGCTCCTTTTTCACAGACAGACAGCAATGCTAGTCTAGGTCCCACGTCCAGAGGTTCTGGGGAGGGACTCATGGCCCAGCTTGAGAGAACCAGTGTGGCCAGAAGCCAAGCCACATAAGAATACGACTGCCCCCCCGACCCCCTGAAACTGTGTAGTGAGAGGATGGGGTGGTTCCCAGAGAGTAGGAAGGGAACCTCAAACACAACAAGAAGTTTCCACGATATCCATGATTATTAGTGTTTGCTTAATCTGGCTCTTTGGTTAAAAAGAATTGTTCTTCCATCCATGGAGGGATCCAGATGACACCTCCCACTCCTGTATCCTCCTTAGAACTTTGCACACCTGCGTGAAAACTTTCACCTCCTCTCCAGCTACTAAAATTTGATAATGAAACAGTCTGTGAAATTCAACATGGACCTGAGCCATGCAGTCTGTGGGTGGATCACTTGAGCAGCAAGGCAGCCATTTGGAAGGAAGCAGCCACTGAGTCACAGACGATGAAAAGGCCCCCGACAGGGATGCCACAGAGACCTAGCAAAACTGGTCACTTCAGGTGACGACAGGGATGTTTCAGGGAGCCTTAGTTAACCTGATTGATGGCAGCGGCTGAGAAAAAATCCGGTGCGGAAATGAGTTCATCCATACCTATTGGCTATTCGTGTCCTCCTTCCCCGGCTAAGTCACATTGCTTTGGAGTTCGTTTCAAAAGCCCAGTCATACGCAGGTTAAAGAGGTTCACGCATCATTGATTCACAGAAAGAAAGCCAGTTTCCTGTGTGTTTTTCGAGACTCTGTCGGTGGGCACACCCAGCTAACCCAAAGGCATTTCTCACACTCCTCCCTATGGGCCCTTCCACTGCCCCCCAGTCAGCCCAGAGGCCTTCTTGCTCCCACACACACTATGTGCAGGTCACCTAAGAGTCTATTTCTGTAGGCTGAAGATGGCCTAAAAAGGTCTAAACCGAGCTCTGCCCAGGACTAGCTATGCCATCCTTGGGAAAGTTTCTTTTTCCTTGAATAAAATTCAAGTCATTATCACCACCTGGCAGGGTTGTTATAAAATCAAAAAAGATTTAAAGCACTGAAGCTGTATCTGTAATACTTTTGTTCTTTAAAAAAAATCTGAAGCACATATAGCAAATTTTAACATGTTCACTGGTTGAATTTTCTCCATATTTTTTCTGTGTGCTTGTAATTTTTCATTTTGTTAAAAATGATAAATAACATTTTGGGGAAACAGGGACCAAACTTGCCTCCTACCGTGACCAACTACAAAAATGGACAAATTATATACCACAACTGTGTTCAGGTATTAGACCTAACAGTCAGCCTAGGACTGTGATAAATGAGAGAAGAAAAATAAATGAGGTGAACCCTCTTGTTGCCAGCAAGTGTCTGCCTGGGGACAGTTTCTGGGACCATGTTGCAGGGAGTGGGATCCTAGAAGAGCCTGGTGGTGTTACTGAGTTGAAGTATCAGAGATCAAAGTTCAGGGAGGCTGAGTCAGCCAGAATTTGTGTGACAAAGTACCATAAAGAAGGAAGTTATGCTGAGAAAGCTTCCAGAATCTGCAGAGAAGTCCCCCGAATCTGCTGCTGTACACCAAGCTGAACCTGAGTATGGTGAAACTCCATGAGACTAAGTAAAGAATTACTGGGGAGATACAAGCTGAACAATTCCCAGCAGTCAGACAGGGCTACAAGATACTTGCGTTCAACCAGGCAGAATAGAAAGTGCACATTGAGCTCCAGAGCCATTCAGTTAGAGACCACAAAGAGTCATCCCTTAGCAGAAGTGCTACCAAAGCGTAAAAACAGTCCTCAAAAGGGTCAAGCTAATCTGCGGGTAACTTAACTGCCCGCCAGGGCAAAGATAACATTCTTTAAAGGAACATAACAAAATCTAACACAGAACAAAATAAAATCCACACTGCCCAGCATCCAAAAGAATATTCTTTTCAAGGCACGGAAAGAAGCAGGAGAATGTGACCCATAACCAGGAGGAAAATCAGTAATAAAAGTTAATTAAGAAATGACAGAGATAACGAAATTAGCACACAAAAACTTTAAAGCAACTATTATAAATAAGTTTACACAGTCAAAGAAAAACGAAGATAATGGGAAAGAAATGGAAGATATGAAAAAGAACCAAATGGGACTTTTAGAGATAAAAATTTCACTGGATGAGACTAACAGCGTATTTGACACTACAGAAGAAAGTAACAGTGAATTTGAGGACATAGCAATATAAACTATCTAAACCAAAGGAAAAAAAAAAAGAAAGAAAACTTGAGCGGGAGTAGGGGGAGATAGCGTAGCCTCAGTGACCTGTGGGACAATATCGAGCAGTCTAGTACCCGTGAAATTGGAGTGCCACAAAGATAAGAGAGAGAAGGAAATAGAAAAAAGCTTGAAAATTTTATGGTGAATTTCCCCCCTAAACTTGATGAGAGCTATAAATCGATAGAGGGAAATGTCTTACACCAAGATGTTATTAATATCTGACCAAATTTCTGAAAAATGGCTCCAAAGAAAACATCTTTAAAGCATCCAGAGACAAAAGAAACATTTTGTACAGAAGAAAAAACATAAAACATATTACAGATTCCTCATCAAAAACAATGCAATTCAAAAGACAATGGAATGCATTTTAAAGTATGGATAGGGAAAAAGCCAACCCAGTACTGTAAATCTAGCAAAAATATAATTTAAAATGTTGCCAATAATAATTCTGAATGCCATAATCCTGAATGTTGAAATCCTGAAAATTAAAATCCTGCCTGGCATGGTGCCTCGTGCCTGTAATCACAGCATTTTGGGAGACCAAGTTGGGCAGATCACTTGTGGTCAGGAGTTCAAAACCAGCCTGGCTGACATGGTGAAACCCCACCTCTACTAAAAATACCAAAAAAAGAAAAAAATAGCTGGATGTGGTGACACGTGCTACCCCTAGCTACTCTAGAGGCTGAGGCAGGAGAATTGCTTGAGCCCAGTAGGCGGAAGTTTGCAGTGAGCCGAGACACAGTGAGACTAAGTCTAAAAAAAAAAAAAGATTAAAATCCTAATTTCTAAAATTCTGAAAGCTAAATTCTGGAGAAGGGATTAGTGTGTCTTCGGTTGTACACAAGATAGTTACATCATGTTAGTTGCAGCATGTTACGCAGAACTGTTACCTCGTTATTGTCTTCATTTGGAAATTAAGTTTGGTTTAAGGAGATGCATCTATGTGCCAAATTGACAAGGGGAGTTGCGCACTTAATTTTAGGTGTCAATTTAACTGGATTAAGGAATACTAGAAACCTGGTAAAGCATTATTTCAGGTGGGTCAGCGAGGGTGTTTCCAGAGGAGATTGGTGTGGAAGATTGGGTGTTTCCAGAGGAGATTGGGTGGGGAAGAACTGCCCTCGCTATTGGTATGCACCATCCAGTCATCCAGGGGTCCAGAGAGAACAAATACAGAAGGTGAATGAGTCTCTCTCTCAGAGCTAGGACAGGCTTTTCTTCTGCTACTTTGGACATCAGAGCTCCAGACTTGTCAGCAGCCCCAACCTGGGTCCCAAGGCTTTCAGCTTTGGACTGAGAGTTATACCATTGGCCTCCCTGGCTCTGAAGCCTTCAGACTTAGACTGACCCATACTTCCCATATTCCACAGTCTCCAGCTGGCAGATAGCCTGTCGTAGGACTTCTCAGCCACTATAATCGCATGAGCCAATTCCCCTAAAAAATTCCTGTCATATACCTATATACATATCCTATTGTTTCTGTTTCTCTGGGGATTATTGCCTAATACAGATTTGGTATTGGAGAAGCCAAGTATCATTCCTTCTTAATATATTCCTTACAGCTCAATGGAAGTGATCTGTGAAATTGTTTCTTTACAAACAAAACAAAACAAAACAAAACTGTGAATGAAAAATACAAGGCTGGCCGGGCGCGGTGGCTCACGCCTGTAATCCCAGCACTTTGGGAGGCCGAGGTGGGTGGATCACGAGGTCAAGAGATCGAGACCATCCTGGCCAACATGGTGAAACCCCGTCTCTACTAAAAATACAAAACATTAGCTGGGCATGGTGGCGCTTGCCTGTAATCTCAGCTACTCAGGAGGCTGAGGCAGGAGAATTGCCTGAACCCAGGAGGCGGAGGTTGCGGTGAGCCAAGATCGCGCCATTGCACTCCAGCCTGGGTAACAAGAGCGAAACTCTGTCTCAAAAAAAAAAAAAAAATACAAGGCTACTTAATGGTGAAAGATAAAAATTTTAAAGCTAATAATTTTAGTTTGGGCATGGTGCATCACACCTGCAATCCCAGGAGTTTGGGAGCCTGAGGCAGGAGGATCGCTTGAGTCCAGGAATTTGAGACCAGCCTGGGCAACGTGGCAGAGACCCCATCTCTATAAAAAATTAACTGGGCCTGGTGGCATGATCCTGTAATCCCAGCTGCTACATGGGAGGCTGAGATGGCAAGATCACTTGAGCCCAGGAGGCGGAGGTTACAGGGACAGAGATTGTGCCACTGTACTCCAACCTGGGCAACTGAGTGAAACTCCATCTCAGAAAAAAAAAAAAAAAAAGCTAATTATTTTTGACACTGCAAAAAACAGAAAATTGCTTAATTGCAATAGCCAAGCAATAACCAGAATTTCAAAGGGATATCATCTACTTAGAAATTTGTACACCTCAACCACTCTCCAAATACAAGAGCAGTGAGTGTTTCAAAGATCATAGAAGTGAAAATGCAGGCAAAAAAATACAAGAAATCTCCCCTGCTAAATTATTCAATTGTATATGATTTCTGCCCCTTCACACATAGCACCAATCTGCTATGCTCTGTATTTCATCTTCACATCATTTCCAGTACTAAGTATAAATTGTATAAAGACTTTTAGTGAGTTCTAATTTGTCTTGTGCAATTTTTGCAAATGTAATTCCACAAAAGTGCATATCACAGCATTGACTTTGTGTGTAAGCATTGTCCATATATGTAAAATATTGAAACTTCCTCAGTAAATGAAAAGATATTCTTTTTGTACATCTGCACTTGAGAAAGATAAAATGTCTCAAAATCTTGGCTCTTTGGGCCACTGCATATACAGTGGTGACCCACTGATGTTTTTGATTGATCTCATCAAAAGACTTAGGTTGTCCATCATGTTATTTCAAATGACAGCAGTTATAAAGCTGGGTGTGCACACAATTACCAACCATACTGCTATGCATGTATACATTTTGCTTTTTCACCTATTTCTTTATGAATATGAGTCATCTCCTTATCATTGTTATATCCATGTGACTGCTGTTAGTATACCTGAGTGTGTATGCTTGTAAAAATATGTATGTTATGATTGCCCATTTTATTGGGTAAAGTATGAAGTGTTCTGTTTTGTCTTTATATGTTTCTCAAATAAATCTCTCTCTAAAAATATAAATAAATGTCTTTAAAGAATTTTTGAAATTAGTTTTTCCAAAATTACATTTTCAGAATTTGATCTTTCAGCACTATGATTTTCCAGAATTTTAGACTTTAGGGATTTTGATCTCTTGGGATTTTAACAGGATTGTGGCATTCAGGATTATGTCTTTCAATATTATGGCCCAAACCTGATTTAAAAATGAAGGTGAAATGGTTACTTTTTCAGATAGAAAAAAGATGAGCGCAGTTGTTCCCAGTAGCACTGGACTTCAAAAAATAAAGTTCTTCAGGCAATAGGAAAATGCTGTCAAGTGGAAACTTGAAGCAACACAAAGAACTGGAGAGACAAGGATATGGCAAACATTCGGATAAAAAGAAAAGACCTTTTTTCCTTTCCTTTTTTTAAAATTAGTTTTAAAAACAATGATTTAGAACAAAAGCATGTATTGTGATGTTAATAACATGCAGCAGTAAAGTAAGTTTATGACAACAATAGCACAAAAATGAAAGTATATTGTTGGAAGGCTTTTATATTCTATGTGAATTAGTATAATATTATTTGAAGGTAGAGTTGATACATTAATTATGTATATTTTGAACACTATTGCAACTACTAAAAACAATAAAGCAAGGTGATATCGTTTGCAAGCTAATAATGGAGATAAAATAGAATACTAAAAATGTACAATGAATGCAAAAGAAGACAAAAAGGAATAAAGGGAACAAAGAACAGATGGGACAAATAGGAAACAAGTAGCAAGATGGTAGCTATACATCTGACTTAATCATCACATTGAATGTAAATTATCTCAACACCGTAATTCACAAACATAGATTGTCAGGCTGGATATAAAACCAAGACCCAACTATACACTCTTTAAAAAAAAACCCTAAAATATAAACCCTAAAAAACAGATGAAAGGAATGGGATGGAAAAGCTATACCACATACTAATACCATGCACAACATTAATCATTTAAAAAGCCATTGTAACTATGTTATGTCAAAGTACACTTCAGAACAGAGAATATGACGGTACCGTGGATAAAGAGAAACATTTTATAATGATAAAGGGGTCAATAGATCAAGAAGACAAAGCAACCCAAAATGTATATGTACCCAATAAGAAAACTTAAAAATACGGGAAGCAAAACAATGACAGATCTGAAAGAAGAAATAGACAAATCCACAAAAGTAGCTGGAGATCCCAAAATCCCTCTCAGTAACTGATAGAACAAATAATTAGAAAACAAAGACATAGAAGACTTAAACAACACTATCAACTAACTTGACAGAAATGACATGTATAGTACACTTCATGTGACGGTAACAGAAGACACATTTTTTTCAAGTGCACATAGAACCTTTACCAAAATAGACTGTATGCTGAGATCGAGAGTCTCAAAAAACTTACAAGAATTTAAATAATCTAGAGTACTAATACTAATATGAATGGCCATACTAATTTGAAATGAAATTATAAATCAGTAACAGAAAGATGTGAAAAATATGCAAATGCTTAGAAATGTAAAAACTCACTTCCAATAACCCATGGGTCAAAGAAGAAATCATGAAGGGGATGGAAACATATTTGAGTCAAATGAAAATGACCATCCAACATGTCAAAGTTTGTGAGATGCAGCTAAGCAATGTTTGAGGGATATTTATAGCTCGCTGTGTTTCTTCAGCCCCATCCACACATCTGGTTGTACTTACTGTTCCAAAAATGTATCCATCCTGTCTACCATGTTCACATTTCAGAACATAGAGCAGCCCCAGGGGGAAAAAGACCTCATAAAAAGAAAAAAGTAATGTCATGCTTCCGGAAGATGAAGGTCCAGGAATGTAACTTTCTCTGCAAGCAGCAGGCACCATGAACACGAGGGCTGACCTACCAGTGTCTCCCTGGGCAAGGAAAACCCCTCCAAAGCAGTGAAGAGGACTTCTTGGCCAGGAACCCAGAAAATAAAAGATTATTTTGTCTACCTAGGAAACGCTCACTTCCAAAGATGAGAGAAATAACAAGGAGAATTCAAGAGTTGAGACACCTGGTTCTGCCTTTCAATTTCCTGGGTGACAAAAAGCATGTCACTCAGCATCCCTGGGCTCTCTTACTCATCTGCGCATAATTGCTTCTCTCCACTGCAGCTGTGACTCTGTGAACAACTCTGAAATGAGAGAGATATCTGTCCATGTGTTTGTATTCATGTATGTTCATGATGACTAGAATAGTGCTTGGCATGTAATACATACTCCACAAATGGTTTTGAGGTTTTTTTTTGTTTGTTTGTTTGTTTGTTTTTGAGACACAGTCTTGCTCTGTCACCCAGGTATGACCTCTACTCACCGCAGCCTCCACGTCCCTGGTTGAAGTGATTCTCCTGCCTCAGCCTATCGAGTAGCTGAGGTTACAGGTGCGTGCCACCACACCTGGCTAATTTTTAGTAGAGACGGGGTTTCACCATGTTGGCCAGGCTGGTTTCGGACTCCTGATATCAAATGATCCTCCCATCTCAGTCTCTCAAAGTGCTGTAATTACAGGTGTGAGCCACCATGCCTGGCCCACGCAAGTATTTTTTGAATAGATAATATTACAAGGCTGAAATCGTAAGCCCTTGGTTAAATATAAGCTTTACCCTAGACTGCCGTGTTATCAAACGAGTAACCTCATCTCTGAGCTCCAGTTTCCTCATTCATAGGGCAGAGATGGTGACGGCTACATGTAATGACATGAGATGTTTATAATGTCCATGTAGGGCACCTAATACAGAGTGGGTGCTTACTAACTGGTAGCCATCATGGTCATTATTGCATCTACCACCATTCTGCTTGTTGATTTTGCAGTGGCTGTAGGCATTCCCCTTTCTGTTGTCTCTTCTCTCTTCCACCTTTCCACTCCCAATGTGATGGTGTACATCCGGAGTTTCTCACTCAAGGGCCTGTCTCTGAGGATCAGACCAAAGAGAACTGGCTTGTGTGGTAGTAGGAGGTTAGATCCAGGTTACACCTGAACAAAGATTGTCAAACTTTGAAAGAAGTTATGAAAATCGGTGGGGAATCTCTCCACAGAAACTCTGTTAGGGAAAGATACAATAAATGATTTCCTCAGCGTGGACTAGCTCCTGTGTTGACACATGAGGAGGGGCATGAACTCTACAGGCCCATGAACAGCTCCCAGGCATTGTGATGAGGCCAGCAGACTCAACTAGAGATGCTCTGTGTGTGACCTGCTCTACACTGACCCACAGGTCTTTAGGTTAAAGAGCTGCTGAAATATATTAGTGTTGCCATAGGACAGAGTGAAAGAAGCAGAGCCCAGCCTGGTACCCTGAATCAGTGCAATGCATGGCTTTGAAAGAGAGAATTAGAGAAGGGCCCCCACCAAACCTACTTTTCCATGAGGCCCCTATGTGTCCTTCAGAAACCTCCTTATGACCTTAGAAATTCACCTAGGGACACATTGGACACTTGCCTGCGTTCCAGCACAACTTCAATGGCCAGACCAATGGGGCCAGGCAGACAGGGCCATTGGCTTACAACAACCTCTTCTCTCATTGTGTCCATTTCACTAAGGTCTCAGTTTGCAAGGAGAGTCATCACACTTCCATCACACTCCTGGAGTGTTCTCCAGGATTTTCCATTAGGGCTAGAGCCTTTGCCAACCATATTCAGTAATGAAGCTGGGTCCTTGGACCTTGTTATGAGCGCCTACAATGGGGGTAGGTGGAGGTAACAGGGAGTGGTTGTCGTGATTGCTGTTGGGGCAGAGAAGAGACAGAAACCTCTGTTTGTGTGTCTTACTTCACTAGCTTTGTCTGTGGCATTGGGGATAGGAAGTGCTGATCCATGACTGACAGGTAATATGAAAAGCCAGGTTAAACTGAGCTGAACTGAGCTAAAATGAGTTCAGTTGAGTTGTGTTGAGCCAAGCCAAGCTGAGTTGAGCTGAGCTGAGTTGAGCTGAGCTGAGCCACGCTGAGTGGAGATGAGCTGAGCTGAGCTGAGTTGAGTTGAGCTGAATTGAGTTGAGCTGAGATGAGTTGAGCTGAGCTGAGCTGGTTTAAGCTGAGC
Source organism: Sapajus apella (assembly GCF_009761245.1). NCBI lineage: Eukaryota > Metazoa > Chordata > Mammalia > Primates > Cebidae > Sapajus > Sapajus apella. The sequence goes on from NW_022436984.1 coordinate 20,200,138, forward strand.
CGAGCTGAGCTGAGCTGGAAAGACAGCTCCTACCCTCTTAGAATCCCTGGGGATGAGGCATCCTTTCTGATGCCAGAGATTGAGTTTGTTATTCTTAAAACTGTTTCTGGCAACTGATGAGAAAGAGTAATGCTTTACGTGTGGTTGAGACATCCCAGAAGACCATGTCTGTGTCCTCTCTGGTCCTCAGAGGAGCACTCACACAAGTGTTCCTATAAAGCTCCTCCCTCCAGGCAGCCCCTGGGCTGCCTCCTTGTCCTCTGCACCTGCCCACTCTGCTCCTCATCCCCATGTCTCCTCTCTGCTATCACTTCTCCCATGGGAATGACTTCCTGGGACCTTCTCCATGGGCCTCTCAGGAGCAACTGTGCTCCAAGAGCTTCTGCATTTACCCACCCGTACATTATCTCCATTTGCTCTGTTTGTCACTTGGTCCTTTTCCCTGAATAATTGTGAGTACTGTGAAGGAGAGTCTTGTAATTCTTTTGTGTCTCCCAGAATACCGAGTTCCGTATATAACCGTATATAATAGGTGCTCAGTAAAGGCCTACCTCCTGTCTATAGTGCACTTTTAATTAATTTATTTATTTGGCGTGAGAAGTCTAAGGTCAAATATGGTGCACTTTTTTTTAAGTTTGTGTTAAAACAGGTATGTACTCAGCTTATATCTTAAGATGTGTTACTGAGAAATGTGTTTTTTCTCTGACTCCAGGCTTGAGTGCTCTGAAGTTAATGAAGAGCAGTGAACTAAGAGTAAGGATATTAGGACCATGCCCCAGCCCTGCCACCTATTTGTGTGTGATCTAACATAAGTCACGTAACCTTTCTCCACATTTCCCTACCTGTGCAGCAGGTCACCACCTACTCTTAACGGTGTTGCAAGCATACAATGGCACAAAGTTTTGGATAAGCTTGTTAAATGCCGAATACATGAAGGAGATTATTATTCTAAAGGGCTCATGAGGAATTCATTCAACAAAGCTGTATTGATGATTTACCCTGCATCAGCTCCTGGAACTGCAAGTATAAAAGTGATTCAGACCTTGCCCTTGGGAAGCCGGGGAGAGACTCAAATAGCTAACGATGGGGTAAGTAAGCCTTATAGTGAAGTGCCAGGAACAGAGGGGAAGGAGGCAGGAAGGCGTGGGAGAGGAGGTGCAGAAGGGAGCAGCATTTGAAGAGATCTCAAAGAAGTCACCAGATGTCACTAGAAAGAAGGGGAATAGGCAGTAGCATATTCCTGACAGCGTGCTGAAGGCTGAAGTCACGTCAGGGCAGTGAATGGTGCCTTGTAGTTGCAGCAGAAATGATCAGAGGGATGAGGCTGTGTCAAGGTGGCCAGAGGCCCAAAGAGATGGCAGCGGTGGCTGCAAGGCTGAAAGCTCTGTAACTTGAGCAGGGTGTGGTGGGGCGGAGTTGTGGGGGCTGAGGGAGGTGCGGAACTCCTCGGGACTGGCCAGCTGCAGGCTCTGGCATAGCCTGGAACGACTGGGTGAGCAGGCAGGCCAGGCTCTCTAGGGAGCTCTGTTGGCCATGGACAGAAGCACAGGGCCTGGTACTTCCTATTCCAAGGAGCCACAAAGACAGAGAAGGCCAGGGAGACCCCAGGGCTTGCAGGTAGGTGGTGTGGAGGAGGCCCACGGCCAGACTCTGCTCCTGCTTCCGATATGTAAAGCTCACTCTCCTCCCCACCTGCACTCACCCTCCCTCTGCATGTGCGGAATTCTTCCTGCCAGGGCCTGGCTTCCACATCAGTCTTCTGTGGACCCTCCTTTCCCCTGGTCTTCTTTGCTATTCTCCATTCTCTGTCACAGTTTGTTCCTTCCAGGGCACTTAGCACAATTTGTCCATGTTGGGCTTTCTAGCTCTTTCCCCACAAAAGTGTCAGTTCCATGAGGGTGGGGACTTCGTCGCATCCCGAGGCATTGCCAGTGCCTGGCACATGATGTATGGCATGCAGTCGGTGCTGAATAACTAAATCAGTGGTCTGGCTGAGCAGCATGACTTCAAGAGCATAGCATATGGACATACAGTATTGTCACCGGGTTAAAGGAGGGATCTACATCCCCCGCAGTAGAGACCAAGAGACTGGGGCCTCGATGTTGCTCTGAAAGACGAGTCACATTAATTGTCATCTCTCCTCCCGCCCAGTACAGAGCACTTGATAATCCACAGTGGATTCAGTCATAAATCCAGCCTGGTTAAAGGACACCCAAGCTTGCACATATAAGGGTCTCTCAGGGGACCCCAGCCAGCTACAGAATATGTGAAGAACAGGCTTCAATGGGCAAAAGCTGCCGTTTCTTTACTTAGCCATACATGTGTCTTTCTAAATAACAGATTTAAATAAGTAAGGCAAACTGTGAAAATCTGTGGTTAAAAATGTAAGGGGTGGGGTGGGAATAGAGAATCTAGCAGATGGTTGCCGTGCCTCCCTCTGTGACAGGTGGGATAGAATCATCTGCATGAGCACATCTCTAAAGGTCTTCTTTTTCATGGGCACATTTATTGGTATACTGTAGAATGAGCCCTGTACATTCAAACAGCAGAGTCAGCCCAGCCCAGAACAGCCCTGGCTGTGCCTCACTTATGACACTACAGCTGCCCCTCACCAAAAAGAGGAAAAGGAGAGAAAATCAGAAATGGCTGGTCAAAAGCGCGGAGGCCTGATGAAGGTGGGGCAGCCAGACTTGAAGCTAGTCCTTGGGTGGCTGAGTCACAGCATCCCACACACACGCCACCTCCCACAGCCCCTTGGCCTGTGCATACCCGCTCCCAGCCCATGGCTCACTGGTCACCCTGCTTTCCAACGGCTGGGACCACACGCTGCAGGTGACTCTTGGGAAGACCCCACCTGGGCCACTCATTGGTTCTTGTGAAGAGTCTTCTGCCCCCTGCCAGACAGTGCCCTGCTTGGAGGCAGAGATCAGGCGATGTCCTCCAGCATTCCCGTGGCCAGTCATCAACTGCCCATGCCCAAGGCATTTCCACGGGGCACGTCCTGCCACACTTGGGCACATTTCCCAATATGCTCAATCAGTTTGGGGACAGGCTCCATGGGTGGGGTCACTTCTCATTAGCATTTCCCCCTCTGTTGTTCCCACTGTCTGTCACGAGCTGGCCCCCTCATCTGTGAGCGTGGAAGTCTGAAAGCCTGAACTGATCTGCCTGGATGATGGCAGGGGGAACTCTCCTAGGGACAAATCACGACCTCAGGGATGCCTGCCATGTATCTTGCTCATCTGGGCAGGCCCTGCTAAACCCTGTGTGTGCAGAATTGTGTTAAAGCCTTACAACCACTCCAGGAGGTTGTGTCATCATCACCATCCTCAATCTTCATTTAATTTATAAGAAAACCAAGACAGAAAGACCCTGGCCAAGGCCACAGAGTTAGTAATGGTGGGCCAGAATTCAAACTCCACCAGTCCGACCTCATGCTTTCTGCTCTAAACTCTAGCTCGGCTGTGGTGGTATTATATACCCCACCCTGACCTCACCTGGCCCACAGTGTCACACGCACGTGTGTGACGGCCACAGCACAGGCAGGCTCCAGGCAGGAGGCTGCCTCTTGGCAGTGGTGCCTGTGGTCAAGTCACTGCTCCCTGCTGAGGCTCTGGGGTCTAACATGGAGTTTATGATAGGAGCTACCTCCTTGGGGGATTGGGAGAATTAAATATGCTTATCTGTGTTAAGGCTTAGAGCAGTGCCTGGCACTGGAAGCACTCAGTAACATGAATCGTTATCACAGTTATTAATAATATGATTGTTCCCACTAGAACATTCCAGGTCTGTCTGTCTGACCTCGTCTCCTCTCCAGGATGAGACATCTGTGCATTGACTTCCAACATCTCTCTTTTAAACTTATCCCTCCATCTCATTCTTCCACCTTCTCCATTCCTCCTCCTTCCAACTCTGACATGCCATTGACTCTGTTTAATTCAAGCAAATGCTCAGAGCCCCAGATCCCTGAATGCGACAGATTGAGAGGGTGGGGGTGGGGTGGAGAATGGAGGAGCTTGTGTAATAGGACATAAATAAACTTGCACATGCTCTTCTTTTTAATTGCAGATTCTATCCCATCACGGGGCAATTTTTATTTTGCCTTCTCTTGAATAAGTGGGAAGATGTTTTATTCATGTGTATCTTCCCAGCATGCAGCCCAGTAGGTGCTCAATGTGTGCTGAATGAGTCGGTGCATTCGGTTCGGCTCTTGCCAACACATATGCCAGGAGCTGTTGTAAGCGCCTCACATACACCAGCTCATTGAATACTCTGGTGCCATCTTAAAGTCCTGGAGCCGAGCACTCTGAAGTCTGGCTAATAAAGGAAATTTGTTGGTGGCCACCTTCTTGATGGACACACCATTGAATCTCCAGTGTGAGCTTTGTGGCTTCCGGTTCCTCCCCCCTTGCTTGTGGCACTGCTGCCATCTAACATTTAGGAAGAGAGTTTCAGCACAAGCTTCCAGCTGGGTGAATGGTGGGACCTGAGCGATGGTGACAAAGCTGAGCACACACCTCGAGGGACCTCCATCTTTTCCAGTAGGGTTTTATTTGAGCAGTGCCAAGAAATTTCAGACCGCTAGAAACTGCACACCATGGAGGCTTAACACACCATGCCACCACCTGGCCAGACAGGCCAGGGTTCAAATCCCGGTCCCACCACGTAGGGAGGCAATCCCTTGCTGAGCCACAGCATCCTCCTGGGTGGGCCAGGGTGTGCACCTGTGGGGCTGTGGGAAGATTACCCGGCTCACCATGTGACATTTAGCGGGCACCTTCCTCACTCTGACAGCCAGATGAGCACAGGCCACTAAGGAAAGAAGAATTCAGAGGGAGAGAGAAGAGACCAAAGAACGAAAGAAAGGATGCCTCCTCTAAGAGCAGCCAGGCCGGGTGGGACAGGGTGGTGGGCGGAGGTTGGCCGGGAGGGAGCCATTTACCGGCACAGTCAACAAACAAGGACTGGGAATATAAAGCTCGGCATTGTGCTAAGTGCTGAGGAAGTAAAAAGGAATTTTTATTTCTAATTTATACTCCACCTACTTCCAAAGAGAATTTTGAAGGTGACTCACAGTGAAAACCACATATGCAGCAAGATCACGAAAATAGAAATAGAAAATCAAATCCATGGAGATGAAGAAAGGAAAACCACATTTATTTACCCAGGTGCCAAGTCCTTGAATGCACTCCATCATTGAGTCCAACAGCCCCATTTTACAGATGAGGAAGACAAGCAAAGAGGCATGCCTGTGCCAGGCAACAGTGCAAGCAGGGCCGACCTCACCAACAGGCGCAGGGTCCAGGATACCTTTAGGAGCCCACTAAAATGTTTTAAAATTTCTTTTAATATCAGAAGAGAAAAGAATCTTTAGGTTAAAGAAAATGTTTTAATATATGATATTAATAGATTTGTCTTTATGCCCACACAATTGTAAAATGTATTTAATTTTTTTGTGGAGGAAGAAGTCCACAAGTGTAAAAGTGCCCGGAGTCCACAGAAGTCATAATGCGGCCCAGGTCACACACTCAGGCCTGCCTAACTCCAAGTCTTGTACCCTTTCCCCACTTGTGCAAGAACATTTGTTGTCATTGAGTGTAACACACGAGTCAGCTCTGCAGCTAAACAGAGACCACAGTGAGATTAATAATTCTAAGTTTCATAAAAAGGATGTGTAGTGACGTGTAGGGAGGAAACATTTACTCTACAATGCAGTGAGGGGGAAAATGCAATACGATGCAACGATGGGGAAAAATGTAACTTTTACAATTTTGTTTCTTTTTTTTTTTTTAGAGATGGCTGTCTCACTGTTGCTCAGGCTGGACTCCTGGGTTCAAGTGATCTGCCTGCCTTAGCCTCTCGAACAGCTTACATTCCCAAGTAGCATGTGCCACTACACCTGGCTAAATTTTTCTTTATAATGAACATCTTCTTTCTTATCAGTTCCACTGGGAAGCAGGAGGGTAAAATCCTAAATTTTATCCAATTTGGTAAATGTCAAGCTTGATCTGGTAATCAAAATTGTTTTTCATAGATAACTGGACTGACTCAGGTAAATGTCAACCTTCTGAAGACTGCCCTCTCTGGCTGCTGAATCCCAGTGTGGCAGACATTTCTGACCAGAACCTTGCGCAGCTCAGAAGGGAGACCCTTGGGTTCCTGTGGCATCGCCTGGATCTTCACCTCCTGCTTCCTGAGCTCATGACTGCTGTGATGGGATGGCCTCATCTTGCTTTCTGGGGTGCTGTGCCAGGAGCTGTTGCTGGAGCCCGTGATCCCTGCCAGCTGTCCTAGTGGTCACTCAGTCCTGTCTCCAGGCCTCTGCCTTTCTGCTGGCTTTCTCAACACCTGCTCAGGTGCTGTCTCAGACTCCCCTACCTCCTACTTCCTGCACTACCTCCACATCTTCATGTGGGTGCTTCTCCTGGACCCAGTGTTCCTGGAGAAGGTTGTCTCTAGCCTTCTGAAGGCCACTCCCTGTGGCCTTCTGACATCTGCTTGCTTTAAAATCTCCCAGCTTGGCAGACAACCAGGTTTGGCTGTGATGCTGCTGCTCGGGTCAGAATGTCATACCCAGGCTATCCCCCAACAGGCTACCCACCTTTCCCTGGATATCCTCCTGCAGGTCAGGAGTCATCTTTTCCCCCTTCTGGTCAGTATCCTTATCCTAGTGGCTTTCCTCCAATGGGGGGAGGTGCCTACCCCCAAGTGCCAAGTGGTGGCTATCCAGGAGCTGGAGGCTACCCTGCGCCTGGAGGTTATCCAGCCCCTGGAGGCTATCCTGGTGCCCCGCAGCCAGGGGGAGCTCCACCCTATCCCGGAGTTCCTCCAGGCCATGGATGTGGAGTCCCACCAGGTGGAGCAGACGTTTCTGGCTATCCACAGCCACCTTCACAGTCTTATGGAGGTGGTCCAGCACAGGTCCCACTACCTGGTGGCTTTCCTGGAGGACAGATGCCTTCTCAGTATCCTGGAGGACAGCCTACTTACCCTAGTCAGCCTGCCACAATGACTCAGGGCACTCAAGGAACTATCCGACCAGGTGCCAACTTCAATGCTATGAGAGATGCAGAAATTCTCCATAAGGCAATGAAGGGTTTTGGGACAGACGAGCAGGCAATTGTGGATGTGGTGGCCAACCGTTCCAATGATCAGAGGCAAAACATTAAAGCAGCATTTAAGACCTCATATGGCAAGGATTTAATCAAAGATCTCAAATCAGAGTTAAGTGGAAATATGGAAGAACTGATCCTGGCCATATTCATGCCTCCTACAAATTATGATGCCTGGAGCTTACGGAAAGCGATGCAGGAACTCTGGAATGTGTATTGATTGAAATTTTGTGCACAGGAACAAATCAGGAAATCTGAGAAATTGTCAGATGTTATCAGTCAGAATTTGGATGAGACCTTGAAAAGGACATTAGGTCAGATATCTCAGGACATTTTGAATGCTTACTTGTGTCCATGTGCCAGGGAAATCGTGATGAAAACAGAGTGTAACCCACCAAATGGCTCAGGAAGATGCTGAGCGTCTCTATCGAGCTGGCGAGGGGAGATTAGGGACTGATGAATCTTGCTTTAACATGATCCTTGCCACGAGAAGCTTTCCTCAGCTGTGAGCTACCATGGAGGCTTATTCCAGGATGGCTAACTGAGATTTGTTAAGCAGTGTGAGCCATGAGTTTTCCGGATGGTGGAAAGTGGTTTGAAGACCATCTTGCAGTGTGCCCTGAGCTGCCCTGCCTTCTTTGCTGAGAGGCTCTACTACACTATGAAAGGTGCTGGCACAGATGACTCCACCCTGGTCAGGATTGTGATCACTCAAAGTGAGATTGATCTTGTACAAATAAAACAAATCTTCACTCAGATGTATCAGAAGACCCTGGTCACAGTGATTGCAGATGACATGAGTGGAGATTACCGAAGACTTCTTCTGGCTATTGTGGGCCAGTAGGAGGGATTTTTTTTTTTTTTTAACGAATGAAGCTATGCACAGCTTATCCTTCAGAGCAATGACCTGCATGCAGCAATATCAACCATCAGCTAACCAAAAGAGCTTTCTATTAAGGACCATATCAGGGTAATGTGCTTGGTTTGCACATGTTGTTATTGCCTTAATTCTAATGTCACTTTGTTCTCTACATATAATCAATGTAAAGCCATATCACAATGATACGGTAATATTGCAATGTTTGTAAAGCTTCATTCTTACTAGTTTCATTCTAATCGAGATGTCAAATTGAACGAAAAATCACAGCAATCTCAAAAAAAAAAAACAAAACAAAACAACAACAACAACAACAAAAAACCTCCCAACTTGCCAGGTTGTCTCCTGACACATCGGTGGGGAAGGTAATAACGGTAGAGGCAGAGAAGAGTGTGGCTCCTGAGCTACCTGTTCTCTCTCTATCCTCCTTCCCCTTTCCACAGTCTGTGAGGATAGAAGGGATACACTTTCCTTCATCATCTAAAATGTAGTCAGCCAGACCTACCTCCTGATGTGCTAAGTGAGGGTCAAAAGAATTTAGTAAACATTTTCTCTCTCAACATCTAGCTTTCCATCTGAGACTCAAACATTACTCCAATGTGCAAGAAAACTACAGAACAATGTTTACAGGATATAAAAATTTATCTAAAAATAATTCCAGAAAGTATCAGCCCCATTGCAGACACATGTTAGTTCAACAGGAGAGACTCACTAGACCGATACTTAATTCCAAACATAATATCATCTATGTGTCCTTATGTAGGGAATGTTGAACAACACAATGAACACCATCTCCAATACTTATATGGCAAACTTTCTTCCAATAGCTGCTTGTTCTAGTAACCCTCCATAAAAGCAGGCCAGAGCATTAGGCACTTCTCTGGGGAAAGGAGCTGATCCTGGAGAATCTATTTGTGCTGTATCTGGTGTTCTCCCATCTGGACACAGCTTAGACACCCCAGATCAACAGCATAGCATAGCATGTGTCGCATCTTTCAGCCAGAGCTAGGAGGTGGGAGCAAAGGCACAGTCCATCACTCTCACCCTGGAGGAGGGCAGAGAGAATTTCAAAAAGGGATATGGGCACAGCCAACCTTTTGGCCATCACAGTTTTTATGACGATTAGTCATGATTCAAAATATGAACCAGAAATGGCTTGGGAGTTTGAGGAGGAATGGGGTTTTGAGAGGAAATGACTCAATAAATATGGATTGTTGGAGCAGAGATCAGACTCCAGGATCTTCTACACTCAGGCTAGAGAGACGCAACTATCAGAAGTCTGAATATGGCTGGGTGGTTCATACCCCAAATCCCAACACTTTGGGAGGTTGAGATGGGAAGATTGCTTGAACCCACGAGTTTGAAACCAGCTTGGGCAACATGGTGAAACCTTGTTTGTATGAAAAATACAAAAATTAGCCAGGCATGGTGGTCTGCGCCTGTAGTCCCAGCTACTTGGGAGGCGGAGGTGGCAGGAAGGTTTGAGCTGGGGAGGTGGAGGTTGCAGTGAGCTGAGATTGTGCCAGTGCACTACAGTCCAGGCAGTAGAGCCAGACTTGTCTCAAAAACATAAAGTCGGCATATAAATTATGATTCTTAGTCTCACTCTAGAAGGCTATGAGTAGTCTCTTGAGCCAAAAAGAAGATGATTATAAGGAAAATCAAGAGCTTTGCATTGGAAAGAGATCATCTTGTCCAACCACTGCCTTTGAAATGGAGAAAAGAAAAATGGATGGTCACTATCACTACTTATATTAATATTATACTAGGAATCCTACCCATTTCAACAAAGAAGAAAAGGGCCAGGCACAGTGACTCACGCCTGTAATCCTAGCACTTTGGAGGCCAAGGTGAGTGGATCACCTGAGGTCAGGAGTTCAAGATCAGCCTGGCCAACATGATGAGACCCTATCTCTACTAAAAATACACAAATTAGTTAGGTATGGTGGCATGTGCCTGTAATCCCAACTACTCAGGGGCCTGAGGCAGAAGAATCGCTTGAACCTGGGAGACGGAGGTAGCAGTGAGCAAAGATCATGCCACTGCACTCCAGCCTGGGTGACAGAGTGAGACTCTGTTGAAAGAAGAGAGAGAGAGAGAGAGAGAGGAAAGGAAAGAAGGAAGGAAGGAAGGAAGGAAGGAAGGAAGGAAGGAAGGAAGGAAGGAAGGAAGGAGAAAAGAGAAAAAGAGGAGAGCAGAGAAAGAAGAAAGAGAAAGAGAAAAGAAAGAAAGAAAAAGAAAGAGAGGAAAAGAAAGAAAGGGAAGGATGAAGGAAGGAAGAGAAAGAGAGAAAGGGACTTAAGTTTGGGGAAGATGAGACAAACTGTTAAATATGTACAGGCAATATTATTGTTTAAATAGAAAATCCAAGTTATTAGACCACGTAAAAGAGTTTAGCACAATTGCAGGGTACAAAGTAAACGTGCAAATCACAAGTTTATTTCAACAGATGAGCAATAAACATTGAGAAAATAAAAAATTTTAAAGTGATCATTTACATTTGCAAACGAAGTATTTATGAATAAGTCCAATAAAATATATGCTGATTTTGTATAAAATATTAAACTTTATTGAGAGACATTAAATAATGCACTAATAAATGCAGACATACTATATTTATGGATGAATGAGCCTATATTGTAAATATGCCATTTTCCCCAACTTTATCTGTAGATTCAATGCATCACAATCAAAATCCCAACACATTTTTGCATGTAGAATTTGGTAAGCTTATTATAAAATTCATATGAAAGTGCAATAATTATAAGAACAAGGTGATGGAATTGCCCTACCAGGTATCATGACTTATTATAAAGCCATAGTAATTAAAAGAGCGTGACATTAGCATAGCCATAGAGAAACAGATTAATAAAACAGAAGAGAGAGACATGAACAGACTCACACATATACGGATACTTGATATATGACTGACTGGAGATTTTAGGGCAGTGGGAAAAAGACTTTTTAAGAAATGATACTGGAGGGAAAAAAGAGCTAAAGGGGAAAAAAATGAGCCTCTACTTCAAACCACATACCAAAATCTCTTTAATTTGGAATAAACAGCTAAATGTGAAAAGTAAAACTATGTACCTTTTAAAAAAGGAGAGAAGCAAACACTTTTGCGGTCTCAGAGCAAGAGTTCTTAAATGAGATATAAAAGTAAGGAAATAGCTGGGCACGATGGCTCACACCTGTAATCTCAGCACTTTGGGAGGCTGAGGTGGGTGGACTACCTGGGGTCAGGAGTTTGAGACCAGCATGGCCAACATGGTGAAACCCTGTCTCTACTAAAAATACAAAAATTAGCCAGGCATGGTTGCACACACCTGTAATCACAGCTACTCGGGAGGCTGAGGCAGGAGAATTGCTTCAACCCAGGAGGTGGAGGTTGCAGTGAGCTGAGATTATGCCATTGCACTTCCAGCCTGGGTAGCAAGAGCAAAACTCCATCTCAAACAAATAAATAAATAAATAAATAGGTCCATGAAGTAGATAGGTATTAAAATTAAGCACCTCTGTTTATCAAAAGTTATTATAAAAGTTGGTGATATTAAATAGTTTAAAATATTTTTAGGTGTCATACTGGTATTGTGGTTATGTTATGAAGAGAGATAAATTTTGAGATAAATCTTCAAAATTTTATGATGAATAGTGTTTTAGATTTGCTTAAAAATGAAGCTAGAGGAGCAGAAGTTAGAAAGGTGTAAGCAAAACAAGATTGTCCATGAAATTATAATTGTTGAAGCTGAGTGATAGGTACAAGGAGATTGATTATATTACTCTATCTACTTTTGTATATGTTCGGAATTTTATCATAAATAACTTTGTGAGAGAGAGAAGACTGAGGAGGGACTATACAGAGAGGAAAACAAACCACAGACTGGAACTACACATATAACCAATGAAGGCCTAATATCCAGAATATAGAGAAAACTAAAAATCAAGGGAAAAACAGTTTTTCAAAGGTAACAGACTTGAACAGACAAGTCTGAAAAGTGGAAATCCAAATAGGCAAGAAAAAAACAAACAGCTCAACTTCATTAATAATCTGGGAGATAAAAATTTAAACCACAATAAGATACCATTTTGTATCCTCCAGATTGGAAAAATTAAGTCTGTAACGCCAAGAGATGACAAGGATGCAGATGCCTCTGGGAGTATAAATTGGTACAGCCAATGTGGAAACCAACTGGATTTGATCTAGCAATGCTAAAGACCATGTCATCCAGCAAACCGTATTGCTAAACACCCTAGGGCAACCCATGCATGTGTGCGCCAGAGACAAGAAAACTTCCAACAATGTCGGTAAGGACCAAACACCGGGACAACTCAAATGTCCATCAACGGTAAGATGTATAAACTGTGAGCTTATATAGTATATGAAATCTCAGCAGTGAAAATACATGCAATGAAATAGGTCCATGTAGCTATACTGACCAAATGAAGTGAATCATAAAAGCATGCATACAGTATATTTATTTCCAAGTTTAAAAAATAGACTAAACTAGTGGGTTAAACTATATGAAGCTGTATGAAATTGCGGATATTCAGCTATTTTTCTCTTATAAATGCCGCTTATTATTCACTCTAATACTGTTTAGGGTGCATGCATAAATGGTAAAACCATTAAAAAAAAAAAAAGCAAGGTTGAATCAGACTTTTTCTGATTAACAGAAAAGTTAGGATAGTGTTACCTCTGAAGGAAAGAAGGCAGATTTGACTGGGGAAGGATCTGTGGGGTTGGTAGTGAGGAACTTAACAGGTACTTGCGATGTTCTAGTTTATTTATTTATCTCATGGGTGGTCAAAAAAATTTGCCTTGTTTATTTATTTAATTTTATTTTAGAGACAGGACTTTGCTCTGTTGCCTAAGCTGGAGTGGCATGATCATGGTTCACTGCAGCCTCCAACTACTGGGCTCAAGTGATCCTCCAGCCTCAACCTCCCGAGTAGCTGGTATCACCAGCATGTGCCATCATGCCCAAGTAATTTTTTATGTTTTGTAGAGATGGTTCTTGCTGTGTTGCCCAGGCTGGTTGTGAACTACTGGGCTCAAGCGATCCTGCTGCCTGACCTCCCAGAGTACTGCGATTACAGGCGGGAGCCGCCACGCCCAGAACTATTAGCTTTATAGTTCTACTTTAAACTATGCATATGTTTTATGCATTTAAAATGGTTTTATTTTTTAAATAAAAAGAGGGAATAAAACTGTAGATGCCGATTCTGAACTCAGGGCACACTAGCCAAGCAAGAGATCAGGGCACAGTTGAGAGGTGGAGAGAGCCGGGCATCCGCTACTGAAGGACAGGGGACTATATCACAGGTGACCTGTAATGGTCACTCCACACACGTGCTTTGTTTTGGATTGTCTTGTTTTTCCCAGATAACAATTGTTAATACAGTTATTATTCTACCCAGAATGCTGAATATGATAAATTGATTTATTCGTGACTTTACTTGTAATGATGTATATAATAAATTACTTAAGTGTGTTTCCCCAGCAGTGAATGAGCCCCCGGGGGCAAGGACTGGGAAGTTTTCATGCTTGTACCAGTAAAGCAGAGTGCCTGACACTGTAGCTCCTCAATTAAAAGGTCACTGAAAGGATGGACTCCAGATGAATGGATGGACAGTTAGATGGATGGATAGACATCTTAGGGAGTTTTGTTTATTTTATTTTATTTTATTTTATTATTTTATTTTGACAGAGTCTCACTCTGTCCCCCAGGCTGGAGTGCAGTGGCATGATCTCGGCTCACCACAACCTCCACCTCCTGGGTTCAAGCGATTCTTCTGCCTCAGCCTCCTGAGTAGCTGGGATTACAGGTATGTGCCACCACGCCTGGCTAATTTTGTGTTTTTAGTGGAGATGGGGTTTCTCCATGTTGGTCAGGCTGGTCTCAAACTGCCAACCTCAGGTGGTCTGCCTGCCTCAACCTCCCAAAGTGCTGGGATTACAGGTGTAAGCCACCATGCCTGGCCAGGGGTTTTATTTTCAGAATTAGTGAAGGGATTTTTTTAAGCCTCCCATGGTGAGTAGAGCGATTTTATAAACATCAAAGTGCTAGTGTGGTATAAACAGAGAGTACAGCATATTTAATGATTTAGTGAATGGGACAGCGCATTCTGTATTTTGAGTGCTTCGTTATGTCCCCATCTTACTATGCTGCTGGGATTTGTCAGCCACACAGGGGGTAGTGCCTCCTGTACAGCTCCAGGGTACCTGTTCTCTTGGTGTTTTAGGTAAATAGTGCTCCTGGAGTTGTCGATGGGCGGATTCTGAGCCCACCTTTGCTGGGGAGGCACTGGAGCGGCAGGCACAGCGATGACCAGGACGTGAGGTGTGGAGATGTTGCTGAGCATGCAGGCTGGCTGCTCGATGCCCCCACCCCCTTGTCAAGGAGGGCGGCACTCAGATGACACGTGTTGGGAAACACTGTCCTTCCTCACTCTTTTTCCCCCTTTTTTGTTTCTTCTCGCCTGTTTTTCTCCCTCCTCTTTTCCTCCTTCTTCTCCTTTCTCTCTTCCTCTTGTCCCCTTTCCCCTTCCTTCCCCTTGGCTCCTCACTTCTCTTTGTCCCCTCAGCCTGTGTCTGTTTCTGTCCTTGTCATTCTTTTGTCTCCTTCTCCTTCCCAACACCTGCACTCAGAAGCAATCTTTCACTAAATCATTAAATATGCTGTAGGGTCTGTTTATACCACACACAGAAGAGATGTCTATCTCCTGCTCTCAGTCAGACACCCCAGCGTTAAAGACATTGACCATTTCTGCAAACCTCATCTCCCCTCCCCAAGAGACCAGCTCTGACTGTGTCTTTTAGGAGTCCCAGTTTCCTCTGGGACCTTCACCCACTGCCACCCACAAAGTGCGGACCCCTCTGGGTGGTCCAGAACCTGCTCCACTAGGTGACCACGAAGCCCCTTTGGGCTGGTTTGGGAGCCCTTTCCAAAGCTGGAGGCAGGAGGGGAACCTCTTTTTACTTCTAAATTTATCCATCCTTAGCTCCATGAGCAAATGCCCCGCTCTTCCTGGACTCCACAATAGAAACACAGACTTTGGCTGCCCTTCTTTTCACTCCTAAGGAGGGCAGCTTTTGCGCTAAGGGGCATTAGAAGATCATCCTCTACCAGGAAGGCATAGATGCTTTTTCTCTGCAGACTCTGCCCTGAGCTGATTTGACCTGATTGACTGGAGATGCCAGGATGGGGGAGCAGAGGGGGAGGAGGATAGTGGGAGGGGCTGGGAGAGGCAGAGGGAGAAGGGAAGCTCACAGTCTAGAGTTTTAGAACTGGAGGAGGAGAAGGAAGGACCCTGCAGGATCCAGCACCCCACCCCACCCATTCCTCTGCCAGAGTCACAGGCAGTCTGCTCCCTTCCTGTGTGGGTAATTGGCAGAGCCCGGACAAGCAGGCAAGTCTCCGACTCCATCCCAGCCCAGCACCGCCTACCGCCTTATTCAAGCAAAGAGAATTGACTGTCTTGGCAGCAAAATGAAACCTTTTGATTTACGAGGAATTCTGAGATATCTTCCAGCTGACAGTCTTTGGAGAATTGCACAAGCCCACACTTTTGTGGGGGCAGCATTTAATGAAATGAACACATGAGTTATTCGTTTTTCATTAAGGATGACATGCAGAGAGTACATATCAGAATGAAAAATAGGCCCCGGCCTGGGGCTCCACAGCCTTATGATCCTGAGTGAGCAGGAGAGCCAGGAGCACCCATTTCCAGAGGCAGGGAATGGGAGGAGGGAGAGCTAACACCTTCAGAGCACTTGCCATTTTCATTGTCTCCTATAATTCTCACTAGGTACTGTTGCTCCAGAGTTACAGATGAGAAAACTGAGGCTCAGAGAGAGCAAGTAACATGCCCAGCATCACCCAGCTAGTGAGGGATAGAGCTAGGATTTCAATCCCAGGCTGCTTTGGCTCAGCTCCCACAAGCTGTCCATGCAGGAGCAAGAGGCCAACTGTGCCAGGCCTGGGGTCCAGTGGTACAGACGGGGCCCACGCTGCAGACGCCGGCTCCAGATGGAAGCTGAAAGACAGAGGAGCCCCAGGGCCTGGGAAGGAGAACCCTAGGCTTTGGTGGTCAGCCAGAACCAGCTGGATACTAGCTGAGCCTATGAAGTCTGGGGAGCAGTTGGGCCATGAAAGTGATGCCCATGGTCTCTGTTTTTGCCGTTTTCCAGCTTTCCAGCCTCAGAGCAACTTGGCATCTGTATCAGAAAACCCAGTCAGCCCTCATTTCAGATGCAGGTGCAACACATATGGGCCCGCAAGCCGGGCGGACCTGAGTTTGAACCTGACCCTCCCGCTCATGAACTGTCAGACCCTGAAAAACTTCCTCAGCCTCTTTTGAGCCCCCATTGCCCATATCTGTCATGTTTATTGAACAATACCTACCTCTCAGCATTTTCGTGAAAGTTTTAAAATGTTATTAGTAGTAGCAGCTGTATAACAGCAATAATAACTCACGTATATTGCGGGCCTTTATATGCCCTGCACTATGCTGAGAACTTTACATCCATGACCTGACTTAACCTTCGCCGCACTTCTCTGAAGTACTGCTGTTATGTAACAGCCCCATTTTACCTGCGAGGAAATGGAAGCTCAGAGTTCTTTGCTGCCCAGGTCACCTGGTTAGCAAATGGGGCCAGGGTCAGAATTTGAACCCACGTCTGCATGTGCCTCCAGCCCACCAACATGACTCTTAATGAGCAAAGTACCTACCACATAGCAGACCCTCAACAAATGGAAGTTCCAGTTCTTTCTTTCTCCCCTAAAAGCCCAGATTTTCATAGTACTATCTGAGATTTGCTTTAGAGCTTGCCCACATGGAGTTTTCGGAAAGTCAGGAGAAAGAGGGGTGGTGGGTGCATCCCCCGATCCAGGGCCCCTTCCCCCCGCAGCCTTCCTTCCTTTTAGGGTTTGGCAAAAGCTTCACTCGAGGCCTCTCATGGAGCTGGAAACAATGCAAGTTTATTTTGGCACGGCAAAGAGGGCCCAGTTTCCCTTCTCTGGACGCCTGTGTGGGAAGAGGACTAGGGAACGTGGCCCAGGCCTCTGTCAGTTCCCGTTACTCTCCCCAGCACGTCCACGGCCGAGTCACACCATCACATGTAGCTCTGAGAAGGAAATGAGATAAGAGCTCTCCTTCCACTTCAGACAGATCATAAGATTTCCCCTCCTCTCTCCACACTCCTCTCCAAAAAGAAGTTGAACCAAGGACATGGTGTGCCACCGTGAAACTGAATACTCTTAGCAGATCTCTTCTTGGCCCTGTGGGCACATCCTCACCTGGGTATTTGGCTACCTGTGGCAAATACAATAAGCAGGGCCCATGGCCAGTGTGGTGATGAAAGTCATAGACATTTGGGGTGGCAAGGGACTGTCACTGTCCTCTGATCCCAGCCCCCTGCCTGGCTTAGATTCAGATTCAGCCAATATTTACTGGATGCCAACCCTGGGCCAAGCCAGGAGTGCTTTCGCACCTGTTATTTCATATTTCAAAATCCACATGACCATCTTTCTGGAAAGGCCTTACTTTCCCATTTTTACAAATGTGGAAACTGTGGCTCAGAGAGGTCAAGTAGTTGGCTCAAGGTCATGACGTGAGTAGGTCAGTGGTAGTGCTGGGATATGGTCTTCCAGCCCTGAGACCAAGCCCTGTCTGTCCCAGGCACAGAGGGAGTCTCTTCTACAGCACTCCAGGTAGAAGTTTCATCCAGATTTTGAACTCCTTGTGTGTGCCTCTTATTTCTAAGGGAAGTCTCATCTAAAATGTTTTTGGGGACTGGACTAAAAACTGCCTCTCTGTCACTTTTATCTATGGGTCCTATAAGTCCTAAATCTAACTCCAGGCAAAGGAAAGAAAGCCAGAGCTCTGCCCTCGGTCATGTCTGTCCTTCAGAGATGAGGAGATGGCCCCAGATGACCCTTGGCTGTCCCTATCCCTGTCCTAGAATTGGAATGGGTGCTCTTGAGAGCCCAGCCCTGCCACTTCCTAAATGTGGACTCATTTCTTAACATCTTTGAGTTTCCATCAAATGGGGGCGATTGTGTCTATGTTGCCAGATGGCTAAGGGAGTCAATGAGAAGATGTCTCCAATGCACTTCCCCCAGAGCCTGCACATAATTAGCACTCAGCCAATGGTAGCTATCGTCGTTGTTTTATCATCAGTAGTATTTAACCTCTCCAAACCTTGGCTTCTCTTCTATGGGGTGGGAATTATAGTACCTACTTTTGTTTCCCCCATCAACGCAAGTGGGCGTTCCAATAATAGCAACTTCACATGTCCGGGAGGAGCACACAGTAATGCTGGCAGAGAGGGCTCAGAAACTGCAAAGAGCAGGTCATGCGTGCTCTAGCACCCTGGTTACCTTCTCAGGAGCCTGTTTCCTGAGCTTTCTGTCCTTCACCAGAATTTTCAGAGTTATGATGTTTTTCTCTTGAAAAGCATCTCCTCTGTAGCCCACTCCCCACCCCCAACAAACTTTTTTAAGCTAAAGAAAAAAACATAGAAATAGAAAAGCGTTTAGTCAGCCAAGCGTACTGGCTCTTGAGGTCAGGAGTTCGAGACCTGCCTGGTGAAACCCCATCTCTATTAAAAATACAAAAAAAAAAAAAAAAATTAGCCGGGTGTGGTGGGGTGTGAGTAGCTGCCTCCCAGCTACTCAGGAGGCAGAGGTGGCAGGATTGATTGAACCTGGGAGGTGGAGGTCACAGTGAGCTGAGATCACACCCCCACACTCCAGCCTTGGCAACAGAGTGAGACTCTGTCTCCAAAAAAAAAAAAGTATTTGGTCTCTTTTTTCTGCATGCACCCTAGGGTCAGCTGGAGTCTTCCCACCCTTTACAATATAACAAGGGTGATTTAAATCTTCCATTCCTGGAGGTGGTAAAAGTCAAAAGACAGTTGAGGGTAGAAGATGAAATGGCATGCATATCAAAGACAGAGAACAGAGAAGGTGTGCAGGCGCAGAGAGGACTGCTAGTGTCCACAGGGAACCCAGGGCCACTGATCTGGAGGGTGGGAGAGAAATGGGTGGGAATCAGAGGGTATTGGGGGTGGGAGGAATGTGGCCCACCCCTCACCTGGGAGGCCCTATTGGAGTGCACAGACCCATTTGCTTGAAATACAGGAGAAAGAGGTTCCTGAGGCCAGAATTTGTGTTCTTAAAAGTTTTCAGCAGCACATTTTCTCCTGTAGATTCTTTCCTCAGACAATCCCACCAAGCCTGCAAGGTGAGGAAGGAGATTGAACATGCCCTACCTGAGCTCCTCAGCTGCACCTTGTGCTGCTGTCCTGGGGCCATCTCCCAGCTCCTCCCAACCCCTCACAGCCCTGCTCTGGGGCAGGTAAATATTCCTCATGCCAGCAGGTGAGGAGGCTGGGGCCAGATGACAGCTAGGGAGGGAGCAGAGACGAGACAGGCAAGCCTGCGACAAAGCAAGACACTATCTCAAAAACCAAAAACATGACGTGTGAGCTTGGACTCCAGTGTGGAATCCTGCATCTGCTCAGTGCACCCCTCTGCTGCTGAAAGTACAAGGGAAGGGGGAAAGCCACAGGTGGAGCTGGCCATGAGGACAGTCATAGGTGAGCTCAGGGGCTTAGGCACCACCTTATAGGCCACAGGGAGCTGCTAACCACCTCTGGGAGTGACATCATGAGAAACGTGGCAATTTAGGACAGTTGCCTGCTTAATGGAGAGGACTCTGCTGAGCCTGGTGTGGCCAGGGGCACAGGAGCCTGCTGACATGGGTGTGAGGGCCCCTTCCTGGCCCTCTCAGGAGGGTGTCACCAGCAGCAGCCACTGCAGCCCTGAGCCCCAGAAACACCATTGTGGAGGCTTCCAGTGCCTTCTCGGAGCCGCCAAGCTTTCCCTCACCAGTGGCTGGTCCTTTGTTCCCACCTGCTACCATTCTTCCAGCTTTGAGAGGCAAACCCAGAAATCAGCCCTCCAGCTTCCTCTACCAAGAAGACTGGCGGTTACAACCTGGCTCTGTGGGACTTCTCTTGCCCTCTCTTCTGACTGCCCCACTTGGCTCCAGGTAAGGGTTAGAGGAAGCTGGAGGTGGAAAATGCAGCTGGGGGAACCTACCAGGCAGGCCCCAGATGAGAGAGGTGGGTGGGGAATGCTGCCCTGGCCCAGAGAACTGGAACTGTCCAGCAACCCTGGAGAAGGTACCAAACCACCACTGAGTTGGCAGTGACCTGCTGGGGGTCGGTAGGGGGCTGCAGGAGGCACATTGGGGGCTCCCTCTCCCGATTCACACTCCGCCCTCCCTTCACCCCAGCTTGGCCCAGGGCCAGGCAGGGGAGGCACTGATCGCTGATCATCAGTAATGGCACGATGACAGTTTTCAGAGCTCCTTCCCCGCCTTAGCCTTCTTGATCCCTCAACATCTCCTTGGAGGAGGGAGGTAGGGCAAGCTTTGTCTTAGTTCACAGATGTAGAAACTGAGGCTCAGAGAGCTCATGTGACTTCTCAAAGCCAAGCAGATGATGAGGGACAGAGTGAGGTCCAAATGCAGGAACTCCCAAGTACGGTGGACTTTTTCTGTCTGCCTTTTCCCTCCACTTCCTCTGTCAACTCTCGGAAGATTGGTCTGGGACCCCTGCAAAGGCACAGGTGGGAATAAGCATCCTTGGTCAAAGGATGGCAAGGAAAATAGTGGACAGATGGGCTGAAGAAGGACTGACTGATTGAATTATTGAGACCTTATTTCCCTGAGCCTCCAACAGGTGATCCTTGTGTCTGTCCTGGAACACCAGACCACTCAGAAACAGGTGCAGCAGCCCCAGCCAACCTGGGCCGCTCAGTCCACCCATCCTCTCGCCTCCTCTCCTCTAGGGAGCTCTTTGAACAAGAGGACACCAGATCTTGCCTGCAGTTCCAGCCCAGGGTGAGGTTGAAACACTTATGCTTCCTATTTAAAGCCACATCTCATTCATCATTTCAGCACCAACCAACAATTAAACCTGATTCAATGGAGCCCTGACAACTAATTTAAACCGGGCCTCACAATTGGCCTGTCACTGGTTATTTAAAACTCTGTCCTGGCCTCTGGGGCCTTTCGGAACCAGGACGGTTTGTCCTGCCAAGAGCAGAGCCCCACCCGCTGTGGCCTGGGATCCCCATGTATGTAGTGTGTAGGGTCTGTTCCAGCCTTTGCTGTCTCCGCCTGGCTCCTTGTGGGGCTGTGGGAGGGTTCTAGGAGAGGTTAAGAATGCCAGGAGGAGGAATTGCTGGAGCAAAGACAGGGCAAAAGCCCACTGAGAGGTCTAATGAGCCCCAGGTGCAGGCACTTGTGTTGTGCGGGGCTTTCTTCGGGCCCTGGGCAAAGGTGGCAGCCTGGGGTGTATTGACAGCATCAGAACCCAGGTTGAGTCCTGACTCTGCAGTCCATAAACCAGTTTCGTGACCTTGCCCAGGTCCTTCCTTAGTTTCCTCACCAGTGTGGTGGGAATAACAAAGATCTCTTCTAAAACCATCTCCCTGGGAGTTAAGAGATTCCCCCATAGCTGGTGATCCCAGGTGAAAAACATGGAAAACCACCAAGTCCTAAAGCAGAGAAGTTCTGAGCAGAGCAAGCCTGAGCTTGTGTGGGGCCTGGTGCTGTGGAGCAGCATGGCAAATTCCAACCCGTGGTCATGATAGGGTTGCCTGGTGTCCCCACGGCTCTCTAGGGCTGATGGAACACAGCCTCGTATCACTAGTGTGAACAATAATCCCTCCAGGCTGAGGCCTGGATCCAGACTTGTGTAGTCAGAGAGAGCTTCCTGGAGGCAGTGGAATTGAGCCAAGCTTTGGAAGCTGCAAGAATTGAGTGAGTCTAGAATGAGAGGGAAGCCAAACCAGGCAGAGCCACACCAAGCAGAGCTTCCACAGCTATTTCCTATTGGATCCTCAAACACTGCTTTACTGGATGAGCACATTGAGAGTTTCAGTGATGCTCCACTGAGAGCTTAGGACAGCAGGATACTGGCTGGGCTCTCCTGATATCACTTGCTCTACCCTGTTCTGTCCCATCCAAAGAGCAGGGAATACCAGAAGTAGGGGATAGGAAAACAGGAGAATGGGAAAGAGGAAGAACTCCAACAAGGGTCTTTCCTCCAGATTCCTAATGCAGACCATTCTCAAAGGAAAAATACAAACGGTGTAGTTGGGAGGCTGAGGGGCACCACCCAACCCTATCACTGCCGGGAACATTAGCTGCCCTGACAGAGTGAGAGGGTCTCATGGGTCCCCAAACTCTCTGTGTGGAAGGAAACAATAGCCACTTTTCTGGGGCCTCCAGGGAAAGGAGTGAGATCACATCTGGGGAGGAAGGAGGCAGAAACACAGGATATGAGCATCCTCCCGGGGGAGCATGGAGAGCCAGGAGCAAGGCCTAGGGCTGGCTGCCTCCTCCCCAGTGTCCCTCCTTCCTCTAGGTTCCTGGGCCACACACTCAGGACTACCTGCCTCTTCTGGGATTCTTCAAGGCTCTCACAGACCCAACTAGACTGTGAGATCCTCGTAGGCAGGTCCACGGCATCAGTCAGTGGTTCAGTGCTCGGGTCCTGGAGTAGGGCGGGCTGGAGGCCTACCTACATATTAGCTGTGTGATTTTAAGCCAGTCCCTTACTGCCAACCTCCTTGAGATTCTCCTGTGCGATGAAGATAAAAATAGGACTTATCTCATGAGATCATCAGGAAAAGTAAATGAGTTAATCAGAGTAAGTGCTTAACAAAAATATCTCCATTGCATGTGCCCCCAGAGCAGCTAGCACCAGACTCAGCGTGGAGCAGGGGCTTGACTATTAGTCAAAGACTTCAGCTCCAGCAGTGAGAACTGACATCAGACACAAGAGAAGCTCCCTGATGAGGAGGGGTGATTGTAAAAAAAAAAGGGCAGAAGTCATCGGGGAATTTCCTTCCCTTGAGGCCTCAGGAACATGCCAGTCCCCTCACATTGGTCTGTCCTGAGGGTCTCACACTCCTGTCCTCCTGGGAAAATCTAGATCCTTCAAACTCGGCCCGGTTTCTTCCTGGGGAGTCTTGACCCCTGCCTTGTGGTTGGTGTGGGATGGGGGGCCCGGGAACAGGACTGCCTTCCTCTGGCCGACGCCTGGCAAGCAAGCATGGGATGGGTGCTGTCTTCCGGAGAGGGACCAGAGGAGAAGTGATGGAGCCCCTAATTCAAGACCCTGCAGAGGGGGTGTGAGAGCTCATAATCCCAGTCTCTAAACCAGTGCCTTTCAAGCTCGCTGTGGTGAAGAATCCCTGTTTAAACTGTATAATCAGTCACAGATCAGTGCTTTTGTAAAATGCAATAAAAATTTCCAAAAAAATGATCACACACTTGGGTACTGTGGTAATGTCAATGTCAAATTGCTGTAAAATTGTTCTGTGTGCTTACGCTCAATGTCCGTGTTTAGCTCATCAGCAACCAATAGCAGTTTGTACCACTGGTTGGTACCACACTCCACTTTCATAAAGGTTAATTTCCCTCTTTTTCTTCCTGAAGTTTTACCTCCTCCTTGATTAGACAGGAAGAGGGGTTCTAATAGCCCCTCACCATCTGTTTAGAACCTCTTCCCCCGTCGCAGGCCCTTCCTGGTCATTTAACACCATTTGCCATATGGAACAGTCCCAATTATACATATTCTGACTCACGGGCAACATGTTATGATTTTTTTCTTTTTTTGAGACAGCCTTTCTGTCGCTCAGGCTGGACTGCAATGGCACGATCATAGCTCATACTATAGCCACCAAGTCCTGGGCTCAAGCAATCCTCCGGCCTCAACCTCCCTAGTAGCTAGGACTACAGGCGTGAGCCACCACAATAGCTATTTTTTTTACTTTTATTATTTGTAGAGATGAGGTCTCACTATGTTGCCCAGGCTGGTCTTGAACTCCGGACCTCAAGCAATCCTCCCACCTCAGCCTCCCAAAGTGCTGGCATTACACGAGCACAAGCCACCACACCCAGCTTGATGTTTATTTCTATTGACTGCCCTACAGTCGGCGTGTTCGTGAAAAGGTGAGCATAGATTCCGTATTTGATGCAAAAGAGAATGAGGAGAACTGGGTCCTAAGGCAGGAAAGCCCCTCCCGGGATGGGTATAGGAACCGACAGTGTCCATCTGAGCAGGACACAGTGCAAAGGCTTCTGCTTGGAATGGTAACAACTGCAGTTACAATTTTTTTGAGCACGTAAGATATGACAGACCCTGAGCTTCACAAGCCATACCTCTGTTTTCCCCAACAATTCTGCAAAATAGATATGATTTGCCTAATTTAAAATAAGCTATTTCAACTCCATGTGGCCATGCAGGTGCTATGCAGCCTAGAAGGCTTTGAAACGGCATCTTCCAAATGCTGACGCAGGAGTGGCTTCATAGCATAGGAGGAGATGTTTTAAAATGCAGACTTTCAGCCCCACATCCTCGATTCTTATTGGAAGCCTGTGAGCTTTCCCCAGGCCCCCCAGGTAACTCCACAGACTGGTTGGCTCTGGCACTGCTGTTCCAGGGGCTACTGAGGACTGGGGTCTTGAGGGCTGAGGGGGAAACCCTAGGAAAAGTCCAGGAAAAGCCACATGGGAGGAGTGCCCAGGAAGGCACTTCAGTAAACTATGATACAGCCATATGGCAGCATACTATACAGTCCTTAAAAAGGAAGAATTTGGCTAGGCGTGGTGGCTCACGCCTGTAATCCCAGAGCTTTCAGAGGCCGAGGCAGGCGGATCACAAGGTCAGGGCTTTGAGACCAGCCTGACCAACATGGTAAAACCCTGTCTCTACTGAAAATACAAAAATTAGCCAGGCATGGTGGCATGTGCCTGTAATTCCAGCTACTCAGAAGGCTGAGGCAGGTGAATCGCTTGAACCCCGGGAGGCGGAGATTGCAGTGAGCCAAGATCGTGCCACTACACTCCAGCCTGGGTGACAGAGTGAAACTCTGTCTCAGAAAAGAAGGAGGGGAAGAAGGGAAAGAAGAGGAGGAGGAGGAAGAGGAAGAAGAAGAAGAATTTTTTAATAACATTAGAACAGACATTAAGGGAACAGGACAGGTAACAAATCGCATGTACAGTTGTGCCACAGCTATGTAACAAATGTAAAAGTGCATGTTTAAAAAAAAAAAAAAGACTGGAAGGAAAAACGAAGTGTTTTATTGGTTATCTCCACATGAAGGTTCTATGTGATTTCACCCTCCTCTGTACATTTTGCTACATAGGGCATGTGCTACCTTTCTAAATAGAAAAGCAGTAAGCACTGTTTTTGAAAGAGAAAGTCTCTCAGCCTAACTCCAGAATGTCAAAGTTGACCCAACCAGCGTAAGTCAACTTTGACATTCTGGAGTTAGGCAGAAATTGCTGGGGTTTTTGTTTTCTTCTTCTCTCTGAGGGCAGGAAATAACTCTTTCGCACTGGGTTTCCTGCTGGGGTTGGAGGCCCAGAAAACTTCTGGCTGGACTGGGGACAGGTATAAACACGCCGGGCCAGCAAGGCCCTGTGCGAGTGGCTCCTGCGTATCTCTGCGCCCGTCTCTCCAGCACCTGCTCTGGGAGCCTTTCCTGGGAAGCACCATCACTTTTGCAAGGCCATCCTCTCTACCTGGAAGGCTCTTCCCTGCACCCTCTTGCTTACCTGACATCCTTTGGCCATTGTCTCAGGTGTCCACGTTCTAAGGTGATCTCCCCTGACCCCCAGTACCGAGTCAGGGCCTCCAGGAGCTCCCGGAACACCCTGTTCTCCCCGGTTTGATTGTAATCATGGGCTACTTTTAAGGCTCCACAAGGGTTGGGACTCTATATCCCCTGCATTATCAAGTCCCGGTACACAGCAAGCACTCAGTACATGTTTACTGAATGAATCAAGAAATCCAGCCTTGAGATCCTGGTAGCCATGTGTCAAGCCGAAGAGCTCTGGTACCTGCCTCTCTTAGAGCTCCTTAGAGGAAAGGCCCCAAATAAAGCTGTTATGGCTGGTGCCAGCTGATTTGCAAAACCACCTCCTCAACCTGCTCCACGGGATTGGATCAGAGATTGGAAGGCAACCGCACAGCCAGTAGTGGGGGCTGACCTCTTCCCTGATGGCCTGCTCAGAAACTGCCCAGTGCGGGAACTCTGTCTGGGGTGGTGGCTAACTGGCCCGACAGCTGGCTTCTTAGGAGGAGGCTCACTGAGGGAAGCAGTTGTCCTAAGGGCCACTGAATTTCATCTGGTCCCTCTGGGAAGGAAGTACTTCTGCAAAGCCCTGGAGGCAGAGCCCTTGAGCTCCCCCCACACCCATCTGTCTCTTCTCGACGAACTACAAAGGCTGCCTTGCAGGGGAGGGCAGCCATCCCTGGTCCCTCTCTGGCTGCTCACCGGCCACCCTTGGGCCTCTCCTCTGGGCTGCGCTGACTTCTCGGGTGCTCTCTGTGCGAGGGCCCTGGCCCAGCTGACCACAACAGGACTTGGGCACCCTACCCAGACGGCCAGGCTTTCAGGCGGTTGATGAGTTCAGGGCCCTGCTGTCCGGTTCCCGGGGTCCCCTGCCTGGAGTCTAGAGGATGAGGAAATGCGACTGCCCCTGCCTCTCACACATCTCCTAGTGGAGTGAGGGACGCATCTGCTGCGCAGGCCCACTTTGGTGGGGTGAAACGGGCCACCAGGGAGATCGGGAGATAGAGAAAAGTGTTGCTGGTGCTGCAGAAACGTGCTGGGAGTGGGGGTCCCGGGAGGGCAAGAATGGGCTTCCAGAGCCTGGGAGGGACTGACCCTGAGCATCAGAGGACAGCAGCCTGCTAAGGCCGGCCCTGAGGATGTCTCGAATTCTGCTAGGTTGTCCTTGTCCCCGCCCTGCTGTCTTCTCTGCCCTTTCCTTTCCCCTCTTCGGGAACAGTGCCCTCTGGCCTCTGGCAGCCACGTGTTCCAGTCTCAGAAGGATAGCTCAGCTCTAAAATATTCTCATTGCACATCAACCCATGCGTCACTGTGCTGTGGCTTCCCCGAAGCCTCCTGCCACGGAAAGCTAGTGGCTGACACACTCCCCCTCACTGAGGTGTCATGAACTCAGGGTGGCATGGGGCAGAGGATGAGGAAGCGGGGGCAGATTTAAAAGTGGCCCATGGAAAAGAAGACTTCTGCCGAAGGAATGAGTCTCTTTGATGAGGAAGGACCGGTCCAGTTGGAGAGACAGAGTCGGGGCTCCGCTCAGAGTTGACCACCTTCTCTGCCACAACAGGGAGGGTCTGCCCGAGGCTGAGAGGTGAGGAGAGAAGCCTGGGGATGTTAGCTTAGTGTGGGCCACCACCAAGGAAGATGAGCCACCTCATCACAGCCGCGGTGGAGAGAGCACTGAGCTAGGACCCCAGGCCCCTGTCAGTGCTAGCCCCAGCTCTGCCTCAGAGGGCTGGAGTTTGTGCAGGTCACCTACTGTGCCTCAGTTTTCCTACTGGTAGAATGGGAGCAACCCTACCCACAGCTCAGGGCTATTGTGAGAGTCACTGAGATAAGACAGGAAAGACACGGGCGAGTCAGAAGAGAGTCACTGTGAGGCAGTGGAAGGGCAGCCAACGGGCGTGGAGAGATGGACTGGGCTGGTGGCCTTGGGCGAGTGCCTGCCCTTCTCTGTACACTGGGAGGATCAGGCCAGCTGATCTCAGAGGAGCCGTGAGCCCCGGCCTCCCTCGTCACCATCTTTGTTTATGAAAAATAACACTGTTATCTTCCCCTGCTCCAGGGAAGCTTCCTGAGGAGGCGCCACAGCAGCCCCAGTCACTCCCCACGACAGCTTAGGGCCTCGCTCTGGCACTTACCTGAGGACGTGCGGGGAAGCAGGCAGAGGGAGGACGCAGCCTTGCCCGCCCCTGCAGGTGGACTTGCTTTTCCTCTGTCCTCAACCTCTGGCTTCTGGTGGGTTTTCCTGTCCGATTTGTGGTGATCCCCTGGCAGCCCTTGGCCCTCATCTCATCTCGTTGCCAATAGCACATAAGTGTGAGTGACTCCTCACTGCAGTCCAGGCAGCTGGGGGCTACGAGGGGCTTCAGAAGTCCTCATCCCCTGCCTGTAGGCCTGGCCATACTGGACCCATGAGATCAGCCACCTGTCAGCTGGAACCTCGAGGTACTATAGCCCTCCTCACTCAAGCCCTGGTCCCCTAACTCAGAGGTGAGGCGTTGGGCTGGAGGGGGCGAGCAGCCAGGTAAGAGTGTGGGGAGACCTGGATGCCCAGTGGGCAGCTCTGCCCTGGATGCTCCTGTTTCTGCCTGTCTTGGGATGGGTTGGGTTGGGGAAGGGGCCTCTGAGAAGGGTGAGGCCTCCGAGTCCTCTGTCTGCCTCCCCTCCCCCATGCCCCGTCCTCCCCCTCCTCCTTGTCCTCCGCATCCTGCCTCACTTGCCTCAGGTGCTCTCTGCACTGCCTTGCAGACCTCATCTCTCTTTGTGTCTCCAGATCTCTGCCACCTTGTCCCTCTGCTTTCTAGCTCTGGCTTCTTTCTCTGTGTCTATGCCAGTGTCCCCGACTCTCTCCAGGTCCTCATGCCACTCTCAGCCTCCCTCTCACCCTGTGCCTCTCTGTCCTGTCTCTCTCTGACCAGTTCTTGGACTCTCCTCCCCCTCCAGAGTTCTCCCCTTGACAACCCACTTTGCAGCAATCTCATGGAAAAAAGAAAAGAGAAGGCACTGTGTGGTTTCATCGCCGCAGTAAAACCTGGTGGGCTTGACATGCAGCTGCAGGTCACCTCAAAGCTGCCACCCTTCTTCTTCCAGGGCAGTCTGCGTACATTCAGCAGAGGCGCCAGCCCTGGTGCAGCTCCCCTGCCTGACACTTCTAGAGCAAAAGCCCACCATCCTCAGGGCATGTCCTGAAGGGACAGGCAAGTACAGGGACACAGCAGGAGCCCAGGGGCCAAAGCAGGTGTCCAGATGGAATTAGATGTCTGCTATGGAATATATGTTGGGATTAGGTGAAGCTCTAACCCCCAACATGATGCTATTTGAAGGTGGGGCCTCAGGGAGGTAATTAGGTTTAGATGAGGTCATGAGGGTGGGGCCCCCATAATGGGATTAGTGCCCTTATGAGAAGAGGAAGAGAAGCCAGAGTGCTCTCTCTGCCTTGCCATGTGAGGCTACGAAACTGTCATTGATGCCATGATAGATGCAGGCATTGGTACGATTGCCCTGCAAATGGCTGTGGGAGGTCCCATCTAAGATATTACAATTGCCTAAATGGAGGCTACAGGCCTGTTGCCTGTGGCAGAATATGCAGCACCAAAAGTGCACCCTAATGTAACAAGAAGGCAGCCACCTGCAAGCCAGAAGGAGAGCCCTCAGCAGAAACTGAATTGGCCAGTGCCATAATCTTGAACTTCTCAGTCTCCAGAACTGTGAGGAATAAACTCCTATTGTTTAAGCCACCCAGTCTACCAGATTTTGTTACGGCAGCCCAAGATGACTAAGATGGTATAGTATAGCAACCTGGTTGCCCCTTTGCAGGGAAGGCAGCAGCTTGGTGAGGCTCCAGGACCAAAGTCAGCTCTGCTCTGCACTCTGCACCTCTTTACACCATCACCTTTCGTGGCCTTTGGCTTCTGCCACAGAGACTCCCACAGTGGTGTGAAGAAGGTCCATGCCCCAGAGGGCTGGACCTGCTCCAGAGCCTAGCAACCTACTGACTTGACTACAGTAGGCTCGGAGGTCCAGGAGTAGGCCCTGGCTAGCACAGGACCCTGACACACAGTGCTTCCTGGTGTGGGTGGGAGCGGAATGGGCACTGGGACAGTCCGGGTCTGCCCTCCCCCAATTCTTCCTATCACTGTCTCCCATCCTAGGAGTATCTGTGTGCCTTGTCTGTCCCCACCCAAGGCTCCTGTCTCTCTGCCCTCAAGTCCCTCAATCACCACCCACAACCCATGCCCACCCAAGGGGATCTGCAAGTGGTGAGCCACCTGGACCAGCATGAGTATGTACAAACTCCAAGCCCTCCCCTTCCAAGCTTTGGCCTCTGTTGTGATAACAGTTGCTTGTTTTTTGAACATCTAAAGTGTGTAGGAACTTACAGTTTACAAAGCGCTTCTCTTGCTCATTTTGTTGAATCTTTACAGCAGGTGCATTACTGTGCACATTTCACAAGGGACAAAAGCAAAGCTCAGAGGGCTAAGTGGCTCCATGCTGCTTACATAGCACAGGATTGACCCCCACTTCCAGGGCTGACACCCAGCTAATTACCATCTGAGTGCCCCTTTCCTCCCAACACAAAGCCCCTACACGACCAAACAACCCTATTCACTCTCAGGCACACATGTGCCTCCCTGCCCTAGGGCCTCTGTTTGGCCATTCCCCTGCCTGAAATGCCTTTACCTATCCCATCCACGTTTTTCCTCATCTTTCAAAGCCCAGCTCATGCCCATCTCCACTTAGAAGTCTTCCACCGCCTTTATGGAACAAGCCTTCTTAGAGCCCATGTTGGGCTTGTAGTCAGCACCATGAAGTTGAACAACTCTGGCAGAGCTGACTTGTCCCTGCACATCTACTCTCCCCTTCCTCTTCAGCAATGAAATTCCTGAATTTTAGCTAGGCACAAAGCTGCTTATACAAAAGCCTGAATTTTCCAGATGCCATTTGTTAGATGTAGTCAAGTTCTGATCAATGGGATGTAAACAGAGTGTCATGATGACTCCTAGAAAGTATTGATAAATGGTGAGGTACCTTTCTTCTGCCGTCCTTTTCTACTTCCTTCCAGCTGAAATGTAAACATGATGGCTGGAGCTCAAGCAGCCATTTTGGGCTATAAGGTGGATGCCATGTGTGAGAATGGCAGAACAATGCAACTAAGGAACTTGAGACCCTGATGGTCATGGAGCTTCCCATACCTGGGCTATTAACTTCCACACTTTGCTTATCTGAAGGGATAATCAACTTCTCTCTTGTTTACACCATTATTATTTTGGGTCTTCTGTCACTTTAGCCAAATACTATCCTAACTGGTACAAAAACAACAACCAACCAATGAGTCTTTATTGAGCACTTACTTTGTGCCAAGCACTATAATAGGCAAAGTCTTAAAAGCTGTTTTTCATTTAATTCTCACAGCAACCTTAAAACCAGGTGTTAAGACTAATTAAATTGGTGAGCTTCATCTCCGAAATGAATTTTGTTTGTTCATTTATTGGCTCCTGCTACATACCAGACATCTGGCAAGGCACTGAGGGTACGGTAGCAAATAAGAGAAATTCCTTTTCTTCAAAACACTGACAATCCAGTAGGAGAAACAGACAAGTATGTGGAAATAAAATGCACTGTGATGATGATAATAATACTATGTTATCATTTTAAGATGCTATCAATTGTAGTATGCAATTTTAAATTTTATGTACCATCATGAAAAAATATACTGCCGTTAAACTGAATCATAATACCTTAACAATAGCCTCACATGACACATGAACCAGACACACCAACCTCCCTTTATTTTGAAATTGTTTATTAGCTATTCCCAGGGATTTCACAATTTCTCTGGGCCTTGGGTGCCTTGCTTGATATGTGACAGGTCGTCTTTTCAGACATATTTCAGTAACAAAACATGGCACAACTTCATCTATTTACCTCTTCCTTTCCTGTCCCATAAAGCACCTGATTGTGACTCTAGTCAGAAGCACAGACTATGGTGGTGCCTCTGTTGGTGAATGTTTGCCTCATTCATATTGAGTTTATGCCCTGCAGCTTTGTTTCATGTCCTTCTTCACAAATTTTCATTTCTTTGTTGGGCCATAGCAGTCTTGAAGGCACTTTAGAGGCAGTTAAATTCAACACATAAAATATCTAGGAATGCACAAAACTACTCATTCTTTTAGAACTCATAGCTGTAAAGAGCAAAAGACCAAATTTATGCTTATTCAGGCAATGACAACTATGTGGGAACGCCGCAGGATAAACGATGATTATAAGATGTTTTGGAGCTGCGTGCAGTGGCTCATGCCTGTAAGCCCATCATTTTGGGAGGCTAAGGTGGGTCAACTGCCTGAGATCGGCCTGGGCAACATGGAGTAACCCCGTCTCTACAAAAAATACAAAAATTAGCAAGGTCATGTACATCCATGACCATAGCTGGTATATGCCTATGGTCCCAGCTGCCAGGGAGGTTGAGGTGGGAGGATCACTTAGGCCCAGGACGTCAAGGCTACAATGAGCTGTGAGTGTGCCACTGCACTCCAGGCTGGGCAACAGAGTGAGACTCTGCCCTGAAAAAAAAAAAATGATGTTTTTGATTGTAAGCACTGTGCAATCTCAAATGTTTGGAGAAGTGATTTTTTTTCTTTAAACATCTTCCAGAGGCTAGGAGAGGGAGGAATAGGGAATGACTACTGGAGAGAACAGGGTTTCCTTTGGAGATAATGAAAATATTCTGGAGCTATACAGTGGTGATGGCTCCATAACACTGTGAATGTACTAACTGCCGCCAAATTGTGCACTGCAAAATGTTTGAGATGATAAATTTTATGTTATGTGCATTTTACCACAATTTTTTAAAATATGGGTCTTGGATTTGATGAAAATGGTGGCTGTGTCTATTTTTAAATTACTAGGTTTTAAGTGAAAGAAGCCAATCTGAAAAGCTACTTACTGAATGATTCCAACTATATGACATTCTGGAAAAGGCAAAGCTATGGAAACAGTAAAAAGATCAGTGGTTATCAGGGCTTAGTGGGATGAGAGGGATGAGTAGGTGAAGCATAGAGGATCTTTAGGGTAGTGAAACTATTCCAAATGATACTATCATGGTGGAAACATGTCAGTATATATTAGTCCAAACCTATAGAATGTGCAGCACCCAGAATGTACCCTAGTGTAACATACAGACTTTGCATGATGATATGTCATTGTAGGTTCATCAGTTATAACAACTGCACCGGATGTCAGTAGTCGGGGAGGCTGTGCATGTGTGAGGGCAGGGGGTATATGCGAAAGCTCTGCATCTTCCTCACGATTTTGCTGTGAACCTATAACTGCTCCCAAAAAGAGTCTTTAAAAAATAACTAAGTTGCAAGCACTGTCTTTTTTTTTCTTTTTAGATGGAGTTTCACTCTTGTTGCCCAGGCTGGAGTCCAACGGCATGATCTTGGCTCACTGCAACCTCTGTCTCCCAGGTTCAAGCGATTCTCCTGCATCAGCCTCCCAAGTAGCTGAGATTACAGGCATGCACCACCATGCCCAGCTAATTTTGTATTTTTAGTAGAGACGAGATTTATCCATGTTGGTCAGTCTGGTCTCGAATTCCTGATCTCAGGTGATCCACCCACCTCAGCTTTGCAAAGTGCTGGGATTACAGGCGTGAGCTATCACACCCAGCCATAAGCACTCTTCTAAGTGTATCATGTAAATAGTCAAATGTAATGCCAACAACAACCATAAAACATAGCGAATAATAATCAGTAACATCCATGGACCACCAATGTCTCAGTGACTTAGGACGTTATAGGCACGAGGTCACTTACCTCTCATAACAGCCAGTCAAGTTCAGTCTGTTCTCATAATGCTTGTTTTGAAAATGAGAACCTGTATAATTCAATCAAGACAGTTGCAAGTGGGGGGAAAAAAAAGGAGAACGTGTTCCAACATGATTGGTATACCAGGGAACAATATGAGCATAATGTAGATTTTGCATTTGCTCTTGTGTGATTTTCTCAGTGGGAAACACTGTCAGGGGTTGGCAAACTACAGCCCTCTGGCCAGTGGCCTGTTTTTGTAAATAAAGATTTATTGGAACACAGCAACACTCATTCATTGAACAACAGCAACAGAGTTGAGTCTTTGTAACAGATACCTTCGCAAACTTGAAAGTATTTATTACCGGATGTCAACAAAGCCTGAGTCCTGTCGTCTTGCTCTCTTCCCTGGACAGCATGAGCTTCACCACTTGCTCCACCTTCTTCCCCAACTACCAGTCCCTGGGATCTGTCCAGGCTCCCCGATATGGCACCCAGCTGGTCAGCAGTGTGGCCAGTGTCTATGCAGGCGCCGCGGACTCCGGTTCTTGGATCTCCATGTCCTGCTTCACCAGCTTCCAGGGTGGCATGGTGTCCAGAGGCCTGGCGGCAGGGATGGTTGGGGGTCTGGCAGGAATGGGGGGCATCCAGAACAAGAAAGAGACCATGCAAAGCCTGAACGACGACCTGGCCTCCTACCTAAACAGAGTAAGGAGCCTGGAGACCGAGAACCGGAAGCTGGAGAGCAAAATCCAGGAGCACCTGGAGAAGAAGGGACCCCAGGTGAGAGACTAGAGCCATTACTTCAAGACCATCAAGGACCTAAGGGTTCAGATCTTGGCAAATACTGTGGACAATGCCCACGTTGTTCTGTAGATCCACAATGCCTGTCTTGCTGCTGATGACGTTAGAGTCAAGTATGAGACAGAGCTGGCCAAGCGCCAGTCTGTGGAGAGCTACCTCCATGGGCTCCTCAAGGTCATTGATGACACCAATGTCACTTGGCTGCAGCTGGAGACAGAGATCGAGGCTCTCAAGGAGGAGCTGCTCTTCATGAAGAAGAACC
Organism: Sapajus apella; assembly: GCF_009761245.1. Classification (NCBI taxonomy): domain Eukaryota; kingdom Metazoa; phylum Chordata; class Mammalia; order Primates; family Cebidae; genus Sapajus; species Sapajus apella. The sequence goes on from NW_022436984.1 coordinate 20,234,658, forward strand.
TCGAGGAGGAAGTAAAAGGCCTACAAGCCCAGATTGCCAGCTCTGGGTTGACCGTGGAGGTAGATGCCCCCATGGCACACATCTGGGCTGGCTCAGGAGAACCGAGAGGAGCTGGACAAGTACTGATCTCAGCAGATTGAGGAGAGCACCACAGTGGTCACCACACATGAGGTTGGAGCTCCTGAGATGACGCTCACGGAGCTGAGACATACAGTTCAATTCTTGGATATCAACCTGGACTCCATGAGAAATCTGAAGGCCAACTTGGAGAACAGCCTGAGGGAGGTGGGCGCCCGCTACGCCCTGCAGATGGAGCTGCTCAACGGGATCCTGCTGCACCTGGAGTCAGAGCTGCCACAGACCCAGGCAGAGGGATAGCACCAGGCCCAGGATTACAAGGACCTGCTGAACATCAAGGTCAAGCTGGAGACTGAGATCGCCACCTACTGCCGCCTGCTGGAAGAGAGAGGACTTCAATCTTGGTGACGCCCTGGACAGCAGCAACTTCATGCAAACCATCCAGAAGACCCCCACCTGCCAGATAGTGGATGGCTAAGTGGTGTCTGAGACCAGCGACCCCAAAGTTCTGAGACATTAAGCCAGCAGAAGCAGGGGATCCTTTGGGGAGCAGGAGGCCAATAAAAAGTTCAGAGGTCAAAAAAAAAGTATCTATTATCTGGATTTTAAAGAAGTTTGCGAGCCGGGCGCAGTGGCTCAAGCCTGTAATCCCAGCACTTTGGGAGGCCGAGGCGGGTGGATCACGAGGTCAAGAGATCGAGACCATCCTGGTCAACATGGTGAAACCCCGTCTCTACTAAAAATACAAAAAATTAGCTGGGCATGGTGGCGCGTGCCTGTAATCCCAGCTACTCAGGAGGCTGAGGCAGGAGAATTGCCTGAACCTGGGAGGCGGAGGTTGCGGTGAGCCGAGATCGCGCCATTGCACTCCAGCCTGGGTAACAAGAGTGAAAAAAAAAAAAAAAAAAAAAAAAAAAAAGAAGTTTGTGAAGCCCTGTGTTATAAGAAGCCAGAAAATGCACCCAGCTGAACCATATGTCACAGACAAAACACGCATATACTTTAAACAGTTAATGAGTTATCTTTTCATTTCTTGACGGTATCATAAGTATATAATATATTTTAATTTTAGCATAAAAAAAGCTTTATTGAGGTGTAATTCATGTATCATATATCTCATCCATTTCAAATGTGCAACGATTTTTAGTAAATTTACAGGGTTGTTCATCACCATAACAATGGTCATAGTCCAATTTTAGATAGAACATTTCCATCGCCTCCCAATAACCCCTTGTGGCCATTTGCAGTCAATCCTGTTACACTGCCAGCCCCCACCAACCACTGTAGCTTTGTCTGTTTTGGACATGTCATGTCAATGGAATCACATAATATTTCATCTTTTGCATCTGGCTTTTTTCGCTTAGCATGTTTTTGAAGTTTGTTCACATGGAAGTATCTATCTAGTTTGTTCCTTTTTAATTGCTGGCTAGTATTACATTGTTTATTCATTCACTGGTTGATGGACATTTAGGTTATTTCCAGTTTGGAGTAATTATGAATAATGCTGTTATAATTTAATGTAAATGTCTTAGTTAACTTGGGCTGCTATAACAAACTACCACAATCTGGGTGGCTTAAACAGCAGACATTTATTTCTCACATTTCTGGAGGCTGGGAAGTCCAAGATCAAGGTGCTAGAAATTTCAGTTCCTGGTGAGGGCTCTAGTCCTCGCTTGTAGAAGGTTGCCTTCTTGCTGTGTCTTCAAATGGTAGACCTCTGGTCTCTCTTCCAGTTCTTATAAGGACACAAATCCCAACACATCCCCACCACCATGACCTCATCTAAACCTAATTACCTTTCAAAGGCCCTGTCACCAAATACCATTACATTGAGATTTAGGGCTTCAACAAACAAATTTGTGGGGGAGAGGCAGACACAAACATTCATTCGATCACAGTAATTATTGATATTATTGGATTTATATCTATCATTTTGCTCTTTATTTTTTACATGTCTCATGTGTGTTTTTTGTTTCTATGTTGCTCCTTTATTGCTTTCTCTCATGTTAAACATACATTCTTCTAGCAAACCTTTTTAATTTTGTTGTTCATTTTTACACTATAATTGTTGAGCTATTTTCTTAACGGTTATCCAAGAGATTACAATATGCATCTTAATGTATCACAAGGTAGGAAGGTGAAACATTTGATTTGACAGTTTGTTAGCTTGAATTATTATTTTTTAATATTTAGGCATTTGACATGTGGGCTCCACTTGTACCCCATCTTTTGCACACATTGGGGGAAAGCCTGCCTTTTGCATATTTGTATGCGTGAATTTTTTCACATAGTTATATTTATACAATTAATTATATATTCTGAATACTGCAGCTATATATTCTGCTTTTTAAAGTTAACATTCTGTCACAGGCAATCTTATTTGCCATACCTTTTAGTAAACTTCTTTTTTAAAGGCTGTATTGTATTCCGCTAAATGGACGAGGCAAACTTCAGTTAATAATTTTCCTACTTTAGGACATTTAGGTCATTTTAAAGTTTTGCCTTTAACAAAAAATAAAATACTGCAATGAAGGCTGAGCGTGGTGGCTCATGCCTGTAATCCCAGCACTTTGGCAGGCCAAGGTGGGCAGATCACTTGAGCTCAGGAGTTTGAGACTAGCCTGGCCAACATGGCGAAACCCTGTCTCTACTAAAAATACAAAAAATTAGCCAGGCGTGTTGGCGTGTGCCTGTGGTCCCAGCTACATGGGGAGGGGGGCAAGTGGGCTGAGGTGGGAGGATCATTTGAACCTGGGAGATGGAGGTTGCAGTGAGCCAAGATGGCACCTCTGCACTCCTGCCTGGGTGACAGAGGGTGGCCCCATCTCAAAAAAAAAAAAAATCGCTTGCAATGAGGATTTTTGTACACAAAACTCTTTTCACATTTTTGAATTTTTGGCATAAATTCCCAGTTGTAAAATTACTGTTGAATATAAAAAATATTTTTACAGTTCTTGATATCTTTTGCCATATTATTTTCCTTGAGAATTGTAACAATTTACTCAGGTCAGCAATGTATGGGGCTATTTTATGACACCTTCATGAGTTCTGGGTGTCAAGTTAAACTTTCCACTTAACTTCACATTTCTTTGGTGATTAGCAAGCCTGCACAGTTTTCTGTAAATCTATTTCTAGTTATGACTTGTTTTATGTACATTGCTTCATTTATGCTCCTTGCTTATTTGTATACATATAAGACTTTTTGTTTGTAACTAGAAGTTTGTATGGATTCTTTATGTAATTTATCCTCCTCAAAACATCTTAAGAAGGAGATAAGAGTATAAATAAAACAGATAATTTTTAAATTTGTATACATTAAATGCTGCAAATATTTTTCCCACTTGCCCCTTTTCAGCCTTTTTTGGATATAGAAAATGTACATTTCTCTGTAGTCAAACCTGCTAATCTTTTCTTTGTGATTTCATTAATCATTTCTAAGTTTAATAAAAGACATTTTTCCTCCAGAGATTTGGTGACTGTTAAGTCTCTCTTTCAGTTTGCCTTGGTTTTTAAAAAGTATGTATTCATAACTCTTTAATCCATGTAAAATTTATCTGTAAAAATTCCCTCTGGTTGAAGAAAGGAGAGGATCTCAAAGCATAAGTTTCCCAAACTCAGTAGTTTCTCTTTCCTGGTTTCCTTGCCTGCATCAGACTGGGCCCTGAGCCTGAAATCCCAGAATTTTGAGAGGCCAAGCTGGGAGGGTCACTTGAGGGCAAGAGTCCGAGACCTGCTGGTCCTCTGTCTACAAGGAGGAGATAATGCAGAATCAGAGCTTGCCTCAACTCTCTGGCACTAGACCCACATCCAAGGAGGGTGGGCCAGAGTGGTGGGAAGAACATGACTTGGAATCCGAGTTTGGACCCTGGCTGTGTGTGAACTCTCAGACTCCAGTTGTCCCTCTGCAGAATGGGGCAAAGGATGCCTGACTGACAGAGCTGCTGTGAAGATAATACCAGATGATGTATGGAATGTTCTAGAACAGTACCTGACCCATCGTGGATCTCTTGGGGACCTGCCTGTGCACTGGCTTGGCTCCTGGGTCCCACCTCAAGATCAGAGGTGTTCCTGGGCCTCCTTCTCCTCTCCAAGAAGCATGAGCAGGCCTATCAGAGCAGTCTAGAGTATCAGCACCTCTAGATGAGGAAACTGAGGCAGGGAAAGGCTAAGTGGCAGAGCAGCAGATGCTCTTACCTCTGCTGACATGCTGCCTCCTCCAGCATCGCTTTCCTCATGGCACCTCAGCCTCCTCATATGTCAAATTGAGCTAACGGCCCTTATTGGTCTCAACTGCTGAGGGGTTACTTCAGCAAATGAAAGATTCTGAAAAAGGCACGGAAAAATCTAGAGGCAACATAGAGTCCCCATGGGCTGTACAGTGCACTCCTCCCGCAGCTCTGGACACAGACGAAGCCTCTGTGTTAGCTCTGAAAGGCTCCCTGCCTCCCCGCCCCCAGCTCCCCAGGAAAACCTCGCAGAGACTCTGTGAAGTCCCCTTGTGCCCGTGGCTCACCAGGCAGGAAGACCGGGGCTTGGCTGAGGCCCCAGGAAGCAGAGTCTGGGAGGTGAGCTGTACCTCATGCCTGGCTGTGTTCTGCTTGGAGCAGCTTCTGAAGTCTCTCAGAGGGGAAGAAGGAGGGGGAGAGGGAGGGGAAGGGGGAGAGGAACCTCAGAGTCGCTGGGCCATCCCATTTCACCGATGTGGAAGTTAAGGCACAGAGTGGAGAGCCCATTCATGGTGGTGTCAGCACTTGGGCTCAGGATCCTGGCTCCCAGTCCGGCATACTTTCCACTTGGCCTCCACTGCTGCAGTGGCCTCTTAAGAAGGCTCCCTCTGATCCTTCTAGAAAATTCTCTGCAACCTGATGACATTTGAGTAAAACTGCCTGATGTTGGAGGATCAGAGCACTTCTGAGAAGCAGGGCAAAGCATTAAGAACAAGGTGTCCCAAGAACAGAAAACCAAACACCGCATGTTCTCATTCATAGGTGGGTGTTGAACAAAGAGAACACGTGGACTCAGGGAGAGGAGCATCACACACTGGGGGCAGTTGGCTGGAGGTGGGGGATAGGGAGGGACAGCAGGGGGTGGGGAGGGTGGGGAGGGATAACTTGGGGGGAAATGCGAGCCCCAGAGGCATCTCTCTCCCAGGGAAAGTCTTGTCTGAGCATCTGGGGAGGCCATCTGTGAAGAGCTGCTTGGTCTCCAGTTCCTCGGGCCTTAGGAGAGGGTGTAACATCACGTTAAAACTGAAGTTTCCACTAGATGTTCAGATGCTAGGTATCGGCTTTCAGAGTCACTGGAGCAAAATGCAAATTTTATAAGCAAATATTTGAAAACTAGGTTTTTACAACTCTTACGGCCCTACTTATGGCTGAGGATCAGGTTGTTGGAGATGAAGGGGGAAAATTGGGGAAAAGAAATTGCTTATTGAATGCTACGTTCCTCTTGTTGCGGGAAAGACAGTGGAAGGCACCTGCCTCTCACAGCAAGTCTATGAGGGCAGCTTCATCAGAAGCTTTCTAAGAGAGGAGCCAGGGATCCCTGTACTATGGGGCCCCTGTGGACTGGTGCTTGGCTTCCACCTGAGAAATCTTTGTTTTTTATTTTTTTATTTATTTATTTTTTTGGAGACAGTGTCTTGCTCTGTCGACTGGGCCGGAGTACAGTGGTGTGATCCCGGCTCACTGCAACCTCTGCCTCCGGGTTCAAGCAATTCTCTTGTCTCAACCTCCTGAGTAGATGTGCACCATCATGGCTCTGCTAATTTTTGTATTTTTAGTAGAGACAGTGTTTCACCGTATTGGTCAAGCTGGTCTTGAACCCCTGACCTCAAGTGATCCGCCCACCTTGGCCTCCCAAAGTGCTGGGATTACAGGCATGAGCCACCGCACCTGGCCTCCACCTGAGAAATCTAAAGGGCTGATGATGGCATGGCCAATCAGCTGCTCAGGGGATGAGCTGAAGGGGAGACGGCTGTGCTGAGTTTAGCCAAAGGCTCTTGAGTCTTCTGAGAGAGAGCACGCATGGAGGTGTCCCATGGGACCAATGAGAACCCCAGGGCAAAGAGGGTCTGTTGTGGATTGAATTGTGTCCCCCAAAAGGAGATGTTCAAGTCCTAATTCCCGGTATCTGCAAATGGGACCTTATTTGGAAACAGGGTCTTTGCAGAGATGTTCAAGTTCAGATGAGGTCATATTGGATGAGGGTGGCCCCATATCTAATGACTAGTGTCCTTATATGGAGAGAGAGACTTGGAGACATAGAGACAAAGGGATACAAAGAGATAGGAGAGGAGGTCATGTGATGACAGAGGCAGGGACCCGAGTGATATGGGGACAAGCTACGGAAGGCCAAGGTTTGCCAGCAGCCAACAGAAGCTAGAAAGAGGAAGGAAGGCTCCCTGCCTAGCACGGCCCTGCTCATGGCCTCCATCTGCCCTTTTCCTCCACAGTCCTGCCCAGTTCCTCTTGGATTGAAGAGTCCTGAGCTCAGCTTTGAACTGACCACTGCAGCCAGGGAGTGAAATGTGCTGATTTGCTGCTCCTGGAGCCGGTGGGGTCAGCCCTGTCTAACATACAGGAGCTCAGCCCAGGGGAAAGGGTAGCTCCCCAAAGGAAAACTGAGGTGCTGTTCCCAGAAGCAGAAGAGCTGCCACATAAACAAGCAAAATAACCCATGTCTCCACACCCCTCAATACCAGGCCCAGCAGTCACCATCTAAGCTTACACATATAATGCAGATGGGGCATGAGAGAGATGGCAAAGGTTTAGAAACGTGGGATGTTTTTCCCATAGAAAAAGTCAGGGACTGCCTCATGGAGGAAGCAACTTATGAACTGGACTTTCAAGGAGGAATGGAATTTTGTGTGTGTATCCATGAGAGGAAGCCACTCCATGCTGGGAAAACTCCATGACCAAAGGTGTGGAGGGGAGAACTATAAACGGGGAAAAGTCGGTGGTTCCATGTAGCCAGAACACAGGCCTGGCGAGAGACGCAGTGGTCTATGTGGTAGAAGGAGGTGGGGAGTAGAAAACTGCTGAAGGTCAGATTAATGTAACTTAAAAAGAAAAAAACAAATGGAATGCAGCCAGGTACGAGGCTCCTGGAATGGTGTATGCAAAAAACAAAGATAATCTGAATATCCCATTGGCACCTCCAACCCAGCTTGTCCACGATGGAAGCCGGCCTCATTTTCCCCATCCCTACCTGTCTGCCTGTGTCCCCTGTCCTAGTGAGCAGCATGGGGGTCCCCAAGAGTCACCCAGGACTCTTCCCTCTCCCACATCCTCCACTGCAAGCTCATCTACAAACCATGCCGATTATTCCTTCCAGATGTTTCTTGAATGTGCTTGTCTTGTTCCTCCACAGCACTTACTCTTCAGCCACCATCATCTGTCACTTGGATGGCTCCAACAGCCTCCCAGCTGGCCTCTCGCCTCCAGCCCAGCCCTGCTTCAGTCCTCCACACAGCAGGTAGGGTCCTTAGCCTCACATCTTCCTGCTCCTGGATTTGGAACACACCACTCATCCTGAGCCACTTTCAGTTCACCAGACGTAGTGTGACCCATCTCCTCTCTGGGCCTTTCCATGTACTGTTCCCTCTGTTGCCCTCTCTTTTCCCCACCCCCTGGTATAGGAGCTAGAGGGCTGTTCCGGGTAGAAAAGTGTTTCAAGAGGCAAGGGAACAAGAGAAAGAAATTGGGAGAAAGCAGGGAACTCCCTGTGGTGGACGCTTAGCCCTCATCTGCCCAGCACTTGCCTTCTTCTGGGCACAGTCACCACCCGCTTGTGGAGCCCTCTACCCTCAGCTGTGTGGTACAATGGGAGCCTCCATCTTTTTTTTTTTTTTAACGGACATGGGTTCTCAGTGTGTTGCCCAGGCTGGCCTTGAACTCCTGGGGAGACTCCAGCTTTCATGATCCTTCCTTCCCATCCCAGTGACAGGTTGTGAGGTTGGCAGTCTGACCTGAGCAGACTAGTCACAATCTTCCCGGAAATTGTTCTAAACATAGCTAAGGAGAGAAGGCCTCTTTCCTTTTCAGTTGTAAGGCTGAAAGGACAGACTGCGGACCTCCATGCTGCTAGACGTCCTGCCTTGTGGAAAAAAGTGGTATACAGAGAGCAATGAAAATGACAGGCCAAAAGACAGGACCCTGACATGGCTAGAGTCACTTCTAAGTTCCAGGGTGGCTTGTTACTTCACCAGCCCCTAGAGCAGTGCTTCTCAGGCTATCTGGAGGAAAAGCCAGATTTTTTTGCTTGATTTGCTATAAAGTAATAATACTTCTTAGAATACACTAAAAAATTTTTAAAAAACAAAAAACACAGTTTTATTTATTTATACTTTTTTTTGTTTTGTTTTGAGACAGGGCCTCACTCTGTCACTCAGGCTGGAGTGCAGTGGCACCATCATGGCTCATTGCAGCCTCGACCTCCTAGGCTCAAGCGATCCTCCCACCTCGGCCCCTCTAGTAGCTGGGACTACGTGTACCACCATGCCCAGCTAATTTTTTTTTTTTTTTGTAGAAATGGGGTTTCACCATGTTGCCCAGGTTAGTCTCAAGCTCCTCAGCTCAAGCAATCTGCCTGCCTTGGCCTCCTAAAGTGCTGTTATTACAGGTGTGAGCCACCATGCCTGGCCCAAACACAGTTTTAAAATCCCATTTTTTTCCTACTGCCATAGTCAATAGGCCTAATATTAGCTTGTCAATTTGTTATGAAAGTTTATAAACACTTCATCTTGATTTCTGTACTCGCTTCCTCATTGACCGTATCAAGTAGCCAGTCCATGGACCAGACTTTGAGTAGCCCTATCATAGAGGTTGTCCTAGAGCTCCACCCTTGCTGGCACCAGCTCTGCCTTCCAGCCTGCAGGAAGAAGAAGTTTAGGGCAAGCAAGTTCCTTTTAAAGACACAACATAGGCCGGATCTAGAGTCTGTCTAAATAAATAAAAAAGCAACACAGAAGTTGCCATATCACTTTAATTCCATTCCATTGGTAAAAATATCACACTTAGCTGAAGGAAGGCTAGAAAATTAGTTGGGTGGACTTGTGCTGTTACTAAAATGACAAAGGAGAGATGGCTCAGGGCTGACTATAGCTTCTGCCACACGTCCCTGCTAGCTGGCTCTAGGGTCTGGCTTTGCACTTAGGGGTACTGGGGTCTTGGCTAGGTGAGACCTATCAAACAAATCTACTACCCTACAGCAAACCATCCCAAAATTTAGTAGATTGAAGCAACAATTTTACTGCAATTTTGTAGGTCAGCAATTTGGCTGGGCTCAGCTTATGGGGCTCCTGCTGGTCTTGCCTGGGGTCATTCATGCAGCTGTAGTTATCTGGTGGTTTGACTAGGGCTGCATGGTCAGAGATGTCCTCACATGTCTGGCAGTTGACCAGCTTAAGGCCTCAGTTCTCTGTGTGGTCTCTCCAACAGGCTAGCGCAGGCTCGTTCACATCACAGTCTTTACATTCTAACCACAGCCAAGGAGAGGACAAACCCCATGCACAAGTACTTTCAAGCCTCCATCTGCATCACCTTTGCTAATGTTCCCCCAGTCAGAGTAAGTCCCATTGCCAAGTTCATATTCAAAGAGAGGACGAATAACTTCACTGCTACGTGGGAAGAGCAGCAAAGTCATAACACAAAGGGGCTCGTTATACAGGAGGAATTATTGAGGCCCTCTTCACAAAGGATCTTCCACAGTGACCTCAGGCTGAGGCACCTTTATATAGGACAAGGCATGTCTGTCTGCCCTTATTCTGGTCAGGATCTAGTGGCCCCAACAAAAAGACTTTGCAAGTGTCTCAGGGGACTTTTGAAGGTACATGTGGCCCTCTCATATAACTGACAGGCTGCCAGTAACCAGAGCTTTCCCTGGGAGGAGCAGCCTGTCTCTCTGGTGGGCTTCGAGGTCTCCTTCATGGCGTCTCCTTCCTTGCTGTGTGTCTCCTCACTTTCCTCTCTGCTCATGGTTTCTGCTATTTACATCTAGCACCGGCCCCCTCGCAAGTTCTGCTTGCACTGGACACACATTGAAAGCACCTTTCACCTTCTGGCTCTGGTCCAAACAGGCTCAGGCTCTCCATGTTTCCCAGTTCCTGTTCTGGAAAGGATGACCCTGATCAACCCAGCTCCTACGCTCAGTCTGCTGCACATCTCAGGAGGCTGGCCAGGCTGTGGATGAGCTGCCCTGAGCTTAGAGGCCCAAATCCTGTCCAGTCACCCGGGAGGTGTGTGTGTGGAGAGAGCACTGCAGTAGGTTGAATGATGACCCTTCCAAAAGATATATCCACATACTAATCCTTGAAACCTGTGAATGCAGCCTTTTTTGGGAAACCAACAATATTTCTAATGGCAAGTGTCCTTATGAGAGACACACAGAGGAGAAGACAGACACAGAAGGCGGCCACGTGAAGGCAGAGACAGAGGCTGGAATGATGGAGCCGCAATCCGAAGAATGCCTGGAGCCACAGAAGGCCACGGAAGGATTCTCCCACACAGCCTTCAGAGGAGCACTGCCTAGCCAATGCTGCCATTTCAGACTTCTGGCTTCCAGAACTGTGAGAGGATACATTTATGTTTGTTTTGTTTTAACTTTTTTTTATTGGTGAAAAATACGTATCATAATATTAGCCATTTGTAAGTGCAAAATTCAGTGACATTAATTATATTAACAAGGCTGTGTACCCATCACAATTATCTTTTTCTTTATTATTTTTATTTTTATTGCATTATTATTATTATTTTGAGACAGAGTCTTGCTCTTTCACTCAAGCTGCAGTGCAGTGGTGCCATCTCGGCTCGCTGCACCCTCTGTCTCCTGGGTTCAAGATTCTCATATCTCAGCCTCCAGAGTAGATGGGATTACAGGCACATGCCACCACGCCCAGCTAATTTTTGTATTTTTAGTAGAGACAGGGTTTTGCTATGTTGGCCAAGATGGTCTCGAACTCCTGGCCTCAAATGATTTACCCACCTCAACCTCCCAGATTGCTGGGATTCTAGATGTGAGCCACCGGGCCCTGCCACCATTATCTTTCTTATCATCCGCAATGTAAATTCTAGCCATTAAATAATACTCTCCCTTCTTCCATCTCCCTGTCTCCTGGTAAACTTTATTCTGTTCTGTGTGTCTATGAATTTGACTATTCTAGCTAGCTCATGTAAGTAGAATCATACAATATTTGTTCTCTGTGTCTGGTTTATTTCACTAAGCATAATGTTTTCAAGATCCATCCCTGTTGTAACATAAGTTAGAATTCCATTCCTTTTTATGGGTCAATAGTATTCCACCATATGTATATATCACATGTGGGTTATCCATTTATCTAGTGATGGGCACTTGAATTGTTTCCACCTTTTGGCTACTGTGAATAGTGCTGCTATAAACATTGGTTTACAGATGCCTGTTTCAGTCCCAACTTTCAGTTCCTTTGCCTGTATACCTAGGAGTGGAATTGCTGGATCTTTTTTTTTTTTTGAGATGGAGTCTCACTCTGTCACCAGGCTGGAGTGCAGTGGCACAATCTCGGCTCACTGCAACCTCCACCTCCCGAGTTCAAGCAATTCTCCTGCCTTAGCCTCCCAAGTAGCTGGGACTACACCTGTGTGCCATCATGCCTAGCTAATTTTTGTATTTTTAGTAGAGACAGGGTTTCACCGTGTTGGCCAGGATGGCCTCGATTTCTTGACCTTGTGATCCTCCCGCCTCAGCCTCCCAAAGTGCTTTGATTACAGGCATGAGCCACTGAGCCCTGCCGAATTGCTGGATCTTATAGTAATTGTATGTTTAACATTTTGAAGAAACACCAAACTGTTTTCCAAGCAGCAACACCATTTTACATTCCCACCAGCAATCTGCAAGGGATCCAGTTTCTGCACATTCTTGCCTGTTATTTCTCAGTTTTTTTGTTTTGCTTTGTTTTTGTTTTTATGGCCATCCTAGGAGGTGGGAGGTGGTATCTCATTGTGCTTTTGATTTTCATTTCCCTGATGACTGTTGATATTGAGCCTATTTTCATGGGCTTATTGGCCATTTGTCTATCTTCCTTGGAGTAATGTCTATTCAAGTTCTTTTGCCCATTTTTGAATTACGTTGTTTGTTTTCTTTGTTGTTAACTTCTGTTGCTTTAAGCCAACAATTCTGTGGTAATTTGTGACACCAACCCTAGAAAATGAATACGTTGCTCAAAATCCAGCCTCCTGGGCAGCAGGACCCCACGGTCAGGCAATTTCTTCGCAAAGGCGGAGTATCCATACAGGTGACATCAGCACCAACCTTATTCACCTGCCAGTGGACGAATTCTTCAGCTCTTCCCTTCCAAGGCCTGAGACCTGCAAGCCAAGAGAGTTCGAATCCCAGACTCCTCTTCAGTGTGTACGTGCACAACTCTTTCAAGAGGTTTGGAAGTAAAAAGACGGAGCAGGATGGAGCAGCAGTTGAAGAGAGGATTATAAGATCCGCTCTCTCTTATAAGGAAGTGTTGCCTTGTTTGGTTGTTTGTCTTAAAAGGACGCAAAGAAGACCTGAGTATTTGTATAGGCTGAGAGAAGAACCCAGGGGAGGGGGAGGGGAGACATGAAACAGCACATCTCGAAGCCAAGCACATCATCTTTCTGCCTCACCAATCAGAGTCACGGGAGCTTAGCCCTGAAAGGGACCTGAGAGTTTAGCTCCTTCATTTTGCAGACGGGGAGAGAGCAGGCACAGAGGAGGACCTGCCGGGGTACTGCCGCAGCCGCTGCTTGCTCCCGACATCCCATCTGCCTAGAACTTCATACTGTGCTCTCTGGAAAGACAACTCTTTTTTTTAACTGCCCTTTTTCATGTCTCCACAAGTTGTAAAGTAGCTCTTCTATTTCTCCTCTGTTCCTATGCCCTTATCCTTCTTCCCAGGACACAATAGCCTATGAACCCCTTGTTCCTGCCAAATGCAGCCGACGAAGTGGGAAGGGCCATTGATTTGAGTGAACCAGGAGACGATGCCCTGCAAGCCTCCACTTCCCTTCTGCCTGTTCCTCTGTCTCCTGGGTGGGGAAATCCTGGCACCTTTATTCCCCAGCATTCCTTTACAGCATGGCTCTACATTAGATCCTGGCAGCAAGATGCACTTGCACAAGCATCAGAAGGCTGAAGGTGAGAGAAAGCCCTTCTCTGAGTTGGCATGGGCAGGCACGCAGTCGACGGCGACTTCCAGACAAGCTCCTACACACTGTCTGCTCTGGTGCTGCAGGCAGTTGAGATGATACCCATGCCTTCTCTGCAATCCTGGCACTTCCTGATTCTGTGGGGTCTGGCAGTGGCTTCCCTGATCTTCCCTAATCCAGCCCTTCCATCCATTATGAATGCTTCTAAATCCGTTGTATTAAAACCCTGTGTATCTGGAATATCTAGAGCAGCTTCCAGTATTATGAGCAAACCCTGACTGGCACACTGGCGTAGATAAAGCCGCTCCGTAAAATGATGTGTGGGGAAACATCCTGTCCAGTCTTCCCGGCAGCGCTGAGGTTAGGCCGTCACTTTCCCGATTTCACAGATTAGAAACCTGAGGCTAAAGAGGTCAAGTTGCCTGACTCCCAAGCCATTCTCTTTCTACTAGATCATTCCACTCTGCTTCTCTTAATAGACAGGGAGAAGCAGACATAAGAGGGAAAGAGAAAAGCAGCAGGGGAGGACATGACAGAGATGGACAAAGGAAGAGGTGAGGAAGGCTCATTTGAAGTAGAAAGGGAGAGAGGAGAGAGAAATCCCAAGGGTTCTGGAAAGTTGGAGAAACTTCTCATAACCTCTACTCAGACAGTGCTTTACAAGGTTACCCTTGCTCTTGGGCAATAGCAATTAGCCAGGTAACCACTGTTCACAGCTCTACACCTGCTCTTTACTCTCAGGCTTTCGAGACTCTAGTGTGAGCAGAAGACTCAACAACCCATGGAGTGAAGAATTCTTTGGCTGCCCCAGCAATGCAGGCAGTGTTCCCCTGGAGAGTGGATGAGCTCAAGCAGAGGCCAGCCCTGGGCTCATGGGAATGGGAATCAGGTTTGCCTTTGCACCCCAGGGTAGGTGGTGAAGGCTGTCTTAGATAGTCTTTGGCCTCTCCCTTCCAGACTCTTCACAAAGCACCCCCATCCCACCTTGGTATCCTATTCGCTCGGCTACTCCCGCGCTTGCCTTCCTGGGACAGTGACAATTACAGTTCCTGCTGGCTTGGAGTGCCCCTCTTTGCTCTGTGTCCTGTGAGAAAGCAGGTAGGTTAATGAGGCAGGGCAGGAGGCGGAACCTGGAACCCTCCTACGTGACACCCTGGTCACGGTCCTTCTATGAGGACAGATAAGGCCAGCCTGGAGCTGGGGGCATTAAAGGCGGTACATGAGATCTGGTCCATATCCTACAACAGCCTGGATTCCCACAGGCTGGACGGGGGCTTCAGAGTTCCTATAAGCCAATCCCTTTATTTTATTAACAAGGAAATCAAGGCTCACAGAGGTGACGGCAGGAGTCCAAGGTTATACCGTCTGCACACTGGCCCGGGGACTGGTGCCTGGCCCAGCACCCTTCCCTCACCTTCTCACTGCCTGGCAGCCCTGCACCTCCCCGATCCCTGGCACCCAGTGAGCCAGCACCTTGCATAATGATTACAATTGCCGTGAGCTTAGCCTGAGCCCAGCTGTGCTGCGAGCACAACCAGGCCTGGTCACTGGCCAAGTTTCCATCTCAGTAGAAAAATGAAAAAGTTCAAAGGATGCATGTTAATCCCAAACACACGAGCAGGAAAGAGTGGGGGGATGGGGGGAGGCCCAGCCAGGATCTCTCAGGGCAACATGGGTCCAGGAAGAGCTCCTGAGACCCACCCCAGGGGCAGAACGCCTCTGACTGGCCAAATGTAGGCCGCTTTGTGGTTGTAAATGCTGCTGCCTCCAGGGCCCAAGATGGAACTCAGCTGGTGCAACTTGGCTGGTGGTCCCGGCCCTCTGCGGTTGGTTCCTGCCTTGTGTATTGTTCATGACCTTTGTGTTTCTGTCCTTTACTTGAGCATCTCCATCTCCTGCCACAGGTAAGGAAACAGGCAGAGACTAAGGGACTCACCTGAGGTCCGATGGCCAGTGAGGAGTGGGAATGGGATGAAACATAGGCCTCTGGGCAGCCAGGCTGGCAGACAGCCCCTCTCCGTCGGAGCTCCCCAGAGCAGCCTGGGCCTTCCTAGGATGCTCCTGCTCCCTCCTGCCTGCCACTCTGCTCAGCATCTGAGGATCTACCTGGCTCCACCCCACACCTTGCTGCATGGCTTTGGTGAGGCTCTGAATTCCACCCTGGCTGCTGACTTGCGCCCTTCTAATGCTGATGTTTCACATCTTTGAGGGTTCCAGGCTGACGTTTTTCCAGATCTTTCTCACTTAAGACTAAGATTCCTTTGTTTTTTTTTCCCTCCCAGACTTGAAACGTTTCTGAGGAATACAACTCTCCCAGATTGCTCAACTCCCAGGAACTCCTATCTGCAAGCTGTGCTTGGTTCTAGTTTCAAGAAGGGCAACGGTGTATTGAAATTTTTGATCAATTATATATGGGAAGTTACCCTAATATGTATTTACCCCAGGTTACATAGATATGAGGAGAGCCACTGCTCCTTTGCCTTGGGGACGAAGGAGCTATCATTTTGCTGGAACTCTAAGATTACCATGTGATGTTCTTATGGAGGACAGCAGCCATCAGTTAAATATCTGCTGTCAAGTGGGAAAGAGCTGTGGCCCCATAGGGAACAAGGGGCTTTTTGACTGCTAGTGTTTCCGAAGGGATCCACTTCCTCAGAAAATGAGGTCTGTTTGAGATAAATGTGCTTATTTACACCAACTTCTAGACTGGCTGAGGTTGGCCCAGGGCCTGCAGCCAGGTATCTGAGCAATGGGGAGAGCTCCAGAGTCCAGCTTCTTGCCCACTTAGGGATTTATAGGCTTCCTGACAGGGAGAGCAGCCTTAGTTTTGAGGCTAGCAGCAGGGAGCCAGGAGGTGGGCCAAGGTCTTCTCAGAGGCTTTGCAAGAAGCTGGGTCCTTGGAGAAATGCCTTTGAAACCCAGGGGTGTCATCTTCCATCTCCTCTTGAGTCAGAGCCACAGCAGCAGGGCATTTTTGGGGGGAGTTGGGGAGTGGGGGAAGGGCATGAAGGCAGCTGGTTGGGGAGCAGAACGTGGAAGCAAAGCATTATTTCCAAAAGGTTGGTTTTCTCTTTTTTCTGCTTTTCAAAGGCCCAAATGATCACTCTGTGTTTAAGACAATCTGGTCTTTTTTAAAAATAAAGAGAGGAAAAGATGTTTTTCCATGTCTAATGATAAAAGTCATAAAGCTGGAAAGATTTGGAGAAAACATCCATTTCTCAGCTCTGCCTCCACTAGGTACACACCTAAGCCCAGGGGGAGGTGTTTGTCTATGACTACTAACCAGCTGAGGGACTCTGCCAGTGCCGTGGGCCTCAGGGCACTCCCACCCCCAATCTATCCACAGCCCCATCACTGGTTAAAGTCCACTTCTTCCTTTTCATCCTCATGGGAACTGGAAAGTGCCCAAGAGACTAGAAGAGCCAGTGATTTGGGTCCTCCTGGAATGTTAGGGAAAGCAGGTCAGGGGTCTCTGTCTCTCACCCTAGGGCACCCAGTCTTTAAAACCTGTGCTGTCCCAAGAAAGGGCAAGTCCCAGAGCCACGGCTGCCCACAGGTCTTCTGTCCCCAGCAGGAGTGGACAGAACAGCGTGCCCCTGAGGGTGTGTCTTCCTTTTTTTTTTTTTGAGATGGATCTTCACTGTCACCCAGGCTGGAGTGCAGTGGCACAATCTTGGCTCACTGCAACCTCCACTTTCCTGGTTCAAGCAATTCTTCTGCCTCAACCTCCCAAGTAGCTGGGATTACAGGCACGCACCACTGCGCCCTGCAAACTTTTGTCATCTTTAGTAGAGATGGGGGTTTCACCATCTTGGCCAGGCTGGTCTTGGAACTCTCGACCTCATGATCCTCCCGCCTCAGCCTCCCAAAGAGCTGGGACAACAGGCGTGAGCCATGGCGCCAGGCCAGAGGTATGTCTTCCTACGCAGATCCGGTCAGTCTTCTTGCTCTGATCAAGTAAAACAGAATGGATGTCCCTTGAGTTAGCACTGGTCAGGGGAGGTTTTGGGATGGAGAAAGAGTCTCATTCTCTCCCCTACCTGTCAGAACTACACATCTCCAATTCCCCAAGGTGAGGTGGTGGTCAGGGAGGGAACAGGCAGGTGTCCGGCAGGAGTGGCTGGTCTCCAAGGGCCCCTCCAGCTCTGACCAGCTTTGTGCTCTAAGCCAGGCCCTGGTAGGATCCCCATTTTCCTGCTGCAAGCTTATCCTTGCTCCCATGGCCACTCACAGCCCTGACTGCTCAAGATGACATTTTCTAAACACTGGAGACAGAGATAAGAAGCAGACAGGGAAGGAGAAAGCCTGGGAACTGGAGCTGGGCCCAGGGAAGAAAGTGGGCTCCTTGCTGAGAGCAGGCGGAGGCATCCAGACCCTGCGGCCGATGAACACACAGGCAGGGACCTCTCGCCCTTGCTTTGACACAGCGCTGAGTCAGGGTCCAACACCACCACCCAAGCCTGACTCCTTGGTCCGGCCAGTAGTTCACTGGTCAGAACATGTGCTCCCTGACAGCCCCTTTGCAGGCACCACCCCACCCCCGAAGACTCCCCCGTGCATACTCAGAAAGGGAGAATGGGACGGAGTTCCATGAAGTGGGGTTACTGCTATGTCCTGCTCCCTAGATGAGGTCTCGCATGTGGCTTTGCGGCACTCAGTAAATAGCTATAGAAAAAAAAGTAACTTAGCTGGGGAGGGATAGCAGGGGGAGAAATGCCAGATGTAGGTGATGGGGAGGAAGGCAGCAAATCACACTGCCACGTGTGTTCCTATGCAACAATTTTGCATGTTCTTCACATGTACCCCAAAACCTAAAATGCAATAAAATAAATAAATGGGAAAAAAAAATAATAACTTGCTGTGTTAGTCTTCCTGGAATGAGCTTGCATTTCAGTTGGGACCAGTTTCCTGGAGAAGGGATTTCAGGGGCAGAAAAAACAACTAGGTATCCCTCAAAGCAAACACAGGGAGGCTTGGTTAGGTACCGATGGCTTGCATGGGGGAATTTGGGTGAGCTACTCTCTTAAACCTGCCTGGGTGTTTTCAGGGAAGCCAGATAACAGTAACAACAACAATAAAACCAGCGCTACCTTTACATGGAGACGGAGGGGCTCTCCTGACAGGGCCTCCTGCCAGTGGTCTCAGGTCACTTCTCCCTCAGATCCTCGAAAAAGAACCAGACCAGCTTGACCTGCTTCCCTGCATCCCAGGGCCCCCAGAAAAGGGGCAGCTGTTTGTGGGTGCTGGGTCAGATCATCATCCAACTCCCACCCCCTTGAACTCCCACCTCCGAAGGGAATCTAATAGCTCCCGCCAGGATCTCGAGCTCCAGGGGAGACTGTCATACCTCGCACATTCTGGGACAATCTTTGGTTCCCTTCTCAGCCAGGAAAAGCAGTGAAATACAGCATCCGACCACTGCCTGGCTCAGCCCTGCTATCTTGGGACAGAAACCTTGAAAGGAATCCCAGCTCCAGCCAAGGAAAACATGAGTCAGGTCTGGCTAAGCCAGGTGGCTTCCCTCTCTCCACCTTCCATCCCCACACCCCCAACTCTGCAGCCAATAAGCTGTTTGGGTAACCCCAAGGCCCCAATCCCACACAGCCTGCAGCCAGCAAAGGCATGGCGGCAGGATTCTAGAACCTTGGACAGGCTGGTGGTTGCTGCCTTTGAAAGTGTGAGAGGTGTGAGTCTCCAGCTCCTGCCCTCCTGAAAGGAGACAGGAGCATTCCCTGTGGCTGTCCTGCCTTCCACCTACCCTGGCCCTCTCTGGACAGGGTTCCCTTTTGGGACACTGTGATTGTTCTCAATGGCAGAGCCCACCCCAGCCAGGAGCAGCACAAGATTCTTATCCTACTTGTAGTGGAAGACATTTCCTGACTCCTCCTGCCAGCCTATCCAGGGCTTTCTGTTCTCCTGCAGGTCTCACCTCAGGCTGAAATGTTGATATTTCCTCGTGTTTGGGGACACTACTCCTGCTGGACTTTGTGGGAAAACCTTTCCTGCATTTGTGTGGCTTCTGTTTTATTTATTTATTTAGAAACAGAGTCTTGTCCTGTTGCCCAGGCTGGAGTGCAGTGCTGTGATCTCAGCTCACTGCAACCTTTGTCTCCCAGGTTCAAGTAATTCTGCCTCAGCC
The DNA here is from genome assembly GCF_009761245.1 of Sapajus apella. Taxonomy (NCBI): domain Eukaryota; kingdom Metazoa; phylum Chordata; class Mammalia; order Primates; family Cebidae; genus Sapajus; species Sapajus apella. The sequence continues at coordinate 20,254,029 of NW_022436984.1, forward strand.
TCCCGAGTAGCTGGGACCACAGGCGCCCACCACCACACACAGGTTTTTTTGTGGAGATGGGGTTTCACCATGTTGGCCAGGCTGGTCTTGAACTCTTGACCTCAAGTTATCCACCCACCTTGGCCTCTCAAAGTGCTGGGATTACAGTGATTACAGGCATGAGCCACTGCACCCAGCCGGGGCTTCTGTTTTAAAAGCTTCTTCACTCTCTCTTCTCCAGAGGAAGAGCCCCAGCATCTCACACACAGGGACCTCAGAGTCCCTTGTTTTGTATACTCTAGAACAGTGTTGTCCAACAGAAACATACAGCCAGCCATAAACGAGTCATCTATGCAATCTAGCGTTTTCCAATCACCATATTTTGTAAGAATTTTTTTTAAGTGAGATTCATTTTAATACTATATTTTATTTAACCCAATATATTTATATTAACCCAAATGAATATTATCAAATCAATCATTTAATTTATATAAAAATTATTAATGAGAAATTTTACATTGTTTTTCCATACTAAGTGTATTGGTTCCTACAGCTGCTGTAATGATCACAAACTGGGTGGCTTAAAACAAGACACACGTATTGTTTCACAGTTCTGGAGACTGAAAGTCAGGAATCATTGTGTCAGCTGAGCCATGCTCCCTCTGAAGGCTCCAGGGAAAGTGAAAGCAAAGTAAAAACTTGGGAGCCTAGGCCAGGCACGGTGGCTCACACCTATAATCCCAACACTTTGGGAAGCCAAAGCAGGGGGATTGCTTGAGCTCAGGAATTCAAGACCAGACTGGGCAACATAGTGAAACCCCTTCTCTATGAAAAATACAAAAATTAGCCGGATGCGGTGGTATGCACCTGTGGTCCCAGTTACTCAGGAGGCTGAGGTGGGGGGATCGCCTGAGCCCAGAAGGTTGAGACAGCAGTGAGCTGAGATTGTACCACTGCACTCCAGCCTGGTGACAGTGAGATAAGAAAGAAGAAAAGAAAAGAAAGGAAGGAAGGAAAAGAAGGGAAAGAGAGGAAAGAGAGAGAGAGAAAGAGAAAGAGAAGAATGAAAGAAAACGAAGAAAGAAAGGAAAGAAAAACTGGGGACCCCAATTCACTCTGCCAGAAGAAAAAAATATTAAGCTGAAAGCTGAGTCGTACAAGAAACTGCCTTCTTTTTTTCTTTTTTCTCCTGAGCAAATAGCTACAGATAAAAAGTAAAACATTTCTACAGTAGTTACTCTGTGTTCCCCTTATCTTATGGTGAGCTCGGTGAGCTCGAGAGGAATACATAAATTGACCATTCCCCTCCCTACTTTTCTCTTGCAACATATGGATTCAGTTATGTGACCTCTTTCCCCTCAAGCCTGCTTTTCTCCTTTAAATATTGACATCCTCAGAATCATCCTTGGAGAAAGGCACAGACCTGTCTCCTGCGCGTGTGTCCTTAACTTTGGCAAAACAAACCTCTACACTGATTGAGACCTGATTCAGATACTTTTTGGCTCACAGGAAGGAGTTCTCCATGCCTCCCCCCGCTTGGGTTGATCCCTGGCTTTCCCAGGCTTGTAGCTGCTTTATCCCCATCTCTGTCTTCATCACCACATGGCTTTCTTCCTCCCGCATGTGTCTGTGTCTTTATATGCCCTTGGAGAACAGTCATTGCATTTATAACCAGCCAAATCCAGTAAAATCTTATCTGATTACATCGGCCAAGACCCTATTTCCAAATAAAGTCACATGCTGAGCTTCCAGGTGGACATGAGTTTTAGAGGGACACTATTCAACCTGGTACATTGTTGGATGTAGTGCCCACTCACCCACCTGATATTTGGCTCCCAAGATCCTGTTGCTGTCAGCTGTTTTTTTGTTGTCTTTGTTCTTTATTTTCATTCTGGCAGGTCTTGGGGTAGGGTCAAAGGTAAAACAAAACCGGGGAGATTAATTTTAATGTCACTTATTTGACCCAATAGATCGATTATTTCAATGTGCAATCCATATAGAAAATTATTAATGAAATAGTCTTCATTCTTTTTTTTCACACCAAATCTTCAGAATTTTATATGTATTTGACCCTTACAACATATTCCAATTCAGTTTGGCCACATTTCAAGTGTTCAACAGCCACATGGGGCCAGTGGCCACCATACTGGACAGCACAGCTCAGGAAGTTAGAAGAAAGGGGTGAGGCCTCTGGTGATGCCAAGGACACCCCTGGGGAGGCCAGTGGATCCTAAGAAATGATATTCACCTGATGGCCTCACCCCCTTCAGGTTCTCTCCTGATTGTGTTTCACCTGTGAGAGGTGGTCTCATGGTGACGAAGGAGGAATTAATGCAACATCAGCTCACACTGTATCAAACTGGTGGATGATATGGTTTGGTATGGTTTGGCTGTGTCCCCACCCAAATCTCATATTTAATTGTAACTACCACAATTCCCATGTGTCATGGGAGGAACCTGATGGGAGGTGATTGAATATGGGGGTGGTCCTTTCCTGTACTGTTCTCATGATAGTGAATGAATCTCACAAGATCTGATGGTTTTAAAAAGGAGAGTTTCCCTGCACAAGCTCTCTCATTGCCTGCCATCATCCACGTAAGATGTTGCCTGTTCCTCCTTGCCTTCCGACATGATTGTGAGGCTTCCCCAGTCATGTGGAACTGTAAGTCCGTTAAACCTCTTTCCTTTGTAAATTGCCCCATCTTGGGTATGTCTTTATCAGCAGCATGAAAACAGACTAATACAGTGGATTTGTTTATTCACAAGAGAAACGGTGAGCAGCTGGCTGCTCTCTCGTCCCTTTTCTGTAGGCACAATGCTTAAGGAGCCAGGCCTGGTCTTCTGGGCTCAGAACCAGGGCCTGTCCTTACTGATTGCAAATGATTGGAAATCTCAGGCTACAACAGTAGGAGGCATGCACCTCCCCAACAGAGACATGCCATTGCCAGTGGGAACGGCGGACTCTCTGTCCCCAGGCAGTGTGGGATGGGTGTGGCCGTGTGCCCAGGACTGGCTCTTTTCTACTCCTCTGCTACAGATGTGACCTCTTCTGATGGGCATCTTTTCCTTTAGCTATGTGGGTCTTACTGGCTTGGGGCCCATTCTGCCTCTTTTTAGCATGGCTTGGCATCTGTCTGATTTGCTTTCTATGGGTCAATTTTATGGTCAAACTCCCAAAGAACAACCTCATTCCTCTAAGGAATGGGCTCTCTCAGTTTGTTCCCTTGAAATACCTCCAATTCTTTATTCTCCTGGACCCTGTTCTACAGCCTCCATGTTTTTCTAGGAAAATCGGAAATAACCAGAACCCAGACCTGGAAGCTAGACCCCAGACATAGTTCATCCACCTCTCGGGCTCTGAAGCCTGCTCAGGTTGGGCATGCTGGGTAGTGGAGCACCGTCTCCATGGGCCTGCCTGTCCTCAGGTCCCATGACAGACAGTGGTCTTGAGCTGGGACAGCAGGATGACAAAGTCTCACATGTGCACTCTGAAGCAAAAACATCACTGGATGGAAACCGAAGTAGAGAGAAAAAGAGAATGAGTAAAGGGGATGAGGAATCTCTGATGTTAATTCAGGGGTACCACTAGTCCCCTAAAACTACAAATGACATGAATCAATCCCTCTCTCTGTCTCTGTCTCTGTCTCTGCCTCTCTCTTTCACACACACACACACACACACACACACACACACACACACACTCATCTTGAGAGCCTTCTAATTTTTTTTCTGCAATGCACGGACCTCTCAAAAAAAAAATGACTCAGCCTTACATAAGAAACGGGAATTTGAGGGGGACCAGGAGTGTGATGACTCATTGCCTTGAAATTTCCAGTGGCATACACATGTTTTCTTAGATGATTTTTAAAACATTTATCTTTAATGATTATCCAAAATAAATGGTTTGGGAGGCAAAATGGAGTGAATCCCACGTCAGGGCAGGAAAGAACAGTCATGATGGACTGGAGGTGACAGGAGGCTGAGAACAGGGCCCTTTCAGGTCAGCTCTCAGAATGTTCTGGTGAGAATCCAGAACTCTCCTCCCAGGACCTCAGGGCATTTCAGGAACATAGTAATGCAATCACTTCATATAGCAAGAATCAGCCCCTGAGGCATCCAAGGAGTACCTTGACTTGAAAGAGCTGTGATCAACTTCAATGGCATCTCTTGCTATCATACTGCAGAAGTCTATGAGGCTGTGGTCCTCAGTCCTGTGCACAGATAAAATCCCAATCCCAGCCACACCCCAGACCAATCAATCAGGATCTATGGAGATGGGGCCCAGGCATCAATATATCTATTTTTTGGTTCCTCAGATGATTCCAGTGTACAACCAATGATGAGCAGCTGCTGGGCTAGAGGGGCCGGGGCCATTTGATACCAGGTGAATAATGCAAGGTGTTAACGTCACCCTGATCCTTGAGGGCTATTAGCCAATCCCTTGAATTTCAGATACAACCATTTGTCATTCCCCAGGGAGCTTGAGATGTTCTTTCTCCCTTTTCTGTTATGTTTCAGAAAGCAATTCCCTGCAGGGAAGCCTGGTGTCTACACAGAGCTGACAAGAGGGCAGCTTAGGGAAGGTAGGCCAGGTTTTGGGAGTAGCAGTCCCCTCCAAGGAAAGGGCCCTTGGATTCACCTACAGGCAGCCCAGAGTCCTCTGACACCAACCCAACTCTCCCACACCATTCCCGGCCTAGAGGCCCAAGGCCTCCAGCTGGATTGTACCAGCCATCCACTGCCAGGGCAGTCCAGCCTATGCCATCCGTGGCTCCACTGGCAACAGGATAAAGTCAGGGGCTTCATGCTGGCACTTAAGGTTATACCCAATCTTCCTTCAACCTTCCTCTCCCTCTTCCTATGCACAACCTTCCTTTCCCTCTTCCTCTCCCTCTTCCTGCCCCACCAGGCTGCCCCCTCCCTGCCCCAAATGCCCAGCGGGTTCCTACTTCCAGACTCCAGTCACACCCAACATTCCCTGGCTCACCAATACACAAGGTCTTCAGACATCTTCTGTGGAATGCAAATCCCCCTTGGCAGGAAAACCCTCTTGTCAGCTCACAGCCTGGGGGGTATCTCCTGGAGGTTGGGTTGAGGTGCAGAGAACAGGTCCTGGGCCCCAGGGGGAGGTGAGAGAAGGAGGCGGAAAGCATCTTGGACACAATTCGTCCCCATGGCCTCAGCCTCACCTCAGACTCCTGGAGCCTGGGCCTGGCTTTTGTGTGTGGCCATTTGACACCTGGCACTGCCTGTGCCATTGCCCGCCAGCCCCCACATGCACGTTCTGCCCTCCTCACCTTTGTGTGAGAACTTAGCCTCCCCTCCAAGGGCTACCAAAAAGGGGCTGGTAACTCTGGGCCAAGTCTGTCCACGCTGTCACATACTGACTTTATGTTTAAGGCAGGAGGTTTCATCTCCCTGAGCCTCCATTTCGTCCACTATAAAGCAGAATCATAAAAGCACTAACACAGAGATTCGCTATGGGGATTCAGTGAGGCAGTGCAGGTGAAGAGCACAGTCCTTTCAGGGAGGCAGTCTCATAAATATCGGCACCATCATGGTGCATAATTATGTATAATCCTTGCAAGCTCACTGGACTCCGCACTGGACTGTAAGTGCCAGGAGGGCATGGACCTTGCCTCCCTGTATGCTGGGTGCTCAGCATGTGCCTGACACCCAGTTGGGACTCCATGAATATTACTGGAATAAATGAATGAGGCAGAAGCTCTTATGATTTTTTCGTTATTGTTCTCATTATCATTGTCGTGGTTCTCATTATTGGTTTTTTTTTGTTTTTTTTTTGAGACAGAGTTTCACTCTTGTTGCCCAGACTGGAGTGCAGTGGCACAATCTCAGCTCACCACAACCTCCACCTTCTGGGTTCAAGCAATTCTCCTGCCTCAGCCTGCCAATTAGCTGGGATTACAGTCATGCACCACCAAGCCTGGCTAATTTTGTATTTTTAGTAGAGATGGGGTTTCTCCATGTTGGTCAGGCTGGTCTCGAACTCCTGACCTCAGGTGATCCACCCGCCTCGGTCTCCCAAAATGCTGGGATTACAGGCTTGAGCCACCAATGCCAAGCCTTATAATTATTTTTATTGTTATTCTTATGAGGGCCTTTGAATAATGCCACCGGACTTGAAGGTATTGTGCCCTTTCGCTGCCCCTCTCCAAAAGCCACTTTGTCTGTCTGCGTAGCCGCTGTTGGCTGTGAGCACCTTCTCTCCTCCTCTGATTTCTTTGCAACCCTCCTCTTTGGGACTGCTGCTGTCCCCTGCCTCTCATTCTGCAGCTGTCAACCAGAGACAAATGCACATCCCTGCAACTCCCTGAAGCTAAGCAAGCAGCTTCACAAGGAACCCTGTGTACACAAGTTCAGCCCTGTGGGTGAGGAGCCCTGCTAGGTGACTCAAAGGCCTGTCCTCGAGCACTCGCCACCAGGCAGCCTTTTCACTGGCGGCTGAGGGATTGCTGCAGTGGGAAGCTGGGGAAAGCTCTGTGTCCCCGCTCAGGCCAGTCTCCTCTGGAAATGCATGGAGCAGGTGCCCAGATCAGCCACACACCCCTAGTTCTTGACCTTTTCATTTCCGACCTCATGTCTCACCTACTCCCCTCCCTTTTCTCTCTGTCTCTGTAAGGCAGGTGCCTTATTAGGGAGCAGTCAGTACCTCCCTGCTGCAGCTCCAGGGTTAGTGGGAAGTTAGCGGTTCCTGAACCTCTGCCTCCAGCAGCTACACCTTGAATATTATCACCAGCCTCTCTCCACAGAGTCCTGACCTTGGGGAAAGGCTGGGGTGAGGGGTGAGGATGGGAGGAGGAGGGTAGGGAAGGAGGGAGATTGCAGCACTTGTGACCCTGCTATGTCCTGTTTGGCACCTGGGAAAACGATCTCAGGCAATGCAGGCACTAAAATGGCACAGAGTTGGGACCACCTGTTTCACACACCTTCGTTCTAAAGAAAATTGGAGCCGGGTGTGGTGGCTCATCTTGTAATCCCAGCACTTTGGGAGGCTGAGGTGGGTGTATCACCTGAGGTCAGGAGTTCTAGACAAGCCTGGCCAACATGGTGAAACTGTGTCTCTACTAAAAATACAAAAAATTGTATTGTGTGGTGGCAGGTCCCTGTAATCCCAGCTACTCGGGAGGCTGAGGCAGGAGAATTGGTTGAACCCAGGAGGCAGAGTTTGCAGTGAGCTGAGATTGCACCACTGCACTCCAGCCTGGGCAATAGATCCAGAAATAAAAAATAAATAAATTGAATTTATTTATATGTCTCAAAAATAAATAAATAGAATTGGAAAGGTAGGCCTGCACTCCAGGCTGCCTCCGCACTACCTGTCACTGCCAGGTGACCTATGAGGTGGGAATCTAAGAACATAGGCCCTGTCCCCCAGTTCAGGAGCCAGGCTTCAAAAAGGGTTGTAAGGCAAAGTCTGGGAGAAGATGACGAATCTTCCTTGTTGATTTTCTCTCAAAAGAATCACAGTAGGTCCTAAATATTCCTAACTTCTTTATTTGTACAGTGGTAAAAATGTAACCTGTCACTCAAGACTTTAACTAAGCCTTCCTTGACCTAATTAGTGTTTTCTCCTGTGTTACTCTATAGTGCAGAACCACCACCGATTAGCCCAATCAAAGGATGAGGGTGGCCTCATTAATCCAACACTCTAGTTAACTCTCATATCAACAATTTTCAAAGGATTATTATAAAGCAAGGACCAACTTTGATAATTGTGTTTTTTTCTTTTTAATCATAAGAGCCTTGTAGGTTCTTAGGGCAATGTTTCCTAAAGTCTATTCCATGAATCTCAAGCTTCGTGAGATGTTTATTGGTGTATATATATATATATATATATATATATAAACATATACATATATTTAAAAATCTAATAAGTTTGGGAAATATTGAATTTTAAAAATGAATACATTCAACTTTGGGAGGCCAAAACAGGGAAATCACTTGAGGCCAGGAGTTTGAGACCAGCCTGGCCAACATGGCAAAATCCCATCTCTATTAAAAATACAAAAATTGGCTGGGTGCAGTGACTTATACCTATAATCCCAGCATTTTGGGAGGCCGAGGCAGGTGGATCACATGAGGTCAGGAGTTCAAGACCAGCCTGGCAAACGTAGTGAAACCCTGTCTCTACTAAAAATACAAAAATTAGCTGGGCATAGTGGTGCATGCCTGTAATCCCAGCTATTCAGGAGGCTAAGGTGAGAGAATTGCTTGAATCAGAGGTGGAGGTTGCAGTGAGCCAAGATCACACCATTGTACCCCAGCCTGGGTGACAGAGTAAGACTCTGTCTCAGAAAAAAAAAAAAAAAGAATATGTTTATGCATGATTCTGAGACTTCACTAAATGCATTAATGGTGGGTAAAGTGTTTTCCAAATTTCCTTGACCACTCAACACTTCTTTTGGGGAGGATGCCATGTGACTAGTGTTTGTGCCAGACTTTGGGGAATTTGGCCTTTGTCAGGCTCAACATAACAAGAGTTCTCATTGTCTTGTTACATGAGTTGTAGGATGTTGCACAGAAACCCCTGAAAAGCAAGTAGCAGCTATCAGAAGGTTTGGTGACAAAGCGCCTCCTGTTGTAGTGCCTTCAGCATGGACTCCACATTCAACAGGCCCAGGAGCTGCTCCCTTTCGGATGAGCTCCAAGGCCTTAAGAGAGCTTCTCTGGTTTCCGTGAATCCCTCTGAACGATGGTCCTGAGCAAACCTATGACCATCTGCTCAAAATAACTCAGGGGAAGTCAAAGCTTTCCATGTGGAAGGTGACTGAAACCACGTACACAGACTACTGCCACATTCCTGACCTTAAGGAGCTTGGAAATGATTCCAAACACAAACATAAGCCTTGCTACATGAGTGACATGTTGGGCCATGACAGGAACTTGGAGTGTAACCCTGCACCCCTTGAGAATGTGACATCACACCTCATCAAATCCTCTGTGTGAGCTACTGAACTCAACCACGGAACTTCAAACTACGTCAAAACCTAAGGGTTTGACAGACACTTTGAGATCTTGGGCTGTGGCAGTCAGCCCCTCTTCGACAGGGCCATACCCTGCCAGTCTTTTAACTTGGACACCTCGCCCGACAACACCCTGCCGCCCTCTCACATTGAGGGACCCTATGTGCCTTTGTGAAGCTCCGTTGTGTTGGACGTCTCTCCCAAGAGCTGTTCTTAAAACAGAGACATACCACACTTTAATGAGCCTTCGCTTTCCAGAGAGGTCTGCTGCCATCCTAATGGAGCAAGTAGACTTAGTAACTTTGGAACTCACTCACTCTGTGACTAATACACCCTGTCTACCCAGCACATTCCCCGTGAGATTTGTTCACAATTTTCCCCTCCTTAAGCATTGTGAACCTAAGAAAAATGTCATCTTTGTAGGGGAATAAACTGTGTGATGGGTGAAATCATACTTTGAGCATCTCCGAATTTTAACCATACACAATGCCTGAGAACTGGGAAATGAAAGGAGGAATTGGATCTAAGAATGTGTTTAACAAAGCACAAATGCCATGGATATCCAAGAACAGCATGCCTGGTCAGATAAACAAAGGCAGGCTACCTCTTCCGAATGTCATAGACTACACAGTACATGGAAAGAGGGTCATCGCATAATATGAGGTAAAAAGAGGCCGTCATGCGGAAGACGGAGAATCGCTGGTTTACAAGATGGTGGCAGAGTCTCCCATAGAGGGCGTCCGTTTGGCCCAGTACCAGGAGGCCTCTTCGGTGTAAAATGTGAAGCCCTTAGGGAATGGCCTCAATGAGCTAAAAGGAAACACAAAATGCAAGGGTGTGGAGGGCACTGAATTAAAAGAAATAGCAGGAATTTGAGAGAGTGGGGGCTGGGAGCTGGAGGAGGGACAGGAGTTGCCCTGTAGGACGTCCAGGCATGGAGCTGGTGTCTGTGGAGGAGCGGCCTCGGAGGTTCCTCACGGCAGAGTCTCGGAGGTGGGGGACGAAAGTCATTTGCTCTGTTATCACATGAGGCCATGCCTTTCTTGACTCTCATGCCTTTAGTAAGTGACCAGGGCAGGATCTCTCAGCAAGGGAGAGCTGAACTGGGGGTGGCCCCAGCCCCACCTCATGGACATCCTCGGAGCAGCCTGGAGGGCTCACACACCCGGTGTCAGGCAGGCCAGCAGGAAACAGCACCACTCAGAGTGGACAAGTGAGCAGAGTTACGGAGGAACCATTGACAAAGGTGTGGGCGGCTGGGGGGAAACCATTAGGGGTTGTGCAGTCCTCAGAGGCGGTAAAGCTCAGCACCGTTAACTCCACCTGGCTGGGGGCTGGTGGGGGGGAAGAGAAAGCGGTGGGGGCAAGGGGCCTGAGGGGCTGCCTGACAAAGCTATGACCTTCCGTCATGGGACACGACCGGCACTCAGTGACTCCACAAGGAGGAAGGGGGAGGCGATGTTACGGGGCTGAATTGTTCCCCCAAAACCCACATGTGGAAGCCAAAACCCCCAGTACTTTACAATGTGACCATGTTTGAAAATGGAGCGTAGATGGAAGTGATTTAGTTAAAATGTGGGCCCTCATCCAATCTGACCAGTGTCCTTAGAAGAAAAGGTCATCCAAGGAGGAAGGAAGGAGGTTTGGGGACTCACTGTATCTGCTCGCTAGGGCTGCCAGAACAGCGTACCACAGGCTCAGGGCTTAAACACAGGAATGGATTCCTTTCAGTTCCACCTTCTGAATTGCTTAAGCTCCATCAAAGGAGAGATGTCCGGGTTTCCTGTGCCCTTCCCTGCTGGGTTCTCTCACGATAAAGGATAGACCAAGGGCGTGACCTTCTGGGTATGATGCGTGCTTCCCCCAGCCCCGGACTCCACCTCAACATGGGGCCAGGCACCCAGGGTACAGCTCAGAGAGGAACAAAAGCTTGGAGAGCTTCCCTAAGTATCCCTCACCCCTCACTTCTTCCCCAGAGTCCTGGGGAGACATCATTCATGACATCTGTTGCCCAGTGTTCTTGCCTTAGGTTCACAGGCATGTGAGTTTCCTCTCTAGTGAGACAGGTGAGGCTGTGAGCCGCCTGCCTGAGCCCTTCTCCCTGTCTCTCTCTGTGGCTGGAGCCCTCGCTCTGGTGCCCCAAGACTGTCCACCAGCTCATCCTCCCTGCCAGCCCCTCCCTGCTCAGCCCCTGGCCCTCCACATCTTGGTTTTGCAGACTAGGAGGTGCTACTTGTTCTCCTCTGTTCTCATGGGACTGCAGGCAGGACCACATGGGGGGTTCTAAAAACACACCCATCCCCCTTTCACAGGGCTGCTATGGGGACACATGCTCAGCTGCCCCCGAACCTTCTTAACCTCTGGAAATCATTCAAATGAAAACATTAACACAGGACCACCCTCCTCACAAAGTCCATATGAGGGCGGAATGAGAGTCAGGACGGGGGTCAGAGCATGAGGCACGCAGGTGTGTCCGACAGATGGGGTGGGGGCGGATAAACCTCAAGACGACCAGGTCACCAAGTCCTGGGAGAGAGCCCAGCCTTGTGAGACCAGCATAGCAGCTCACAGCTATGCACTAACTCCGAATGGGCTCCTGTGCCACCTTCTTTCACACTCCTGGCCACTCCATGAGAGATGCTGTGATCTCCCCATTGTACAGACAAGAAACCGAGATGCAGAGTGGTCACATAAAGCCCACCGACATGCAGATAGTAATGGTGCAACAGGATTTGAACCTAGGCAGATTTCAGAGGCTGCTGTCTGAGTTGCTGATCTGAGTTTCCCTCTAACTAAAGGTAGCAGGGAAATAACTTACGACCTACAGAAAAACAAGATCTATTTTCAAAAGCAAGAAGAAGCCCTCATGAGGACAACAGGGCTGGTCATGTGAAGTCCAAAAGAGCTCCCTGCCTTCTCCTGGCTGAGGTCCACCTCTGTCTGCAAGCTGATGAGGCTGGCCCCGAAGACAGCAGATACTTCTTACCCCACTGGGGCTCAGCTGGACTAGGAGCTACCACCGCCCTGACCTCCCCAGGGCATCCACGGCTCCCAGATTCAGCCTAGAACTTACAGAGCTCTCTAGAAGGAATTAATTGTGGACAGCAGTGGAGACAGTCCATTTTCAGTCTTTCTAATCCCCTCTGGGAGCTCTTTGACTTGAACTCTTTGACCTCCAGGGTTTCAACAGAAGCCTACTTGTCCAGGATGCATTAATCAAATAAGGGGTGAAGCTGCGAGTCCTCTTGGGCAGAAATGGACTTTTTCAGACACTGCTGCACTCTTCCCCCTCAGCGTCTCAGAAATGGGCACAGGACAAGCATCTCAGTGGTCTCAGCTGTCTGGCTTGGAGGTGGCAGGGAGAGAAAGGTATAGCCATTTAATCTTCCTCTTTCTGACACCAGAAAGTATCCCGCATTAATCAGCCCCACATTAATCAGCTCCTCCCTCAAGCAAAAGCTGAGCTGGGAGAGTCCCAGATGGGGCAGTGTCCCCATTATTCATTATTAGGAAGCCAGAGATATCCAGCAGGGATCAGTGGAGTTTTCAGTCCTCATCTCATATTCAGGGAGCAAAAGACATTTCAATGCAAAACTAGATAGTGGATACTTAATAATTCATCCATGTTGTCCAATACGAGCTTGTATGTAACGTATCTCATAATTTCAAGTAACTCATAAAATAAGCAGTGAGAGACATTTATCGGACAGGCACTTCCTCAGATCATTTCATCTGCCTGAGAGGACAGACTTGCCATAACGAGCCTTATCCAGCAAAACAGGCTGTGAGTTGGAAAGGCAAAATGGCTGTTACATGAGCCCACCCATCTTGCCATCCAAGGGATGAGTTTGCACCCTGAGTGGTGTGGGGATGGCTTGCTAAGTGAAAAGCTATAAGAGAATGACACCTCAGAGATCAAGCCACCCAGCTATGGGATCCTCTGACATGGGAGAGAGAACCTATTCTCCTACCCCTTTTTCGGTGAGGCAAGAAGCAGTAGGGATGTTTTTAACTGCCATTAACAGAAAACCCAACTCAAAGGGGCTTAAGCAATAAGAAATGTATTATCTCATGTAACAAGAAACCGCAAGGCAGGCTAGCCCCAGAAAAGGTTAATTTAGCAGCTCAATGACATCATCAAGGACCCAGGTTCTTTCCACTCTTGCTATCCTCAGTGCTGCTATCAGCTTCAGGCTGGCAGCTAGATGCCTACAGTGGTTCCATGCAAAATATCCAGAGCGTCTTAGGAGAATGAGATCAGAAACCTTCCCAAAGCACCCCTTATGGACTTCCTCTTGAGTCTCACTGGCCAGAACTGGGTCACAAGCCCATGCCTAAGCCAATCACAGGTAAGAGAAGTGGAATTGCTCTCACTGGTTTGAACCAATCGGGATCCACCTTCAGGGGCTAGAGATGGTCCCAGCTAGGCTAAAGCCCAAGGCTGGATGGGAGAAGGTGGAAGTGCAAATAAAATCAGTCTCTTGTTAGTGAGGAAGAAGGCAAACTCCAACTGAGAAGACCAACCCCAGGAGTTAGCAGACAGCAGGCACCCAATACATAGTTATTTTCTTTAAGTGACTTGCCAAAGGGCACAGAGCTATAAGTGGCAGAGCCAGAACTCAAATCCAGAAAGAGAACAAGAATGCTAAAGATAAACTGGGCTTAGTTCACAGCTGCTCCCAGGTCAGCCCCCATGGTGAAGAAGCCACTTCCTACAGGGGTTTGGCTATTTTGTCATCATGAAAGTGAAGGGCACAGCAATGCTTTCTGAGGTAGGGGACCCCCTCCTCCACCATGGTCCCAGGAGTCCCTCCTCTGCCAACATCTAGCCAGGCCAGCTCTCACCTCACAGCTGCATTTTTCTGCTCTTCTCTAAAAAATAACTCCAAGAAGGTTGACAGTTTTTCCTCCGTCTGCATTTGATTTATAGCTGCAATTACAAGCTTTCCTTCACAACGCCTGCATGCCAACAGATGTCTTTTGCAAGTCAGCAGTGCTGCCATCACAGCTGCTCAGTCAAACTCCCAGCATGTGTGCTACTGAAGACCTTTCCCTCCACATTCTGAGGGATGCCAGGCCCTGCCCCTACCCCCTCCCACACTAGCTGGGTCTGAGCTGCCTGGGATATATCAGAGTTGAGTGAGAGGTTAATGATCTTTTCCAACAGAGGCCCCAAAAGACAGGAGAGACTACTTTCTCCACTCCAAACCCACCTGGGATGGCTTAGAGAGTAAGGTCTGCAAACACAGGGTATGGGTTAGGCTACCTGCCCAGAGCTTCCTCCCAGATGAGATCTTTACCATATGTTTCAGTGGGGATCCCATCCTTAAAAACAGACAAACTTCTGGCCCATGTTTGATTAGTTCTCCAACTTCATTTCTGCCCCTTCTTGCTACCCCTTCCTAAAATGGCCACTCTGGAGTCAGTATCTCTGGGTTCAAGTCTTGGCTCTGCTCTTGAACCAGTTCCTTACCTCTCTGTGTCCCAAATTCCTTTTGTAAAATGGAAATACTGATAGTGTCTTAGTTTAGGCTGCTATAATAGAGTACCAGTGACTGGGTGGTTTATACAACAAGCATTTATTTCTCACACTTCTGGAGGCTGGAAGTTCAAGATCAGCATGCCTCACACATGGGCAGGTTCTGGCGAGGGCCTCTTCCAGGTTGCAGACTGCCAACTTCTCTGTGTTCTCACACAGTAGAAAAAGAACCAGATAGATCTCTGGCCTCCTTTTATAAAGGCACTAATCCCATTCATGAGGGCTCCACCTTCATGACCCAGTCACCTCCCAAAAGCCCCACCTCCTAATACCATCACATTGCCAGTTAGGGTTTCAACATACAAATTTTCAGGAACAGAAACATTCAGTTCATAATAGATGATATCTACTCCATAGAGCTATTCTGAGTGTTAAATAAGATTAGATTTAATTTCTTAGCTTAGTGTCTGGCATATAATGTTTACTCTTCTTATGTTGATTTTTATTACTACTATCTGAGTTCCTTTTTAAATCTGGAGTAACTGTTCATTACCACTCACAGAGCATCTCACAGAGCAACCCGGGTAGTCTACAGGTTGTCTCCATAGTGATCCTCACAACCACCAGGAAGATAACATCCCCATCCCCTGGGATGAGCAAATGCAGGCTCCGGGAGCTAGGAACCTGTCCAGGGCCTCACTACTAGGTAGCAGGAAAGTGAAAATTGCAACCCAGATCTGAGTCCAGAGCCCACACTTTTTCACTATGCCAACTGCTTGCAAATTCATTTTTTCTGAGTCATTTTTTTTTAGGAATTTGTGAGAATCAGGGATCCTCTGAGGTGTGGGAAGGTGGAATCACCAATTAGGACACAATGCCAGGATTCCAGAGGTCAGCAGGCATCCTGGGCCTTCTTTAAAGAAAGGTGGGGTCTGCAGAACCCTCCTGACCTCCTGCATCTGTGACATATGTTGTCAGCTAACTGATTCTCCATTGAGATTTGGGGGAACCTGGTAAAGGAGAACAGCCTGCAAAGTCACTACATGGAAGCAAGCCAGGCCCATCAGGGGAGAGAGTGCTGCTGTGGCCTTCTTCAGGAAAAAAGTCTCTCTGTGCCTTCTCCCTGTCTTCCTGGGGCAACTTGGATGTCCGCTGGGTCACTGTACTAGTGGGTGGGGTTACCGTGCCTGGTTAAAAACCCCAGTGCACATGGCCATGGCCCCTTTCTGGCTATGCCAGGGCAGTGCTGAGCCTGGAGCCGGCTCCCCAGACCTCATCTGCTTTGCAGAGTGCAGGGAGGCAAAGCCCAGGGGCTGCTCTCCCTTACAGCAGGTGCTTCTCTGTTGATGTTCCTCCCCCCACCTGTTTCCAAGTAGCCTGAGACATCTCTTTCTTGTGCCTTCTTCTTCCCCTCCTGCAAGCCCACGCCTATTCAGATAGCGTGAACCTGAGTCTGTTCCCTGGCAGGCCACTTGGGCCACGGAGGCCCACGCATCGAGGCACCTGCTGCTTCTTGGTGCTGGCCTTGGCTTTCTCCTATGACCACACCGAGACTCAGGTGTAGCCATAGGAGTGAGAGTTTCTTTGGTGCAAGGCTACAGGGCCTGAGAAGCTGAGGAGAAACGTGGCCCCAAAGCACTGCTTCCTAGGTTGGGCAGGGCAGGGAGGGTCAAAGCTCTAGCTGGCAACAAGGTACCCTCTTGTTTTGCTTTACCTGTTTTGTGAAGCATTGAGAGGTTAGGAAGATTTGAGTACTTCTGGGTCCTCTCATGGAATATTCATCTAAGGCCATCTCCATCTCACCATGACACCTGGAGTGGACAGTGGCAGCTACAGAAAAAAAGAAAAGAAGTTTAAAAAGAATAGAAAGAAAGAAACAAGAGGGTGGGCAGAACCTTGAGCCTTTGGAGAGAAAAAGTTTGAGTCTTTGGCCCTGGGGAGTTTGCAGTTGAAAGTCCCATGCAGCTGAAAGAGCCTCTTCCCTGGCATGTGGCCACTGACCCCAAAAGCGTTTAATTTTGTAAGAGTGACAAGTCCAAGAAAGACAAGAAGCTGGAGGTTGGAGGACAGATGATGGGGAGGAGAAGCAGCTATGTGCCCCACGGAGCTAACAAAGCACCTAGACTCAGATCCAATCCTTCCATATTCTATAGACAAGTCTAGTGATCCCAGGGGAGCAGGGAAGGGCTAGAAGCAGCTCCTGACAAACCGCCTATGTGCTGCATAGCGGACCAGAGCCTGGTTTCAGGGCTTCGCTCTTTAGGGTAAGGACGTAATAGCCAAGGCCAAAGTCCAGCTGGCTGGGGAGGAACATGGGCCAGGTCCTCGGGAGGGAGGTTGCGGCTGGGGCTGCAAATCTGAAAGCACAGAGTGAACATACAGTAATGGGTGACTCTGTGTAGGGTGGGGTAGGGAGGGATGGGCTCTGAGCAGAGAGAGGAGGGGAGGGCTGGCCTCTGGGAACATCATGTTCTCAGGAAATGGCAGTTCCTGTTGTAAACCCTGGCTCCTCGCCTGTGACAAACTTCCTGATTCTGAACTGTACAACAGCCCTCAGTGCGGGCACCTTCCCGGGAGGACAAGACCTTGCCTTAGTGAAGACCTACTGTGTGCTGTCACTGTGCCTCGTGACATTTACCGACTTTTTCAGAAGCCTATGAGCTGGGCTGTCTGCGTTGGAATCCAGCTGCACTGTCCCCACTGTGCAGATGTGCGACACTGATTCCCACCCTGTAGCTCCTCAGAGTTAGGGCTACACTTTGGAGGGGTCAGCTTTTTTTTTTTTTTTTCGAGACGGAGTTTTGCTCTTGTGGCCCAGGATGGAGTGCAATGGTATGATCTCGGCTCACTGCAACCTCCGCCTCCCAGGTTCAAGCGACTCTCCTGCCTCAGCCTCCCAAGTAGCTGGGATTATAGGCCTGCCATCATATCCAGCTAATTTTTGTATTTTTAGTAAAGATGGGGTTTTACCATGTTGGCCAGACTGGTCTTGAACTCCTGACCTCAGGTGATCCACCCACCTCGGCCTCCCAAAGTGCTGGGATTACATGCATGAGCCACTTCGCCCAACCCAGCTTGCTTTTTGAGGCAGCCTAATCCCCAAGCCGGGATTGTAGGAACCTACATTCTTGTCCCAGTTGAGTCACTAACTATCTGGGTGTGCGAGGGAGAGGCCTGTCACTTCGTTGGGCCTCAGATTCCTTGCCTGTAAAGGTTGGCTCTCAGAGCTCCTTTGCAATTTTAAGGTTCTAGAATTCCACTTTTGGAACCAGCTGGTGCCCCGTGAACAGCTTGTTGTGGGTTCCAATGTTAGTTTATATTGAGGTATCCTGCAAGTTCTCATGGTGAGAAAGGGCAGTCTTCCTCCCCCAGCAAGTCAGAGCCTACCTTGGCAGAGGCATTGGACTTCTTGATGGGCTGAATCTCCTTCTGCCTCTGAATTATGTTCAACTCGACAAACACTGACTGGGCTGATCCGCAAGCCTGGCTCTGTGCTGAATGTCGCTGAACTCAAGGAACTTCCCTCCAGGAATTCTGAGTCTAGTAGAGTAGACAGACAATAAAACGTTACTGAGAGAAGGGCAGGGCTGGCCTGTAATCACAGCACTTTGAGACGCTGAGGTGGGAGGATTGCTTGAGGCCAGGAGTTGGAGAGAGAAGGGCAAGAGACAGGTCCATGAAGAGAACAGTTCACTCAGACAGGGAGGTCAGGGATAGTTTGACTGAGGAGCGGCTCCTAGGTTGGATTTTGAAGAATGAATAAGAGTTCAAGAGATCGGCAAGGCACAAAAACTTCTCTAGACAGAGGAAATAGACTGTACAAAGGCATGAATGACATGTCAGTATGAAACAGCATGGTACAGAGGAAAACTGCAAGGCTATGAACTGAAATGAAGACGAGAGGAGCAGCAGGGAGGAGGCGGAACTGCACGCGGGGGCAAAGCACGCAGGATTCCCTGACCACACGCCTCCCTCCTAGCGCTGTCCGTGGGATCGTCAGTGGTCCCACAACCCACCCAACCTGACTTAAAACAGCTTCCAGCTTTCAAACAGCAACTCTCCTTCTGTCTTGGAGGCCCAGAGTTCTGTTTCCCATGATAAGAGGCAGGAAATTGAGGACCTGGCAGAGATGAAGAGACCCACCCCAGGATCCGCCAGTCCAGCACCTTGGCTCATCTGTCCTATGGCTCATCTTCACCTGTCTTCCATTTAGACCCATGGCTCTCAACAGGGGGCACCTTTGGCAAAGTCTTGAGAGGATTTTGATGGTCAGGATGGGGTGCTACCGGCATCTAATGGGTAGAAGCTGGGAATTCTGCTTCCTGAAATGCACAGGATAGCCCCCAAAACAAAGAAGCCTCCAGCCCAAAATGTCACCAGTGCTCAGGTTGAGAAGCCCTGCTGTGGACAGGGGTGTTGGGATGGTCCTGCCCACAGAGGCCAGGAGGAAGCCAGAGGCCTGAGTGGGAAGGCTCTCCAAAGATGAGGATAATTCTGATAATAGCAATAGTTAGAGGCTGTGTGCTCATGTCACCAGTGAGGCTTAGAGAGACCATGAGCTACACAAGGTCCCTCGCAGGCAGGAGCAGGGCCGACCTGGAGGCCCCCCCTTTCTAGGCCAAGCTCACTGTGAGCCTCCGTGACAGAGTCCCCACAGACTCCTGAGTCCTCACTGAAGGTCAGAGCCTGCCCGAGTAGGTGGAGGTCATTCTCTCCCTCTTCCAGCATCCCCAACTCCAGGCAGCCCATGGGCTAGGGAATTTTCTTCTTCTCTGGAACTTACCACATGTTCTGAGTCTCTGACACTGTGGCCCAGTGAGGAATCTGCCAGGAGCAGCTCCCGAGCCCACCCTCATCCGGCCTTACTCAGGGCGTGTGGCAACTTGTTCTGTCTCCGGGACATTGTTTGTGCCCACTGTGGCTCCAATTTTATTTGTTTATAGACCAGAGGAAGCCTGCATTTGCTATTGTTTTGACCCTCAGCCTAGGCACTCCCAACTCAATCCTCTGCTGTCTGGAGAGTCCCCCTCCCTTCTTCCCTTCTGCTCATTCCTTGCGCACCCCTTGCTGTGCCTGGGCCCCCAACTCTGTACCCTGAAGCCCTGCTCAGCTGAGCTGCCTGCCTCAGACCCCCAGGGCCCCTTTGCCTGTCTGGCCTCCCCCAACTCCTAAGCCCAGGACTCCAGGGCACTGATCCTAGAGCCCCAACGGCACCCAGCCCCAATTTTGGCAGCATCTTGTGAGTGCAGGACTTGCTGGCTGTAACAGAAACCCTCCAGCTGATTAGTCCACATCTGGTTGGAGGAGAGGCCTATGAGCTGGGCCGTCTGGGTTGGAATCAGCTGCTCCCCTTCCTGCCCTGGGACCTGGGGCAAATTCCTTCACCTCTCTGTGTCCAGTTCCCCATCTGTAAAATGTGGGTGGCAGCAGCAGGGTGGTGGTGGGGATTTTGGCTGAAAAGTCCTTTGAGCAGTGCCAAGCACAAGATAAGAGTGTGTTGCTATTATTATTATTATTATTACATGCCTTTGTGCTCATTTTGAAGTCTGAGCACTAGAGTCCTGATCATTGGCCACTTAGAGGTCTGTGCAGGGGTGAAGACCACCCCCTCTCCTGGCTGGATCCCAGGCGAGCATCCCCGAACTCCTCTACCCAAGGTGCATCCAGTACTGACTGGCGAGAGAAGGAAGGGGACAGTTTTGCGGCAGAAGCCATTCTTTTCCTCCTCCTAACACATGCACCACTCCGAGGAAGATCCAAGCAGCTCTTTGCTCCTGGACACGTAGCTCTGGGGGCAGGGGTGAAAACCTCGCCCTGATGTTGGTCTGCAGAGAGACCACGGAGCTCACTGCCCAGTCTGCCATCTCTGTTCCTGCTTTAAGCCCCTGCCGGCTCCCCAGCCCTACCTTCCCCTCCTTAGCAATACCCACCCATTCTGGTGCCTCAGAAGCATCCACAGCATCTCATGGGCTTGTCAGCCTGACTTGGAGGCAGTGGGGTGGGGGCATCAGAGTCCAAGGCTGGGGGAGACGAGCCTTCTGGTCCAGGCTGTGACCGTCTTCACTCTTGCCTTTGGGTGTCCCTGTGTATCTGAAACACACATAGCTCACCGCAATTTCCATCTCCTGCCACAAGTCCTCCCCCCAGTCAATATGCCAGACTTCTACGCCCTCATCCCAGAACTGTGATTTATCCCCTACCCCCCTAAAACCAACTGTTGGGCCCTCTCCCACGGCTCAACCCCAGGAGGCCCTGTGCCCTATTCTCTTCCAGCTCCTGGGCTTCCTATCCAACCCCATCCTGCCCACCTCAGCCATCCCCTACATTCTTTTATTCCTCACCTCTGCCCTGTGGCTCCTGCTTCCTCCCCCAGGAGCTGGCCCCACGGAAGACTACCCATCACCAGGCCAGTATTGGACAACCACTTGTAGGGAAAGTGGGGAGTCCAGTCTTTAACCATCCTCAGGGCCTTGACATCAAGCCATCCAATCTGTAGGCCCTGGCTTTGGAATGATCTATTATGAATGTTGTTTCTGTTTAGCACTCTCTTATCAAAAGGCTCATTTATTCCTTGCAATAGCCTGGCAGTTACATAGGCCAAGTCTAAGGCTTCTCTTGTGAGCAGCCCCAGTTGGGAGGAATGTGAAATCCTCCTAATACCTGCTCCCAGACCATCTTGGGTTCCTGTTGCCAATTTCAATTAATTGCTATGAAGGATGAGAAACAGGATGAAGAGAAGTTCCATCCTCCCTCTAAGACCAGGAATGTCCTGAAGGCATTGCCTGAAGATATCTCAAAGGGAAGGACCACATCTGCTCCACACCAGGAAATCCCCAAACAAGGCCCTGTCTTTCCTCCTCTTCAGATCCTCTTTGGTATTCAGTCCAAAGGACTATATGAAGACCCCCAGTGGGTGCTTTCTCTGGATGAGTGACCAGCGGAGCAACCTAGGACTCATTTTCCCCTGTGTCTCTTCCTCTCATAAAAATGCTTTTCTTTCATCCTGGGGATGGCCTGACAGTGGGGCCTTGGGGCTCATCTGCTGGAGGAAAGGGTCAGTGAAGGGCAGACAGCACAGCTGCAAGTCTGGCTAGACCCTGCCTCTCTGAACTGGAACTCTCCTAGAGTGAGTGTGGGTGTGATGGGCCTGTGGCTGCAAATGTTGAGGAGTCTCCACCAAGTCTCCTTTCCTGATCAGGTTAATACTTGAAAACAACCACTAGAACTTTCATTTCTGCTTGGCCTCAGCCCAGCGTTTTCCTTCTGCCATCCCCAGCATGAGTCCTGTAGCTTGGAAGAGACCAGGGTCGGGAGAAGATGTAAGTACAGAACTACTCTGGCCTCCAGGCCTGGTTTTCTTCCAAATCTACTGCCTCAGGATGCTCCCTCTGGTCCATCTTTCTTATCTAATAGGTCTGAAGCTGAGCTGTTTCTCAAAGTTAACCTCAGACTTCACCTCCTCCAGGAAGACTTCCCTGAATCTAGCCATGATGCTGTCTCCCTTCTTGGAATTCCTGAGTCTATACCAGGAACCCGCTGCCTGCCATGTCCTCTGGTTGAGCATGCAGGTTGTTAGAGATGTTCACGAATACTCCAGCCCTCCCTCCTCTGGACTCTTGGAAGGGGTTCCTCTCTGCCCACTTGAAGTTAGGCGGTGCCATGTGACTTGCCACATGAGCAGAAAGGATGATTGCTGCTTCCAGGTGGAAACTTTTAAAGTCAGCATACTCTTTTCCACAATTGTCCAAGTCCCAATTAATAGCTGCTTGGCCCTCAGGCTGACTAGGAGAGGCTGAGTACCTGAAGATCTGTGATGAACTTGTCATTGTGAGCAAAAAAGAAACCTTTGTTGTTTTGAATCACTAAGATTTTCTAGAGCAGTCTGTGACTATAGCATCACCTGACCTATGTGATGCATTATGTGAGCAAGCAGGCTGTCCCTCGGCTAGCTTGAGATAAAGAAGAAGTTCTTATTTTCTCCTTATTTTCATTCAAATTAGAAAAGCTTTTGATCCTACCCTGCTAAGACTGGTAGGAGGTAGTCTTTCTCCTGGAGTTCTCACTCCTAAGCTTTCCCAGACTGTTTAGTGTTGCTATAAAGGAATACTTGAGGCTGAATAATTTAGAAGGAAAAGAGGTTTATTTGGCTCTTGGTTCTGTAGGCTGGGAAGTTCAAGAGGCATGGTGCTAGCATCTAGCATCTCTCAGCTCCTTGTGAGGCCTTTCATGCTGCATGACAACATGGCGGCAGGTTAAAGGGAGGGTAGACGTATCTGAAAAGGGAAAGCCCAAGGGGTGCCCTGGCTTTCTAATGGCCCACACTTGCAGGAACTAGTCAACTCTCACCAGAGCGAGAACTCACTGATTACCTTGGGAACAGCACCAAGCCATTCATGAGAGATCCACCCTCATGACCCAAACATCTCATGCTAGGCCCTACCTCCCAACACCACATTGGGGATCAAATTTTAACATGAGATTTGGTGAGCACAAATCACATCCCAGCAACTACAACAGCCCTCTACGATGGCTTACATGGATCATTTGAATCTGTCTTCCATTCCTCTTTATCTTCCTCAAGTGCGTTGATCTACCTGTTCCCCCTTTGTTGAATAAATAGATGCTTTTCCAACTCCACAACTGGGACCCTGGACAGGCCTGTCTGCTGATGGCCATGCTCACCAAAACCACTAGCAGAACAGTGAGTCTTCAAGGTTCATAGGGAATCCCCTCCAGAGTCACCCTAGCTCATGGGCTTCACAGCAGGGTGGAACTGAACTCCCAGTACTATAATTCTTTCCTTATACAGACACCAGCCTGATGCACAATCCCATCACTTGGACAATAGAGCAAACCTATTGTTCTCATCTCCCTTTATACTTACAATGATTTTTATCTCAGAGATATCACAGCCCTTTCATGCCTCTGGGTCATAGTCCAAGAACTACCTGGCACATCCTGATTTGTTTCAGTAACTTAAACCTCAGAGAGAAGGGCTCAAGAGCAGATCTTCGCTCTTCCAAAAAGGCCACTGGCTTAATACACAAGTTTAGCAGCCACAACCATCAAGTGGCCATCAAGTTCCTAGTCTCTGTGGACATAGGAGAGGGCAACACAGCTCTGTGTGCCCACAGGCTTGGAGCTTAGGCCCAGGTAAATCGGGATATCCAGTCATGCCCGCTCCTACAATCATGGGTGGCTACTGATCTCACACTTGGGTATCCGACTGCCCAGAACTGTGGATGCCTGCTCTAAAATGCATCAATATCTTCTCTAAACTGAAAACTGGCTCTTAAGTGGCAGCCCCCCCACCCTACCACTCCAGGGTAAGAATTTGAAGTCCGCCATCCCTAGTCACACCCACATGCCTGTCTTGGCTCCCTGGCTGCATGGCCACCTCTTGCCTCCCCACAGTATCCTAGGGCCTGCAGTGAATATCTGATAAACTGCTGCGGTAGGGGCAGGAATTCCAGCCTCTGGAGCAATTTTCTCAGACACAGCTGAAGGAAACCAAGCCACCAGCAAGGACAAGAGGGGCCTCTCCCCACAGTCGCCAGCCCTGAGACCAAGACAAAATGCGGAGGAAGGCCTAGAAGGGACAAAGGTGATGTCTGTAGGATCAGGAATGTCACTGCACTGAAGGTGCTGGTGTAAAATAGTCCCAGCAGTCCACAGCCTTTGATAATGGCTTTTAAACTGGCAATTTCTGCTCCCCCTGAGACATTCCTCACCCTCAACACTACCATCTCACTTTGCACCATCCATGGATTTCTAAAAAGATGCCAGGAAACAGACTGTGGGGAAATCATCCCCTGTTCTGAATTTCCAGTGCAGAGTGCTGTGTTGAAGCACATCTTCAGTAAGTCATCTCATAAAATAACACCTCCACCACCACCCCATTGCACAGATCTGGTGAATTCCTCTAGGTTCTCCCCTCCCCTCCTAACTGAATGAGTTCTCTCCCTCCAGGGTCTCCTGGGTTGGAAGTGGAGGCCAGGTTAGGGAGACACCCTGCCATCATGGAAGGTTTAAAAGGAGAATAATGAGACATTTGCTGTGAGGACCTTAGGACACGCAGGCCTGTTAGTCACAGGTGATGAGTCACCCTGCTTTGTTTGTGTTGGTGATCCTTTGCAGATGCAAGCAGACTGCAGGAAGAATTGAGTTCCTCCTCTTGCTCTGGGTGTGTGAACTGGTGCATGCACATGTGTATGCATGTGTGTGTGTGCATACGTGTGTATATGTGTGCACACACACCCGTGTGCTTGGGCCTCCAGCCCCCAGGTGCACATGGGGCAGCCTATATCTGGGAGATTACTATTTCCTAACACATTTGGGGTAACAATTACTGTCCTTCGGTCAGCAGCTTGTGTCTCAAAGATAACATGGCTATGGGCTGTACGGGCATCAGCTTCTGGTTGGAATCATCCCTTCAAGGTTGCATGGAGATTTAGGGGCTGTCCACTCAGCAACTCATCCCACTCCCTGGGAAACGCCCTCCACCCACCAGTTTTCTTGGTTACAGCCACAGAGACTTCTGGATCTTGCCCATACAGTGTCCCCCTCACCTGGACACAATTTACAAGACCAGGCGTGGGCATTAGACATGGAAGATTGGAACTGAGACTATAACTCCAGCCTTGGCCCAACTGCCCTCCTGGCCGGAAGCAATGTAAAGTGAGGGCTATGGGTGGCTGTTTTCCCCACTCTGAGCTGGAAGCAGAGAGGCGCCTCTGTGAGAGAATATGAATGCCTAGATACCCAGACACCCAGAGAAATGAAGAGGGCAGCCTCTTCCTCTGTCCAGCCCCCATCCTGTGTGCATCCTTCAAGATCAGCTCAGGGGTTACCTCCTCAGTGAGGCCTTTCTCTGTTCCCCCACGCAGGGCACCTCTTCCTGCTCTGGGTCATCTCCCTCTCTTCTTACCAGTCACACCAAGGTTATTTTTGTTTCCCCTTAGACTGAGCTCCCTAGGAACAAGCTGGCTCTGTGACCTTTGTACACTTAACAAAATGCATCGAACATGGTGGTGCTCATGAATGCCTTGGGACTGAGGAGTGTGTTCTACAGCCAGTTTTGACCTTGTCCCTTTCTGTTCTTTGTAGGGGGGAAGAGCTAGTCTCTTGGCCTCTGTGGAAGCCTGAATTCCTCTCAGTTTATGGGGTAAAGAATAGCTGGTCTCCTTCATGTGTCTTTCCAACCCTATCCTGGGGAAACTGAGGCAGGAAGGCATCTGCTTTCTACTTCAGTGATGTGGTGGCCAGGGTTGCCTTCTGAGGAACTTGAATGCTTCAGGCAGAGGGGCTAGTTTCTGAATTACTTGTGACATCTTTGACTACCAGTGGCTAAGTCCCCTGCAGCTGGCATTCCTTAGTTTCAGGAATTAAGGGTGTCTCTTAAACCAGAGATGAGGGCCTTGGAAACCTTGAAAAAATTTTTTATACAATGTGGATATATACAACTTTTTACAAATATGAAATCATACTGTACATCCTTTCTGTTGTGACCTATTTTCACTCAATAATATTTTACATTTTTCATTTTAATAATGATGCACACTAGTTACTGGTACATTTACATTTATAACTGGTTGTGTTTCCACGGTGAGGTTGTGTCAGAGCTGAATGCATGTGCCCCGTTGTTGGACATTTATCTTATTTGTCATTTTTACGTTGAAACAACACTAGGAATAAATACTGTTGTAAGCTCATCTCTACTGGATAAGTTATTTACAGTAGCATTGCTGAACTAAAGGGTAGACTTTTTTTTTTTTTTTTTTAAAAAGGTTTTTATGCATAACATTCTCAAAAGACAAAATTAGGCTGGGTGTGGAAGCTCATGCCTATAATCCCAGCCCTTTGGGAGTCCAAAGCAGGCAAATTGCTTGAGGCCAGGAGTTTGAGACCAGCCTGGCCAACATGGTGAAACCCCATTTCTACTAAAAATACAAAAATTAGCCAGCCATCTTGGTGTGAGCTTGTAATCCCAGCTACTCGGGAGGTGGAGGCATGAGAATTGCTTGAACCCGGGAGGCAGAGTTTGCAGTGAGCCTAGAACGTGCCACTGCACTCCAGCCTGGGTGACAATGTGAGACTGTCTTAAACAACAACAACAAAAAAAAGATAAAATTACACCAAATCTAGTTTAAAGATCTTCATTGTTTTTTATTTGCAATTTGTGAATCGGGCAACCCCTCATTTGGAATGAGTGTTGAAAATACCTGAGCAGAGGAGGTTGGCTTTATAGACAGAAAAGGGCTGAGGAAAGGAGACACAGAGAACAAAAAGTGGATCAGTCATTTTAAAGTTACTCTCCTTATAGGGTTAAAAGAGAGGGGACTTCCTTATTCTGCCTGCTGGAACTGGCTTGTTTGGGAATCTGGCTACCATCTCTCACTCTCCTGATTTCGGGGAAGGTCAGATAAACTACTTAATTTCAGCTTGTTGGGGTGGAGCTTTCAGCACAAGTGACTCCATTTTGGTTTGGTCTGTCTGATCCCAGCACAGGAGCTCAGCCCTAACCAATGGGCTCCTCTAAATTTATTTGACAATACCTAATCACTCTCCAAGAAAAGATTGTACCAGTGAAACTCTCCCTCTCCAGCAGCCTATAGGAGTGCACATTCCCTCACACCTGCCCCACCACTAGCCACTATGATCCTGGAAATGGTTTTAAAAGAGTCAACTCATCAGTCATAAGAAATAAACATTGCCCTCTGCTGCTTAAAATAGAGCTTCACAGGAGAAAATCCGAACTCCCCAGGGAGGGACTGATAGCTATTGAATAGGTTCTACCACACGTCAGGCACAAGATAGGCCTGCTCTCATTCAGTGCTACAAGGTAGACATGATGGTTCCCATTCAGATGAGCCAGTGAACACTTAGAGAAGTTGGGTAATTTGTCCAAGGTCACAGAGCTAAGGAGTGGCCAGCGTCAGGCTCTGACCTCAAACCTGAGGACAAAGTTCATGCTCTCTCTCCATGTGGCTTCTGTCTCTCCGTATGACACAGAACCATCTCGCCCCAAACCCCATCTTCCAGCCTCACTCCTTCTTCCCCTCAGCCAAGTCCCCATATGTTAGCCACACTAGTGCCTTTGAGGAGGGTGTGCCCTTTGTTAGCCCAGGCACTGCTAGATGGTGGAATCAGAGAGATTTTAAGATTCCTTATCAGTATTTTCTGCTAGGGCAATATTTCACCTATTTAATAAGGAAATGGAGGGCTTTTAAATTTAAGAAAAAAAAAACCTCATTGCCAAGATTATCTTGGAGAAAAGAAGAGTCTCCTGGAGAGTTTCTGGATGTCCCTCAGACACATGTGTGCATGCACACACACTCTCACATGCATACACACCACACACACACAGACACACACAAATACATACCACATACACACATACACACACATACACACACCACACACACTCACACATATACATACACACCATACACATACACACACATATGCACCACATACATACCACTCACACACCACACACACACATATACATACACACCATGCACATACACACACACATACACACCACATACATACCACTCACACACCACACACACTCATACATATACATACACACCATACACATACACACACCACATACATACCACTCACACACCACACACACACACACACACACACACACACAGAGACACACACAAATACATACCACAGACACACGTATACATACACACCATACACACACACCACACACACACAGAGACACACACACAAAAATACATACCACACACACTCACACATACACACACATACACACCATACACATATACACACACATACATACCACATACATACCACTCACACACATCACATACATACATATACAGCACACACACGTATCATACACACATGCCACACACACATATACACACCACACACAGATATGCAGACACCACACGTACCTTCACAAGCATACACATACACATACATATACATACACATCACACACATACACACACCACACACACACACAGTGTCTGCCTAGGCTGGGTAGGCTACAGGCTGTAGGCAGGAGAAAGCAGAGCATCTCAGAAATATCTTGTGACTTTCAAAGGCCACAAGGGGTAGCTGGAGCCAAGCCTGCCCCTCTCAATTCTCCCACAACAGGCCACTGGCCTTGAGCATGTCCCAGAGCTACTGCTGGTGTCTGTCCCACAGGGCCCTGACTTCCCCCAACTCAGGCCAGCTGTCTCCAGCACAGACCCTCCACCAGCCAGACTCGAGGGAAACAGCTGGAACCAAATGACTGCAGTGGCTGCCGCTAAATGACCAGGCCTTCCAAAATAAGCAAAGGAAAGTCAAGGGAACCAGGACTGCCAGCATCAACGAGGGAGTCAGCTGAGGGCAGTGAGGTGGGGGCAGAGCCTGGGAACATGTTGCTGGCATGTGGCCAGGGCAGCCACAGGGACTACTCTAAGAAAAGTCCCTCAGCCAAAGGGTAGACACTGTGGAATAGGATGGAGGGCAGGGAACTCCCCCACTATTCCCACATCCACACGTGTATGCCAGAATGTACACCCTTTTGGAACTTCTGCAATATATTTAAGGCTTAAAGGAAATTCAGCATATGTTGGGTGGATACGTAGATGGATGGATGGATGTATAGAGGATTGGTAGGTGGGTGGGTGGGTGGATGGACAGATGGATGGATGGATGAATAGATGTGTGGGTGGATAGATGGATGGATATATGAATGACTGGGTAGGCAGGTGGGTGGATGGATATATGGATGGGTGGGTGGATGCATGGGATGGATGGGAAGGTGGATGGATAGATGGATATATGGATGGGTGGGCAGGTAGGTGGATAAATGGATGGATGGATATATGGATGGGTAGATAGGGAAGTAGATGGATGGATGGTGGGCAGATGGATGGATGGATGAAGGGGTAGGTGGGTGGGGGTGGGTGGATGGATATATGGTTGGGTAAGTAGATGGGTGGATGGATGGATGGTTGGATAAATGGATGGATGGCTAAATGAAGCAACAAATGCATGCATTTATGGCTAATGAGTAAATAGACCCAGGTTTTTTATTTAGATCAGTAACACTAAGTTGAACAAAGAGGCATAAATTCATACTTACTGAATCCTTAATCTCATTTTTATGAATTTGTTCCAAGGAAATAATTCAGGAGAAGAAAATTGTTCTGGCCCCCAAAGGTTGCAGTAGCATTGCTTCTAATACAGCAAAATCAGAATGGCCTAACTGAGCCATGGCCTGAGCTGTTGAGTAAATTAAGTTAAAATGTTAAATTGTGCAGCCATTCAGATGATGACCAGAGTGGTAGTGTAGAAAAGGTAACCACATTTTGGAAAATAATATTAGGTCAGAAAAGAGTTTGGAATGTAGAAGTGTGTAGAGCTATGCTGAAAGCCAGGGGACTCTATAGGCTTGGATATGAGAAGGTCTGTATTAAAGCCACTTGCATCTCAGGCAAGTCATTGTAACTAACGTCTTAGCCTTGCTTTCCACAGCTCTGTGAAATGGGGACAATAAGAATACCTCTATCTCCTGGTTGTGAGGACTGGGTTAGCTCTTATGTGTGAGGGTGCTTTGTAAACTGTAAAGCTCAAGTCACATGCTATGCAAAATTACAAATGTCTCTAGGTCGGAATTAGAAGGCAACCCAATAAATAAAGTGGTGGAGTGGGGGAGGGATAGAACTGGTATTCAGAAAAATGCAAATTAAAACAAAAATAACACAACATTTCACACATATCAGATTGCCAGACAACACAAAACAAAGAAAAAGCACACACAGAATGTCCTCAATGCTTGATTGATGAAACCTGAAACCAGGTTGGGCAGTCTGACCCTTGCTGCCCACCTTGACCAGGCAGAGCTGGGTTGTGGACATGGACCATGGGGCTGTGGGATGGAGCAACTGGAGACAGAGGGCTTTGCTGTCTCCTGCTCCCTGGAAAAGGTCCAGTGAATTCAAATTCACTGAGCAACGAGTACCTTCCATGTGCCAGTACCTTGATGGATGTTGGAATGATAGCAAACACTTACATAGGTTTGCTCTGGGCCAGGGAATTTTCAAGTGCTTTTTATATATTAATTCAGTTAATCCTCATAATAACTCATTGACAGAGAAGACTACTATGCACACCTTCCAGATGGGAACACTGAGGCACAGTTACTTAACTCTACCCAAGATCACTCAGCTGATAACTGGTAGAGCCCCCTTCTCACCTGTGCCTAGTCCAGCCTCTCACACCTGCCATGCCCATCTCATGCTGTCTCCCAAACATGACTGCTTCGGTGTCCTAAGACTGCCAGGAGCAGCCCTGAACTCACAATGCAGGTGTCTCCAGTTCCACTCCAGGGCTCTTTCCAGGGGACAAAACCCATTCGTTTGTCAGCAATTGGCCATTTTTTCTGGGTGAGTAGGTGTCTGTGCTGCATTGGGGCAGCAGACCTGACCTGGACCAACTCCAGATGCTCGTAGGGGCACCATGCTGTCTCGCAGGTGCCCTGCTGCCCCATCTCCAGCTGGTACCCTGACCCCAGCACCAGCTCTCTCACTCCCAGGCTCCACTCCCTGGGGAGGAAGAGGGATGGGGGAGTGAGGGGCGGTCCTCCAGGGGACACCCTGCTCCTGAATGCAGAGGGCCCTGGAAAACAGAAACTGACTCTGTGACCTGGGCAAATAGCTTACTTCCTCTGATTCACATTTCCTTTTCTATCAGTAAGAAGAATGATAAACATTTTATTCCCAGGTCCATCCCCACACAGGGTTGCAGATGAGGTGAGAAGGCAGCCTGGGAGTTGTGGGGCCATTTGGCCTCAGGTGGGAGGAAGGGCAGGCCTTGTCTGGACTGTGTGCTGTGCTGACGGGAGGATAGGGTGGTGCCTTGGCAGGTCCAGGGCACGGGCCCAAAATCCTGCCACAGTTCTCCTCGCCAGCCCTAACTCACAGCTTCTTGGAAGTTGGTTCCTGAGCATTTACTCTGCCATTGCTGCAAAGGAACTGTGTGCTGATGCATGTGTTTGGGCCCCATGGGGAATGGAGGAGGTGAATGAAAAGCAGTGGTCGGGTGGCTGAAATGAGCCATCTCTCACTACGCACCAGACCTACCCACCTATTACTTCACTTAACCCTCATCACAACCTCAAAAAGCGAACATGCTCACCCCTTTGTGCAGACAAGAATGCAGAGGCCCATTCTAAACTTCCACCAATGGGTTTGGTCTGGGAAGAGATGCTCACCAGGGCCTCTGGGGGCCTGGCTGAGTCACCTGGCCTGGATGTCCATTTCATATCCTCTGTGTTACTCATTGACTGAGAATATGACTTAAATCCCTGTGGGCAGTAGCCACTAGGCTCATGAGGAAATGGATAATGACTGTGACACAGAAGCTAAAAGCCTCAATTACCCTTCATGACCAAAGCATTTCTACAGAGAGTGAAATTTTTGCCTCATAAATTGCACTTGTGAGAAATCAGCTCATGCAGGCTGGTGACCATGGTTACCTCTTCTACAGCCAGAGGCAGCCTGCCCTGGACAGCCAGCGGGGGTCACCCCAGCTCACACCTGCCAGGAAAGCCTTCAGAGGGAGCACCCCGGGTCTGCCAGAGTGGGATTAGGCCAGGGCAGGCAGCATCAAGAGCCACGTTCAGGTAAACCCCTGGCTCCCAAACTCAGCTGCTCATTGGCAGCAACTCTGGAGGGAGGGGCAGCAGAGGGGCTTTCAAACGTCTAGCTGCCTGGGTCCCAACGCCAGAGAGTCTGCTGTCATTGTTCTGAGGTGAACCGTGAGCCCTGGAGCATTAAATGCTGCCCAGGTGATTCTCATGTGCAGCTGAGGTTGAAAGCTAAATGGACCTTACCCTGCCTGGGCAATCAACCAAACAGCAGGCTTTTAGCAAGAGCAAATTGGGGAGGGAATCAGAAATAGGACCGAGTTTTTGCCCAGGAGAAGCTGACCATGTGGCTGCTATACATGAAAGCCAGATTCCTGACTCCCAGCCCCGTGGGCAACAGAGACCCTGGGAGGAGGCCAGGGTGCAGGGTGTAGGACCTTAGGGAGCAGCAGCTGAATCCAATCCAAGCCCAGAGACCAACAGGGCACTTGGGAGCCATGTGGAGATCTCACTAGTTTTCTGCTCTCCACCCTCAGCTTTGGAAGTTAAGGCTTCCAACTGTTGGCCCAGCAAACTAGCTTCTGTCCTTGCCCCTTTTAAATGCATTCATTTCTCATTTGCTTGTTCCTTGCCGGACCCCATTCACAAGCTCTATTTTTCTTCATAGAACTTGGATCTGTTTTGGGGCTCCCACCATTACGTACAGCCATCGCCCCTCAATGCCATCATCACATGCGCACACGTCCTCTTGGTCCTGCTCGCTTTTTCCTCTGCCATTCATCAAATACCTGAAGGCAGCAGACCCATCTGCCTGAGAATCCCCATTCATTCCATGCATTTGCAGATAGTTGTGGGCAGTATGCTGCCCATGTGAACTAGTGACACAGAGAATCTATTCATAGAACAGGAGGATGCAGGAAGAGGCAGCATCTCTCTTTGTCATCCAGGCCAGAGTGCAGTGGCATCCTCACAGCTCATCGCAGCCTAGAACTCCTGGGCTCAAGCAATCCTCTCGCCTCAGCCTCCCTAGTAGCTGAGACCATGCCCAGCTATATATATGTATTTTATATATACGTATATAAACACACATATATATATTTATATGTGTATATACTAAAATTTATATATATGTATTTGGTTTTTTTTGTAGAGACAGAGTCTCGCTGTGTTGCTCAGGCTGGTCTCAAACTGCACCAAGCCTCCATTTTCTACAATAAAAAGTCTAGTTCAATTGCATATCAAAGGCCCAAACTCTCACCCAATTTAAGCATCGCCCCTGCCTGCTCCCAGCCCAATCAGGCCCGAGTTGGCTCATAAACTGCGTGTGCTCTGAGTTCTCAAGTGTGTTCAGCACTAACTCTCTTGGGAAGATTCTATGTGTTCTAGGGAGATTCCCCATGGCTGGAGATGCCAGCCTACAGTTTCCTGGACTTGATGTCTTCTCCTGGAAACTGATGTGATAGGATAAGCGCTATTTAACATTTGGTTAATTACACAATATTCAAACATCTGTGGGTTTTTGTTTCTGATGTTGTTTTCTGATAAAAAGCAATTAAGGATATGAATTTTCATCAGGATACACTGATTTTTTAAAATTAATATTTGCATCTACTGCTTCCCTCACCCTTCAACAGTTATATATGCTTCAACAGTTATATATGCAGTGATTTATTGAACCCAAGAAGGCTTTCATTCAGTCATTCATTCAACAAATATTTATCAAGTGCCTTCTGGTTCTTAGGGATGTGGATACATCAAGGAATACATTAGACAAAGACCCTGTACTCAGAGAGCTTACAGTTTCCCCTGAGTGTCAAGTGTCAGAGAGAAACTAATCATTATAATGACATGCAATGCAGAAAGTGAAAACAACACAAGTCACTGGTAATCTCAAAGCCCAGAGATGACCATGGTTCACATTTTAGTACGTGACTTCCCAGTACCAGCACTGTATACAGCCTTATATTGTGAGCATTTTCCCATATCAGCAAGCATTTTTGAACAAAATGATTTAGAATTTCAAAATGGGGATGAATCATAAATATCTTATCATGGAATATTTAAGGCTGAAAGAGTTTATAATGGGTTCCTATTCTACAGGTGAGTGAAGTGGCTGTAAAAATTGGGAAATGGTGAGAACTGTGAATTGCAGTGGCATTCTCCTTTAAGAGAGGGAAGGCGCCAGGCACGGTGGCTCACGCCTATAATCCTACCACTTTGGGAGGCCAAGGGGGGCGGATTGCCTGAGCTCAGGAGTTTGAGACCAGCCTGGGCAACACAGTGAAACCCCGTCTCTATTAAAATACAAGAAATTAGCCAGATGTGGCAGTGTGCAACTATAGTCCCAGTTACTCAGGAGGTTGAGGCAGAAGAATTGCTTGAACCCAGGAGGCAGAGTTTGCAGTAAGCCAAGATCGCACCACTACTCTCCAGCCTGGGTGACAGAGCAAGACTGTTGAAAGAGTAAGAGAGAGAGAGAGAGAGAGAGAGAGAGAGAGAGAGAGAGAAGGAAAGAAAGAAAGAGAAAGAAAGAAAGAAAAGAAAGAGAGGAAGGAAGGAAGGAAGGAAGGGAGGGAAGGTAGCTGCTTCTACCTTTTTCACAAAGCCCAAGATTGAGAGAATCCACTTTGAAAGCCAACTTTTTCTCTTTTAAAGGGAAGACGTTGTCTTTTCTGAAGCTACAATTTCAATACCTTTTTATGACGAAGGCTGGATCTGGCTTAAACCAGCCCAAATGCAGCCCAACTGCTGCTGAATTTCAACTTCGCTTAAACTTTGGAAAGGTCTGGGGCATGTTTTCAGTTGGGAGAGGGTTTTTTTTCCCCTTCCTTTTCATCAGCCCATAAGTCAATAAGCAGCATGGCCAGTAAAGTTCAGACTTTGAAAAATCAAAAAACTAAATGGCCATTTGCATACGTACCCAGGGTGGACAGTCTCAGCTCTCAAGAATTTCATGTTTGTCTTGGAGAAAACTGACAGGCTAAGTGCAGCCAAGGAAATGAGAAAGAAATGCTGCTTCAGCCTGAGTGCTGCTTCTCCCTACAAAGATGGGGGTGATGATGGTAGAACCATAAAACAGGCAAGGAAGCCAGTCAAGGAAGAAGGAAAATGGCAGGCGCCTGTGAGGTTGGTTAGTGTGAAGGATGTGCGACTGTCTTGCATGACCCTCCATGTGTCTGTGCAAGGGAATTCACTAGCCCGTCTGCCAATGGCGACCTCCAGGACTTGATCATTATCCTCAGGGGAGTCCCACGTGGGTGTTTAAGCTTTCCAACTAAACTTTAAGCTTTGGTTAGGAATTTTGTCGGTTTGGGTATTACGTTTGTTTTAACACCACCCACCCACCCAGGTCTCTGTACACAGGCTCTGCTGTCATGGGATGGAATCAGGGGGAAGCACCGTTGTCCCCCTATATCTGTGTTTTCTACATCTGTGGATTTCAACTAACCACAGAGCAAAAATATTCAGCGGAAAAATGGATTGTTGTGCCTGTACTGAACATGCACAGATATTTTTCTCATCATTGTTCTCTAAACAATACAACATAGCAACTATTTACATAGTATTTACATTGCATTAGATTCTGTAAGTAATCGAGACATGATTTAAAGTATACAGGAGGATGTATGTTGATTATATGCAAATAATATAATTTTTATATCAGGGACTTGAGCATCCATGGATTTTGGTGTCTGCAGTGTCCTCATGCGGGTTGGTCCTGGAACCAAT
This sequence comes from Sapajus apella, assembly GCF_009761245.1. NCBI lineage: Eukaryota > Metazoa > Chordata > Mammalia > Primates > Cebidae > Sapajus > Sapajus apella. The sequence goes on from NW_022436984.1 coordinate 20,289,826, forward strand.
CCCCCCATGGATACTGACGGACAACAGTACATCAAAAGTTTCTGTTCCTGCCTCACTTAAACACCACATGACTCTAAGCAAGTCAACTTCTATGTGCCTTGGTTTCCTCATCTGGAAAATGTCTGTGGTGTAAGGTCATGCCCATGAAATACAGCTTGTTAAACTGTAAAAGGTTATATAAATTAGTTATTGTTATCCTTCCTGCTAAATGTTAATTATCCACACTGAGATTTGAATTTCATCATGAAGTATGTTCATTTCATTTCATTCTCTCCCTGGCAAGTTCCCAAGGAGAAAACATTATAGGAAACTCCTAGAGCAAAAGAATAAACTGCTATTCATTAGAGCCTAACACTGAGCTTTCTCACACTTGAAGACTCATTTATTCCACAACTCTGTGAGGTGAGAAATATAATAATCCCCCTTAAGATGGAAAGATGAGGCTTGGAGTGATTTTCAGTGATATCTTAAAGGTTCCCCAGCCAAAGAAAAGTCACAGTTCTGTGCTGGTAAACTGAAGAAAGAGACAGGGGATAAAAAAGTTTGCCAATTGCTGTGGTGTAAATGCTCCCACTGTGGCTGATTTCATGCCCACCAGTATGGGCTAGCCTCAGCACACTACTGGAGCAGCAGCATTTGGATGCAAGCTCAGGTTTCCTGATTTCAAGTAAAGATCATTTCCTGAGCCCAGGGCAGCGGCAGTCTTTCCCAAGCAAAGAATCTTCTCACACTAGGAAGGACCCAGAGCTGGTTGGACCACTTAGGGCTCCACTCTCAAACCAACCTAACCAGATCCTCTGAGGCAGAGCCTAAGGAGCTGCATTCTAGACAAAGGCCTATACATGAACTGTGATTTGGGTACCACCCAGCCCTCAGCATGGAGATCAAAGGCCTCTCCCACTCCAGTCTCCCAAAACCAGTGAACTTCTTTTTTTTTTTTTTTTTGAGACAGGATCTCACTCTGTCACCCAGGCTGGAGTGCAATGGTGTAATCGCAGCTTTGATCACAATGGCTGCAGCCTTGGCCCCCTGGGAGGGAGAAGCAGACATGTCCCAGGAGACAGAAGACAGCATCCTGTAGCTGTCCCCTGTGCTGGAAGTCTGGTTGGGTGTCTACGGGCTGAATCATGGTGGTAAGATGATCACTCTGTCCCGATGATTAAACTGTCTTTATGCTTATGCTGCTTTTCACCAAATCTAAGATTCTACTGATTGTAAGCCACACTATTATTTTACTTACCACCAAGAAATGAAAACTGTTGTCAAATATAAAGATGTTAAGTTATGAAAAAGTACATCTCAGAATCATGAAATGTGATATCAGTGGATGTATATACACTCCTATATCTCCCAGTTTTACAATGGCACAGTAAACATTCTATTCCTTAAGGGCTGAGGTTGGGTCTTACTCATCTTAATTTATGCCCTCAGAGATCCGGCAGGCTTGGTTGAATGAATGCATGCCTAGCAACATATCAAAATAAACAATTTATTAGTTTGTCATCAATAAATGCCCTGCGCTTGGCACAAAGCACTTTCTATTTAATTCCCATAACAATCCTATGAAGTAGATGCCAGACTATCTCCACTTTACAGAGGAGGTAACTGGGGCTCAGAGAGGCCATGTAACTAGTAAGAACCCAGCCTGGGACTTGAATCCCAAGTCTGAAGCTCCTGACACCATTCACAATATGGGGATATCCTTGGAGATATTAAAATGTTTTCACCAGTCAGGTGCAGCGGCTTCTGCCTGTAATTTTGGCAATTTGAGAGGCCAAGGCAGGTGAATGACTTGAGCCTAGGAGTTTGAGACCAGCTTGGACCACATGGTGAAACCGCATCTCTGGAAAAAATACAAAAATTAGCCGGGCATGGTGGCATGCACCTGTAGTTCCAGCTACTTGAGAGGCTGAAGTGGAAGGATCACCTAAGCCCAGGAGGGCAAGGCTGCAGTGACCTGAGACCACACCACTGCACTCTAGCCCGGGTGACAGAGTGAGACCCTGTCTCAAAAAAAAAAAAAAAAGTTCACAAAATAAAATTGTACAGCACTACTATCTCAGTCTGTTCCTCAAGGCTTGACAATCAATAAACCTGTTTGATTTTTCTTTGGTGCTTGTGTTTCAAGAGGATGGATAACATTTTAAAAAGCAAAGTTACCTTATTTTCTCACCTCCATTGGACTTTTAGTTTTCTCAGACTTTTTGAAGAGGAATGGTAGCAGGAGGGTTTTCTTGGCATTGATAGCTCCTGGAGGACTTGCTGAAATTAAACCTTAAGGATTCAGGTTCCCATGGAAGCCCAAGGAAGTAAAGCAGTCAGAGCCCTCCCTGTCTCTCCCTCAGGGTCTGGCCCTTGCAATCTACCCAGTTGTCCAAATTCAGATTGTGTGCCATTGAGTCCCATGTCGCTCATCTGCTCATCCCCACACTCACTGCAGCCCCTAGGGTAGCCGTCTCCCCTGGGTAGCCATCCTCATGAAAGTGTGGGGAAAATGCCTTTTCCCATCTGCTCAGCTGCGACCAGTTTGGAATTTTTCAGGAGGCGTTTGCTCTGCAAGAGCACAGTGGCACGGGAGCTAACAGAGCGTGGATTGCGTCTCTGAGGTCTAGGCGCAGACTGCTTTGGACAGCTCAGGGTTTACGGGGTTCACAGCACCACCGTCACCTCTTCCTTTTCTGGCCATCACTTCTGTTGTTTGGGGAAAGGTTAATAATTCCTTTCCCCAAAGCAGGTCAGTCTGAGCATTTTGATTCTGACATTCTTATTCATTTTCGAGTGATTTTGGTGTGTGTGCCAGCGCGCATGTGTTGTGGAGCTTTTCTGGTAGCCATTTGATACAGGGAGAGGTGAAGAAGGGTCATTTCTGGATTTTCCAGGAATGAAATAGAAGTGACACACAAAAACTCTGGATGGAATGCTAAGGGCTGCAAAAGCACATTCCGTCGGACACTGCTGCCATCTAGTGGTTCATCTGCAAATGACAAATGTTGTATTATAAGAATTAAGGGGTTCAATAATTGTTAGGACTGATAAAAACTTCGAAATCTTAAAAAGCTGACAGTCAAAGAGCTATCACAAGTAGATTGTCAACAAATGCTGAACGAACATTCCTTCTGGGCCCAGCACCTGCTAAGCACTGAAATGCCGGGTGTGGGGTAGAGGTGTAGTTCTGGGGAACAAGAGAAGACAGTCTTGGGTCCACTGTGCACAAGCATCCACCATCCCGTAGAAGTAGGCAAGTGGGTTTTTTATGTGATGGAGATTGAACTTTAGTACACATGTACTTGGCTTGCATTTTAAAAACACATTATTTTGGTGGTTATAATGAATGTATTCTATGTTACTGAACATGTGCTATCTAGGGCAAGAGCTCTGAATCTTGGGCCGACCAACGCTTTCTAGTTAGTGTTCAGGGACCCATAAACTTGGGTGGGCAAAAAAATTATATCTTTGTTTTGATGAACGTCAAACTGAAATTTAACATTTTCTTCAGTTATAAATTAGGCAAAAAGTCATGATAGAATCTGTAACTTCATCACTCACAGAAATTACAAATATTTCCTTATGTTACAGTTGTTGCAGCTATCTCAAATGGTTTTAGTCATCACTACTTTGAAATTATGGAGATTGAGCCCAGCGCCATGGCTCACGCTTGTAATGCCAGCACTTTAGGAGGCTGAAGCGGGCGGATCACTTGAGGCCAGGAGTTCAAAACCATCTTGGCCAATATGGTGAAGCCCCAGCTCTACTAAAAATACAAAAATTAGCCTGGTGTGGTGGCACACACCTGTAATTCCAGCTATTTGAGAGGCTGAGGCGTGAGAATAGCTTGAACCCAGGAGGCAGACTGCATTCTAGCCTGGGGGACAGAGTGAGACTCTGTGGAAAGAAAGAAAGGAAAAGAAAGAAAGAGAAAGAAGAAAAAGAAAGAAAGAAAGAAAGAAAGAAAGAAAGAAAGAAAGAAAGAAAAAGAGAGAAAAAGAAAAAGAAAGGGAAGGAAGGAAGGAAGGAAAGAGAGAGAGAGAAGGAAGGAAAGAAGAGAGAGAGAAAGAATGAAAGAAAGAAAAAAGAGAGAAAGAAAGAGAGAGAGGAAGGAAGGAAAGAAGGAAGGAAGGGAAAGGAAAGGAAAGAGAAGGAAGAAAAAAGAAAGATTGGTAGACCTACTAGATCTTTCTATGCTAATTAAGAAGCACATATATTCTGACAAAGGCTTATAAAAAGAAAATAAGCACATATATTACTAAATCACTAACTTTTAAAACATTTTGATGCCTACATTTCAATATGATTGATTTCTTTGAAATCCTTTGTTTTTTATTTTATGTATTTGAAAACGTTGTTCTGGAAAGGGGTCCACAGTATACAAAAGGTAAACAATCACTGCACTGGGGGCTCAGAGAAGGGACAGATGACCATGGCTGGACTAGGAAGAGAGGGCTTCCCAGAGGAGAAAAGACAGATGACTTTACACTTTTTTCAAAGAGAGCCACAAGAGTTCTCTTTTAATAAAGAGAGCAGTGGCTCACACCTGTAATCCTAGCAGTTTGGGAGGCTGAGGCGGGTGGATCACTTGAGGCCAGGAGTTCAAAACCAGCCTGATCAACGTGGTGAAACCCCCTCCACTAAAACTACAAAAAAAAAAAAAAAAAAAAAAAAAATAGCCAGGCGTGTTGGTGGGCACCTGTAATCCCAGCTACTTGGGAGACCGAAGCAGGAAAAACACCTTGAACTCAGGAGGCTGATTTGCAAGGTTGCAGCGGAAACTGTGCCACTGCACTCTAGCCTGGGTGACAAAGTGAGACCCTGTCTCAAAAAATTAAAAAGTGAGCCCCAGAGCAATTTCAACACAGGCCTTCTCTCTGGAGAAGCAGGGCTAGGCCTTTAACCAAAGTGTAAAAATAGAAAGGTTTCTGTGACTTCTATGTCCAACCTAGAAAGTGGTTTCTTTGGCAAGAATCTGAGAAGATACTTCATACTAAAGGATAAATGATTAGAAACTTTCGTTTCAAGAGGATTTTCATTTAACAAGACTCAAAGTATTTATTTATTATTTATTTTATTTGTTGTTCAGACTGGGTCTCACTCTGTCCTCCAAACTGGAGTGCAGTGGTGAGATCACAGTTCATGGCAGCCTCAACTTCTCAGATTCAAGTGATCCTCCTGCCTCAGCCTCCCAAATAGCTCGGACCACAGGCATACACCTCCCTGCCTGGCTAATTTTTAATTTTTTGTAAAGACAAAGTCTTACCATGTTGCCCAGGCTGGTCTCAAACTCCTGAGCTCAAGCAATCCACCTGCCTTGGCCTCTCAAAGTGCTGGAATTACAGGCACAAGCCACCGCACCTGGCCTATTTATTTATTTTTTCCCCAACCCAAAACATTCATGAACACAAAGGACTGGCCCTTTGTGGGTGGCGTTTGTTCAATTGTATGGTAAACTGCCTGATGCTCTGGGCAAGGTCAGCCTGCCCTTGAATCACACTGCCCCTGCAGGATCTGCCCATATGCATTGATAAGGTTCTCTTGGTTAAAAGCAACACAGAAACCAAGCTGGCCAGGGTTAGAAAAAGGCAATTCAATAGGAGGCCACTGGAATCCAAAGGACTACGGAATCCCCCTTCTCAGAGCAGCAGGAACTGCGCAGCTCAGGCCTCTTGGTGATAAGTGTCGTGGGACCTCTCCAGAGCAGAGCTTCTCAAATTTAAATGAGCGTGCAAATCCCCGGGGATCTGTTGAAAAGTAGATTCTTCAGTCCTATGGGATCTGGAGGAAAAAAAGTAGATTCTGACTCAGCTGACCTGGGTGGGGCCTGATGTTCTGCATTCATAAACCCCCAGGTGACACTGCGGGTCCATGGCCCACACATTGAGTAACAAGGGCTCGGAGCTCTGCTGCTCCTGTGCCTCCCCACGCCTCCTGCCTGCCACTGTGCTCCTCAAGCCCTGTCAAATCCCAGGGGAGAGTATGTGTTGGCCTAACTTGGGTAGGAATCCAGGCCTACCTCTGAAGCTGTGGTCGGTGAGGCTAAGTGGATCTGCATTCTTGGAGGGGATGAACTGTGAGAGGAGCTGAGCAGGAGGAACACAGGTGCCTGAGCTGTAGCCTAGAGGCCCCACCTTGAGGCAGGGGAGGTGGTCAGCTGTGCCCCTAGACTTCCCCTGCTGGCCTCCATGTGGTCAGCATCAGCCTCTGCTCCATCTGCACCACCCTCTTCCCATCCCGTGACTTGCTGCAGGACCTCAAGGCTGGGCTGTTGAGGTTGTCATGGATGGGTTCCTGGGCTCCCATTAACCCACAGGGTACAACAATGGGCACTTCCAAAACCCCTCAAAAAATGTCCAGGGACACCTGGCTTAGCATCCACCACATCTTTGTCCCTTTAGAGTCGGTCACCTCGTTCCCTTCTCATACCAGTCAGAGCCCAGGAATTTAACTACAGACAACTGAGACCCTCTCATGGCTAAGCCCTCACTACCTCCTGCACTCTGATTCCCTGGCATGCAGGAGGCTCAGGACCTCTCCCCGAGATCTCCTTGATTTGCATGCCTGTTGGATCTCTGGTTTCAGGTTTGCCGTCAATAGCCATGCCCCCTCCTCTCCTCTTGGGCTGTACCCACAGCTAGGGGCAGGGTACCCTCAGCCTGCTTCAGTCCAGTGGAACTTGAGCCACTAAGTCAGCCCTACACCACCCCGTCAAACTCTCGCTCCCCTCCCTGGGCAGCAGGGCTCATCACTCTGGACAGGAGCAACCTGTAGTCCTTCCCCAGCCACCCATGAGGGAAATATATGGACAGAAAATGCCCAGTGAAGATGTTTCCTTTTGATTCTGTCAGAGCAAAGCAAATTATCTGAAAGCCTTTGAAACAGGCTTTTATTGAGTGCACTACCAATACAGTCCTGGGGCTAAACACCAAGTAATGGGCCTGGTGTGACATTGTCCCAGAGGGCTGAAGTTTGAAACTACCGTTGTGGTGTTGAAAAGATTGCGTTGCCTTCAACATGTCTTTTTTAATTTTTTTTCTTTTTTTAAATTTTTTAATTTTTAAAAATATAAATAGAGACAGAGTCTCACCGTGTTTCCCAGGATGGTCTTGAACTCCTGGGCTCAAACGATCCTTTGGCCTTGGCCTCCCAAAGTGTTGGGATTATGGGCATGAGACACGGCACTCAGCCTCAACACTTTTTTTAAATTAAACTTTCAATTTTGATTATTGCCAATTCTCATGCAGTTGTGAAAAATAATGGAGAGAGATCCTGCATACCCTTGACCTTGTTTCCCCCAATGGTAGCATCTTCCAAAACTATAATACAATATCCCAGCTGGGATACTGGTGCGTCAGGGATCTCTCCTGTTACTCTTTGATAGCCATACCCACACCCTCCTGTTCTCACCCCTCCCTTAGTTCTTGGCAATCACAAATCTCCTCTCCATTTCTATAATTTTGTCATGTGAGGAATCCAACATAAATGGAATTATACAGCATATAATTGTTCGGGACTGGCTTTTTTTGCTCAGAATCATTTTCTGGAGATTTGTCCAGGCTGTAGCGTGTTTACTTCCTTTCTGCTGAGTTTGCTCCTTTTTATTTCTGAGTAGTGTTCCATGGAACAGATTTGCCAATTTGTTTAAAAATTCACTGTTTCTAGTTTTGGCTATTACAAATAAAATTGCTATAAACACTCATGTGCAGGTTTTTGTGTGAACATGAATGCCCAAAAATGCAATTGCTGAGTCATAAGAAACTGCCAGTTGTTTTCCAGGGTGGCTCTACCATTTTACATTTGTCATTTTCCACTTCAAGTGGCATGTAGAAAACTTACTTGGCTTTACATTCTTTCACCCTCCCCCCATTAGCAATATAATTGTCTTAAATGTCTCCTCTGCATACACTTAGAACATTAGGCCAGGTTACAATTTTTGCTTCAATCACTAACCATAATTTTGAAAATTCAAGAGAAGGAAAGTCTTTTGTGTTTATCTATACTTTTGCTTATCATGTTCCTGATATTCTAAGGTTCTCTTATGTATTGTTGTTCTGCTTAAGGAATTTCCTTCAGTTTGTGTCCTTAATGTAGATGCTAAGAAAATACCACCAACAACAAAACAGAACAATAACAAAAAGAATTCCTTCCACCATTCTTTTAGGGTACATCTGCTGGGGACAAATTCTGTTAGTTTTCCTTTAACGGAGGATATCTTGATTTCCCCTTCATTCCTAAAGGATATTTGCAATGGATATAGGATTTTGGATTGACAGTTCTTTCAGCACTTGAAAAATGTTGTGCCACTTCCTTCTGGCCTCCATGGTTTCTAATGAGATATCTGCTGTCATTCCATTGTTTTTCCTTTATACATGAGCTGTTGTTTCTCTTGCACTGCTTTTTAAGAGTATTTTCTCTAGTCCTTAGTTCTCAGAAGTTTGACTATGATGTGTCTCGGAGTAGACTTATTTAAATTTACTCTCTTTGGGGGTTTACTCAGCTTCTTAAGTTTATAGCTTCATGTCTTTCACCAAATCTATGAAGTTTTCATCCATTATTTCTTTGAGTATTTTTTAGACCCACCCTCTTTTTCCCCTTCTTCTGGAGCTCCAATGACAGGAATATTAGATCTTTTGTTATAGACCATGGGCCCCTGAGGCTCTGAGCATGCATTTTTCAATCTATTTTCTCTGTTGGTCAGACTGGGTAACACCTACTCTTCTGTCACCCAAATCATTAATTCTGTCCTCTGTCCCCTCCATTCTCCCATTGAGCCTATCCACTGAGGTTTTTTTTTTTTTTAATTATTATATTTTTCAGTTCTAAAATTTTCATTTGACTTTTCTTTATATCTTCTTTATATTTATTTGCTGAGATGTGTTGTTTTCATTTGTTTTATATATGTTCATAATTGTTCACTGAAGTACTTTTAACTATGGATGCTTTAAATTCTTTATCAGATCATTCTGATGTCTGTTATCTCAGTGTTGACATCTTTTTTCCTTTAGTTCATGATCTTACTGGTTCTTGATATGAAGAGTAATTTTTTTTTTCTGAAACCTGGACATTTTTGTATTATAAGACTAGATCTTATTTAAACCTTCTGCTTTAGCTGATGTTCTAGGACACCCCTCTGGCAGGGGAAAGGAGGTGTGCCACCACATCACTGACAGGTGTCCAGGCTCCCTGCTCCTCATTACTGCTAGGCAGGGGTGGGAGTCTGGGCTCCCATGTGGTCTCTTCTGACACTGTGGTGGACATGACCTTGTTATTTGTGGGCAATGCTGAAAGTCCTGACTCTCCAGTAGGCCTCTTCTGACACCATCCAGCAGGAAGGGAAGAGGAGCCTCATTACTGATAGTTAGGGGTCCAGGCTCCTTGTGTGTTCTCCACCAATCCTGTGGGCAGGAGTGGGGTTCATTACCACCCATGGATAATCCCAGCTCCTTCCTTGGCCTCCTCTGATGCTACCATAGCAGGAAGAAGGAGGGGTGCCTTGGCAAGGCCTAGTAAGGGTGGAAATCGAGGCTCCCTACTCTGCTGCCACAGATGCAGGAGGGGCCACAGTCTTCCTGTGGTGTTTGGTTGGAGTAGAGTGGTTATTGTCTAGAAGCTTTCTGTCTTGCTTGTCCTTTTCTTTATCCTTTGGGTAAAGCAAGTTTTGTTGGGGCCTTTCTACATCCTTTGGTGTTTCTGAGCTCCTGCTTCCTTAGCTCCAAGTCCAGATATATGAGGCAAAAGGAAAAACCAGGGAACTCACTGCCATGTTGTTGCTCAGGTCTCAAGGTCCCAGTCTGCTTTCTTTTCTACACTTTTCTGAATCTTCTTGTTGTTGTTTTTATAATGTCCAGGGTTTTTGTCATAATTTGCAAGAAAAATTAGAAGAAAGTGCCTCTACTCCATCTTCCTAGAAGCAGAAGTCCTGTTTGGTTTTTAAAGGTCCAAAAAATTCATGGTTTCTACTATTAATTCCCTGGCTGAAATGATAGATAACAGATAGATAGATGATAGATAGATAGATAGATAGATAGAGTTCTTAATATAATGAATTCTCTATTAAGGTAGAAATTTGACTTAGCTCTTTTTATTGAGAATGCTATGCAAAAATATATCTGTGTCCTCTGATGAAAATATTCTCAGGGGAAGCCTTTAAGCTGGGCATGGTGGCTCACACCTGTAATTACAGCTCTTTGGAAGGCTGAGATGGAAGGGTCGCTTGAGCCTAGTAATGCGAGACCAACCTGGGAAACATAGTGAGACCCAGTCTCTACAAAAAATAAAAATTAGAAACAAAAAGGCTTTTTTTTCCCCTCTTTTTCATAAGGTATTTAACTCCAGATCCTAGACCAAAGTAGTTACATGGCAAACACACAATATCCAATGAATGAATCAACAAATGGACAGAAACACAACTGAATAAAATGGTAAATATATATAGTGCTGGTGTGTACAGAACTAATTTGACCAGAAATTTAAAAGCACTAATATCTTGTTGCTGTATGTTTAGGGAAACACTTGTTGGGATATGCTATGAATGTAGCTAAAGGAAATAGCCTCTTTATATACAATGTGAATGAACTTTATTTAGAGTAACTCTTTGGGACAGCAATTTAGCAATACTGACCAAGATTTAAAATTGCTCAAACCTCAGTAATTCAATTTCCTCAAGAAATAATAATAAAAATAGAAAAGGTTTTATGCACGAGCACGCCTTTGATAAAACAAACAAACAAACATACAATTGTAAAAATACCATAATTACAACTATGTAAGAAACAGAAACAGAAAAAAAAAAATCAAAAGGAGATAGATCATAATACAGTGGCTATATCAGACAATTAAATTGTATGGTGGCTCACGCCTGTAATCCAAGCACTTTGGAGGCCAAGGTGGGTGGATCACCTGAGGTCGAGAGTTCAAGACCAGCCTGACCAACATGGTGAAACCCTGACTTTATAAAAACAATAGTAATAATTTTTTTTTAAAAAGATTGTATTTTCATTCATCCTCTATTCTGTATTTTCAAATGATCTTTGATGAAAGTGTGTTATTTTTATAATAAAACACAAGCATTTTATTCCTGTAGCACCAAGAGTGACAGAGTGAATTACAGTTGTATAGTCAAACACAGAATGGGAAAAGATGTCACATTTATACATTTTAAAGAGCATTACTGTAAAAATCAATTATATTTGACATACAAACTCCCCTCCCTTGGGTACCCCTGCTAAATGTTCATCCTCACACAATATCCTGTAGACTTTCCCAGCCCCTTCCCCATCTGCAATTCATCTGGTGCCACCGAATCCTGAGCACAGACCAGAACATGGCTGACCTTCCCATTTGCTTCCCATCTCATCTCTTGTGCGCCTTCTTGACATATTTCCATTCTTTCTTCCTGGCTGTAGGCCTTGGGTGGGTGACTTAATTTTTGTAAGCAGACCTTCCTTTTTGCTCAGGAAGCAGCCCCCTGAAGGCTCTATCAGTCCCCTGCCTGCAAAGCAGGCACTGCTGGTTCGTAAGGAATGGCTGGGGAAGCAACCCCAGTGCAGATGCTTTGGGTTAAGACATTGAGAGGTGTAGATGGGTTCAAATGGCCCTCGCATCACTGAAGAATTTTTGTTTTCCTAAAATGGTTTTAGTCTGGATTATGTCTCAAAACTACTGTTTGTTCCCGGGAGGTAAGTTTGAGTGATTCCCGGCAGTCAGGGGGCAAAACTGGATGATGATGTGCTGACAGAAAGAATAGGGAACACAGCTTCCCCCCTTGATGGTGAGGGCACAGGTGACAATATGGTGCCCACGGCCTCTGGACTGCCCTGTGGAAGGCCCAAGCCTTCCAATACAGTATAATAATGATCTCAGCAGAGCCGTGGGGCCAAAACACCAGACTCGGACTATGGGGAGGAAGGAGATTTATCTGAAGGAAGCAAATAGTCCATTGCCAGTCATCCTACTGCATGCCGTGCAGCAGCTCCTCACCCGCTTCTGGTAACTGTACGCAGATTTCCTTCTCTGAAATCCTCCTCCCCACTGTCAATCATTTTATGATGAGTAGAACTCCAGCCCCTCACCCAGGATGCAGCACATAACCAAGGCCCAAACCAACCGGCTTATGTGGCATGGCCCTGGCCTCAGTGATTAGTTCAGGGATAGACCGAGAATAATGATGCTGGCTGACGCTGAAAAAGTGCTTCCTCTAGCCTGGCTTGCTGGTTAGGATTTTATATATGTTGACTCAATTAACCCTCACAGTAGCCAGATGAGGTGATATCATAATTATTTTCCCTGTTGTCAGATAAGGAAACTGAGGCATAGAGGCAGTAAGTAGCATGCCCAAGTGACACAGCTAATAAGTGTCAAAACCAGGACTGATACCAAGGTAATCTGACGCCATAGTTCATTATCTTAGCACTATGCCATAGAGCCTTCTAGGTCAGCTGTGGCATAGGTGTGTGGCACAGGTGTGCCATGGTGGGCTTTTTTCTTAAGCTGAAGGGGTTGCTCTGGAGTGGGCGCCGCCATCTTGCCCCTACGTGGAGCCCAAGAATGCAGGTCTGAGGATGGGGAGGTGAGCAGAGCCTGGTGGCGGGTGAGCTCTAGACTTGCTCTGGTCTGAAGCCGGTTCATAATTTGGCTAAAAAATTCTCACGTTCCCACCTCCTGGACCCGTTTGTTTCTCATTCCAAGTTGAGTTGGTTTTGGTTACTCTCCTCCCCACATTGCATTTTGTCTTTTCTTCCTAGTAACTCCTATTGATTGGATATTAAATGCCCATGATAGATCCTCTTATTTTCTCATCCATTCTCTTATCACTCATCTATTTGTCTTATTGTTCTGCTTTCTGAGAGATTTCCCTGAGCTTATGTTTTAACCCTTTTAAGAAAAAGCATGGGAGAGGGGTATTATCATTTTTATTTCTAGATTCTTTTTTCCAGTTGTTCGTTTTTTTATTGGCATCTGAATGTTGTTTCACGGATGTGATGAAGTCTCACTTCTCTGAGGATACTGATTGTAATTTTTAAAAGTTATCTTCTAGTCTCTACATTATCTCAGTTTCCTTGATGTTTCCTTTCTGTTTGTTTTGGTTTCTGTTTTACCTTACAGCTTTCCTTCGGCTGTCTTATGATCCTGAAGAATCCATTCAGATTTAAGTGTGAAACACTAAAAAGCTGATTTGATGCTATCTGGGCATGGAAGGGCTCGGTTTGGTGGCTTCTCTGCTGGGAGAGGAGGAGGCCAGGCAGATTTTTCACAGAAACTCCTAAATGTGCCGACTTGAAGGTCCCCTCCCTGGGAGCAATTCGGTTTGCCCAGAAAAATAACCTTTAACCTCATTCCCAGAGCATGGGAGACTGGCTCTGACCTTTGGAGCTGTGATCACATGCAGTTCACTGTTGTTCTGTTTTTAGTGTGGTCTCTCATCCCCCAAGCAGGAGAGGGTGGCTCAATTTCTGGGCAGTATTCTGAAGAGACAGTCACCTGTCAGACCAGGTGAGTCACAAAGTCCTTTGGTCTGGCTCCTATGTCTTCGTGTTGTTCATTGAACTTGACGTGACCCTTAGTTTCTCCTTGAGAGCAGTCACTCATTAATTCATCCATTAATTCACTCAGCATTTATATGGAGGAATATAAGAAGCTGAGAAGACCCTTTGATCCTTGCCCCTTAAGAGTCAACAATTTCTTCACAGCCCCTCCAGACCCCAGTTTTCAGTGAGGAAGGAGCCCAGTCTCTTCAGCCAGATTGGGAAACAGATGATTGTTTATTTAGCACCTACTCTGTGCCAGGCACTGCACTAGGTGCTTTATCTACTTTCTCTCATTTTGCTACTCCTGTTAACCCTCTGCAGGTAACTTTTATTAAAGTTATATCTTAGATGAGAAACTGAAGTCTAGAAACTTCAGTGCTAAGAAACGGACCTAGGATTTCAACTCAGCCCTGCCTGAGTCCAAGGCTTATGCTCTTTCCTCTGCTGGATACAGTTACCTCCATTTTAGAGATAAGGAAACTGGGGTGCAGAGATGTTCCTTAAACATTCCGAAGAACTCTTGAGGCAGGCTGTGAGAAGCCAAGGCCTCACATGTGGGAGTTACAGAGCATGTGCAGGGAAGGGTCCATCATGCTGTGTCCCTAATGTCCCAGGAACCTCTCCCATCAGGAGAATTTTCTATAAGGAAAGACAGGCAAGCAGGACCACAAAGGCCAGCATGGAATAGTTACTAACAGCAGCCATCCATGGAGAAGGAATGTGTTCCAGCCTTGTCTGTTTGATGGGATGATTCCACTGTCTGAGGATCTTCTTCTCCCCGTCTCCCAGCTGCCAACGACTGTGAGCCCATTCACTAGATCCATCCAGAGGGGCAGTTCTAGATGAAGAGTCAGTGCAAGGTCCAAGGGTCTCAGAGGGTGGGGAAGGACACAATGATAATTTCCTTTTCAAAAGGCAGAACAAAATATGTCTTCCCAAAATGCCAGGGGAGACAGTTTTTTGCTTGGGCCTGGTATGTTTTCAATAATGCTATCAAATTACATTTTTTTGGCAAAGTAAAAATAGTCACCAGACCAGGGAAAAATACGATTCATTCTCCTAGAGAATGGTGTCATAATCTAAATTTGGCCAGAGAATGAAGATCCAGAAGTGATTTCATTCAGAAGAAAAAGTGCCTAAAAGGGGAAAGTAACTGAATTCTGAAAATTTACCGCAGCAAAAGGAACAGGGTATAGCCAAGGATAGTCATAGGACCTATGATAAGGGCAGGCACATGTGAATATTTCTATTAAAAACACCCTTCATGTGGCAGGAGAAGAAGCTGATGTGAACAAAATCAACTGCTCGAGGTTTTGTTTCATCAGTTTTATTGGTGATATATCCGGAATTCATCATATAAATCTTTCAAAATAATAAGATATTACAAGAATAGTTTACAAGTCAGCTCTGACTGCACAAATACTTGACACAGGAAACCATTTTTACAAATACATGTTTTATAATACTTTAATAAAGAAAATAAGTCTGTCTATATCTTACAGCAAATTTTATGTAGTCTTTTTCCCATTCAATCATCGCTTCAGGTTTTCTATTACAGCATGTCTGTCACATCTAATAAACCAAACTACCATCTGCTGTTTCTTCTCATTTTCAAATACTATTAAGATTCACACTGTTAAACGGGTTTTTGGGTTCCTTTTGTAATCTTTCCTGATTTGAAAAGAATCCATGTATCTAGGCTAAAAGAGGTAACTTCAACAATATTCCCCCTGACTAGAGCTTCTATCTGGTTAATCATTGTTTGGTCAATTATCTTTTCACTTCCTACTTAGGCTAGGTTAGGTGGTAGTTTTACCCCTGCTGATAAAGTCCTGACGTTTCTAATAGTTCCTAAACTGCAAATAAGAAACCCTAGAAACAAGAGTGAAATAGAAATATTAAGAAAGTTAAAACACTATTGATTAGAGAACACACTTAAATTCAAGGTCTCTTCTAGGTTGAAGAAGACAGTAAAGCAATAAAGTATAAGGATGAGGCCATAGTTTTATAAATCCTGAAAATCTGAAAAAGAGTAATCACTTAAGCCAGTAGCGTATTATTTCCAAATGTCAGAGGATACAGAATCTTAGCATCTGCGACTAGGCTGAACTCAGTATTTGACATTCTTCTTATGCTGTGGCTTTGAAATAGCGTAATAAATATCCACTTGCCCAGAGCAAGTAATCATTTAGGCCAGAGAACTTTACAGAATACTGACCGTGTTTACCTGAAGAAATAGGAAACACCAGGGCAAACATTTGGCATTCACTCCACTCCTTCACTGTTACTGAAATGTCCACTTAGCAAAGCCTGTTGTTTTCTTTTCAGGTAATGTGAATTAAAATTAAGCAATTAGCAGTATTCTACTATAGTCAAGTTCCTGAGTACTCAGCTCCAATTATCCAATATTCTTGAAAGGATGCTGATATGGTTGGGCTGTGTTCCCCACCCAAATCTCAACTTGAATTGTAACTCCCAGAATTCCCATGTGTTGTGGGAGGGACTCAGGGAGAGGTAATTGAATCATGGGGGCTGGTCTTTCCCATGCTATTCTCATAACAGTGAATAAGTCTCATGAGATCTGATGGGTTTATCAAGGGTTTCTGCTTTAGCTTCTTCCTCATTTTTTCTTGCCACCATGTAAGAAGTGCCTTTCACTTCCTGCCATGATTCTGAGGCCTCCCTGGCCATGTGGAACCGTAAGTCCAATTAAACCTCTTTTTCTTCCCAGTCTTGGGTATGTCTTTAGCAGCAGCATTAAAACACTAATACAGATGCTTTAAGCAAGCCCTTGTCCAATAAGGTATTTAATAGCACTTAGAGACTATTAGATGTCCCATTTCGCTTCTCTTTCATTTCTCTTGATCTCTTCTTGCCCCAGTGTAAAAAATTGCTACAGGTTTTTACCAAAATGCTGCAGCGGTAGTTGGAAATGAGTTATTTTGCATTACTAAAGTGTTCAATCACATTATCACAGGTCACATTTGCATATAACCAGGAGATGGCCAAATAACATCTATTGCAGTGATTTTGCAAATTCAGCATAGTCAATGTATCCATCATTGTTCTTGTCATCATCTCTCAAAACGCCATCTATTATATTAATCAGTTCATCTTCACTCATTAGTGGTGGCTGTTCACTCCCTTCCTACAAAATACAAATTAGACAATAATGAGTTGCACATTTTACTGGAAGAAGTGCTTTGCTAATGTGCAAAATATCCATGCTCTTTCATGGGCAATATTTATTAAAAACAAAACAAAACAAAAACAACAAAATGTCCATGCTCGTATGTGTCTAAAAACTTTCAATGGAGTATGGGGCTACTTCTAGGAATCTATCTATATATTCTCTCTCTATATATACAGAATATATATTCTATCTCTGTAGTCTATATATATTCTCTCTCTATTCTACTCTCTGTATATATTCTACATATAGAGAGAATATATATTAGATATTGAGTCAATTTATAATAATCCAATTTAGAAATTACATTTGCCAGTTAAAAGAAAGCCCTTCAAAATAGGCTCTTGCTTATTTGTTTCATTACAGCTCATTCTTTTCTAATTGGAAAAGTGCCAGTCCTCCTGAGGGTCAGCTCTGCATACAAATTTGTCTGATAAAATGGAAACAGTGATGAATTGGACAACAAGTTGGCATCAAAACAAGAGAAAGAAGGCACTGCCAATCAGCAGAACTTTCTTTGAAAAGAAAGTATTTTCCATGCTCCAGGAGCCAGGTAATAAGCTGAGGCCACTCAGATCCTTGGCTGGTTCTTCCTTTGCCACATCTCCCACATTCACCCTTCCTTCTCCTGTCACCACCACCATCCTCATCTGCCAGGACTGCTGAGCCCCAATTCCTCCACCTAATACTAGTCTCTCCTCATGTCCTTCGGTCTGTCTCCCACAGCCAAGGATCTTCCCTAAACAATGCCATTGTCCTGTGCAAAACCATTCATGCTCCCTGCTGTCTTCAAACATCACCTGCACTCCTAGTAGCCCATGTAATCCCACTCACCTGGCTAACTTTGCCTTGCTTCCTCTCTACAGAGGGCAGTGTGGCAGAGGGGGAATGACATTAAATGTGGAGGCACAAGGATTTTTTTTTTTTTTTGGAGATAGGGTCTGACTCTGTCACCCAGGCTGGAGTCCAATAGCATGATCATAGCTCGCTGCAGCCTCAACCTCTGGGCTCTGGTGTTCCACCACCCTACCCCCCCATCCCCCACCACCCCAGTAGCTGGGACTACAGGTGAGCACCACCATGCCCAGCTAATTTTTGTAGAGAGGGGATTTTGCCATGCTGCCCAGGTTGGTCTTGAACTCCTTGGGCTCCAGTAATCCTCCTGCCTCAACCTCTCAAAGTTCTGGGATTATAGGCATGAGCAACCGTGCCCAGCCTGGCACAAGATCTTGATTTCAGTTTCTTCACCTAAAAAATGGGAGGGTTTGTTTGTTTTTTTTTGTTTTGTTTTCTGAGACAGGGTCTTGCTCTGTTGCCTAGGCTGGAGTTCAGTGGCAAGATAACAGCTCGCCACAGCCTCGACCTCTCAGGCTCAAGTTATGCTCCTACCTCAGCCCCATGAGTAGCTAGCTGGGGCTATAGGCACATGCCACTGAAAATCAAAGTATTAACAATGCCTGTCACTGACTACTCAAGATGTTGCAAAGATCCAACGAGATCTCTAACCTACTTGAAAGTGCTTCAGAAACTTCAGAGCACTGTACAGTAAAACAAAAGCCCTCAACTATTGCCATGTCCCTGAATCCATTGGTCTCAATTCACCATTCTTCCCAAATGAAATAACTTCTCCCTTGCTCTGAAGTTTGAATGTTGTCTTTTAGGCACTGGCTCTCATACTCCGGTGTGTAACAGAAATGCCTGTAGCACTTAAAGATACAAATGCCCAGCCCTGGGACTTTAGCAAGTTATCCTTTGTGGAGAGGATCGTTGAACAGAAAGAGGCAAGAGGCAGAACAGAGAAAAGAAAGAAGCAGCAGCACCTTTTTTTTTTCTTTTTTGAGACAAGGCCTCGCTCTCTTCCTCAGGCTGAAGTATAGTGGCATGATTATGGCCTACAGTAGCCTCAATATTCTGGGCTCAAGCAATCCTTCCACCTTAGCCTCCTGAGTACCTGGAACTACAGGCATGCACTACCAGGCCTGGCTAATTTTTTAGTTTTTGTTTTGTTTTGTAGAGACAGGGTCTCACTATATTGCCAAGGCTGGTCTTGAACTCCTAAATCAAGTGATCTTCCCACTTTGGCCTCCCAAAGTGCTGGGATTACAGATGTAAGCCACTATGCCCATGAAGAAACAGCACTCTTGGCACATAAGGACAACATAAGTCAACAAGACTGGGAACCAAATTACCAAAGGGAGGCCTTTCTGTGATACAGCCCCTCAAGTCACCACCAGACCTACCTCCTTATGGACATGAGTGATGGCTGTGGAGAGTTCTAGGCCATCAAGCAAATTATTGCCATCATAATCATGCATTTTGAAGTAATGGAGCTGCAGTTCTTGTGGCGACATCTCTGCCTCTGGTTTGTTGATGACACCTTCTAGATGTTCCATGATATGTCTAAAAATCAACAATCAGATTCAGGCCAATTGGCAGAGACACTGGGATCATGCTAAAATCTTAAAGACTCTGAAAAGTTCAAAATCTTAAACTTTCTCCAGCTCGGAAAAACAAATACAAACAGTGGCAGACCACACTCAAAGATTACATAGAGATAGACAGGGCCTTGAGGGGAGCAGGAAAAGTCAAACAGGTCACTTGGTTTGCTGGCAGGATTAGGGTGTTCTTTCCTCTTTATTATTAGAATTTTGTTATAATATTTTCAGGTCACCAATTTAAAAATAGGTTTTTTAAAACAGTGTTTCTGTTTTTGAGACAGGGTTTTACTCTGCCACCCAGGCTGGAGTGTAGTACTGTGATCTCAGCTCACTGTAGCCTCAACTTTCCAAGCTCAGGTGATTCTCCCACTTCGGCCCCCTAAGTAGCTGGGACCACAGGCATGCACCACCACACCCAGCTAATTTTTTGTATTTTTAGTAGAGATAGGCTTTTACTACATTGCCTAGGCTGGTCTCAAATTCCTGGGCTCAAGCAATCCACCTGCCTCGGCCTCCCAAAGTGCTGGGATTACAGGTGTAAGCCACTGCACCCAGCCTTATAAACAAAGGATAACAAAGTGTAATGTGTGAGGCTGACTGGCCCAAGACAAAAGCTGCAACAAATGATTCAATGTTTGAATGTGTCGAAAAAAAAAAAGTCCTGTTAGAGTCAAGAAACCTTAGCTATTTTCTGGATTCTTCTACGGCTGTGTATGTGTACCTGTGTGTCTATTTGTATGTGTGTGTGTCTGTCAGTGGGGAAAAAAAGAGAGACTGGATTCAGACGAGTAATCTGTCCCATTTGGGCCTAAAGATCTTCCACCTGTGATACAATGATGAAAAATGAATACCTGACTTATAGGTGGCAATAAGGAATAAGAATCATCCTTGAAGAATGTCAAGGAGCCATATAATCAGGAAGAAGAAAAGGAGGACTGAGCGTGCCCTTGCTGCTAGCTCTGCTGCAGATGATGGGGAAGCCCCTGGACCACAGCCCGGGCTGAATACGTACTCTTGGTCGTGCACTGTGTTCTTATCCAGGCCCATGCTGCCGGGATGGGAGAAGCTGGCTGCAGGCTCCTCAGCCCTGGTGCCTGGGGCACAAAAGGCCCAGAGCAGGCTACACAGGAAGGGGGTTCTGAGCAGGGATCTCATGGTCACCAATATCTGTGAGATGGGAAACACAGAAGAGGAAGGTAGAGCATCAGAGCAAAGGTTTCGTTCAGGGCTTGACACGGTATGATCCTGGGAAACCTGATGAAGCAGTGAGGCTAGGAAGAGAGCTTGTCAAATGGGGCCCAACACCAGCTCTGCTATGAGATTTCGGGATGACCCTGGGCATTCCAGGTCAATCAAATGGCAGGGGAAGGTTCATGAGGTTTCCTGAAGTGCCTGTAGAGTGCCAAGCAATACTGTGAAAGCTTGAACAGTCTGGAAGATTATTCCTGCCTCCCAGAAGCTATGGTCCACTGAAGGAAATACTTTCTATCAAGAGCACCAAGAAAGGCAGCCAGCGAGTTATACCAGAATATCAGAGAAAAAGAAAACCCTCTAGGAGTTCGGGGGAAAAAAATCTCCTCCGGGTGAAGGAAAATCAGACAGAGCTGATAGAGCTGATGACACTTCAGCTGGGCCTGGACAGACGTGCAGGGACTGAAGGACTACAGGAATGGTGGGAGCAGAGCGGCAAGTGCCCACAAGCAGGAAAGAAACTACAAGTATTTAAGCTGGGCTGCAGCCTAGCGGGCAGGAAGCAGACAGGACAGGTGGCCGCAAGGGCTGAACAGGCTGCACTGGGGGCTTTGCACACTAGGCAAGGACTTGACATCTCCTGCAGAGAAAGGGAGGAGAGTCTCTTACAATTCATGATTGGGAGGTAAGATTAGATCTTGGTTTCAGAACGAATCATCTGGCGGCACAGTGGGGAAGGCATGAAGTGGCGAGAGCAAGACTGGAGGCTGGAGGTGGTAGCCGAGGAAAGTGGTAAGGCAGGTCAGATAGAGGTCTGCGGCAGGGGACATGGAGAAGAGCACCTTAACTCCTGGGCAGTGACAGTGGCAAGTAACTTAACCACGTTGAGCAAGCACTGGAAAGGAAAGTTACAGAGAAATCAGGATTCCGTCAGGGACTCCCAGGGTTTGGCCGCACTTGGAATTGTGGTCAACAAGACGACACAGTCAGCTATACAGCAAGCTCTCAAAGGGCAGGGAGAACTTTATTCCCATCAGTATTCCCCACCAAGGGTCAGGCAGGCCTTTAATAACTGTTGGTTCAACGGAAAGTCCTGGTCCATCCTAGGGCTGACAGACTGACCTCAAAAAGGAAGGTGGAAGACAGCCGGGCGACCTACATACAAAAACAAAAGACCTGACCAAATATTCACTTCCCAAAAGGCAAAACAGATTCTGCCAGATAACAAGGCCAGCAATGTCTAACAGGCCAATTGTAACCCACAGCCCAAAACCAGCAGTGGTAAAGATTAACCATAAGGTACTGGTCATCATCTTACACATGCTACACACAGAGCTCAATTCAGAAGCTGCAGCTGTCTCTGTGCCTGGGGCTGGGAGGCAGGTGTCACAGCCTCTCTTACCCATCCTAAAAGGCTCTTGGGGCAGAACCCTGAGAGTGTGTCACCCTACAACTCTTAGGAAAACTTCCCAAATCCATTTTTCCCATTACCAGTATTGCTTCCAGTGGCCCCTTCCTTAAAGGAGACAATAGTCACTGGGATGTCTAACTTCCATGGTAGGCCAGGCACGGGGGCTCACACTTGTAATCCCAGCACTTTGGGAGGCTGATGCAGGAGGATCACTTGAGGCCAGGGGTTTGAGGTCAGCCTGGACAACACAGCAAGACCCCATCTCTACAAAAAATAAAAAATCAGCTGAGTGTAGCACTGCATCCCTATGGTACCAGCCACTCAGGAGGCTGAAATAAGAGGACTGTTTGAGCCCAGGAGTTCAAGGCTGTAGTACACTCTAGGTTGGGTAACAAAGTGAGACCCCGTCCCCACCCCCCCACTGGAAAAAGGGAAGAAACTTCCAGGGTGCTAAAAAGCAGCCAGCATCTACTACTAAACAGTGACAACAAGATGCAATCTGTCTCAGACCCTTTATATCCATAGTTTACAAAAAAAGCAATCTGTCATAGGTAATAAGAAAGAATGCTCAATATATATTAAATGAGAAAGAACGGGCTATAAAAAATCTATAAAGAATGACACACTTTTGTAAAATAAAAATGTATATTTCATACACAAACTAATAACTGATTATCTTGAGACATGAGATTAGAATTTTTTTCTTTTTTTGAGATGGAGTCTTGCTCTGTCACCAGGCTGGAGTGCAGTGGTGTGATCTCGGCTCACTGCAACCTCTGCCTCCCCAGTTCAAGCAATTCTCCTACCTCAGCCTCTCGAGTAGCTGGGACTACAGTTTGTACCACCATGCATGGCTAATTTTTGTATTTTTAGAAGAGATGGGGTTTTACCATTTTGGCCAGGCTGGTCTTGAACTCCTGACCTCATGATCTGCTCGCCTCGCTCTCCCAAAGTGCAAGGATTACAGGCGTGAGCCACTACGCCTTGCCTTCCTTTTTATTTTTCTACTGCTTCTAAAAATTCTACATTCTTTTTTTAATGAATATGTATTTAATCTATTCCATAATTCTGTCCCAATACTATATGGATGGGATTAAAAAAGAGTTTCTGGTTATTTCCAGAAAATAATTCAGAAACACCCAGAAACTACACTTCCAATTTTACCAAATAAAAGTGCCCAGACACTGGCCAGGCACAGTGGTGCATGCCTATGATCCCAGCACTTTGGAAGGCCGAGGCAGGTAGATCACTTGAGGTCAGGAGTTCAAGACCAGCCTGGCCAACATGGCAAAACGCCATCTCTACTAAAAATACAAATAAATTTGATTTGCCAGGCGTGGTGGCTCATGCCTGTAATCCCAGTTATTTGAGAGGCTGAGGCATAAGAATCGCCTGAACCCAGGAGTCGGAGGTTGCAGTGAGCCAAGATCACACCACTGCACTCCAGTCTGGGCAACAGAGTGAGACTCTGTCTCAAAAAAAAAAAAAAGTGTCCAGACCCTGACAAGGCCACTGCCACCGTACCTGGTACCAGAAAACAAGGTTTGAGGTTACTCCTAGCAGTGACTGCCTAGGCCAGAGCAGAAAAACCTGTTCTGACCACACATCTTAGAGTTCCGGGACAGGAGGGATCAGAGAAGAGAATCCAGCTCCTCCCAAGCCTTTCAGTCTCATTTACATCAGATGTCCCTTTCTCCAGTAAGGCCTTTTCAGTTTCAAGTCTAGGTAGGTATACTGCCCCCAAGTGCTTCCTTTCAGAAGGCTCCCATCCATAGTTAATGACAGCGGCAAATGAATTCTTTATTTTCTTTTGTGTGTGTGTGTGTGTGTGTGTGTGTGTGTGTGTGTGTGTGAATGAATTCTTGAAAAACTGCCTTGATTACTCGTCAGTGCCCCTTGCTGGACTGGATTCAAGAAGGCTTGGACTAAATCCATATTCCCAACATCAGGCACAGTGCCTGGAACAGAAGCAGCTGGTTCTTAGCATATGTGCCATGGTCCTTAGGGAGCTGGGGAGATTACCACCCTTGCAGATATGCTGCCAATTTTTAATATCACTGTAACTGAAGATGAAAGTTTTCTTTTGGAGATATCTATCATGGAACCCATGGCACCATTTCCTTCAACTATGTGAGTGGATGCTTAGTACATCAATTCAGTGTGTGTGTGTTGGGGGCAGGGGGTATTCTATTTAGATAACACCAAAAAGCAACCAAGTGATTGATAATATAGTAACTATGAGTCCAAATGATCCCTTCTTTAAGGGAGGCAGGATAAAGGCCAAGAACCATAGATTTTGAACTTGT
Organism: Sapajus apella; assembly: GCF_009761245.1. Taxonomy (NCBI): domain Eukaryota; kingdom Metazoa; phylum Chordata; class Mammalia; order Primates; family Cebidae; genus Sapajus; species Sapajus apella. Next base: position 20,313,876 of record NW_022436984.1, read on the forward strand.
CTCATTTTGGTTTGCTGTTGCAGGTTTCTAACCATTAGAATCCAACAAAAAACAAATCAATAAACACACAGAAAAAAACCCCTCCAAGTGGCGTATTGAAAACAGGGAATCTTGCTGGGCATGGTGGCTCATGCCTGTAATCTCAATACTTTGAGAGGCTTAAGCAAGTGGATCATTTGAGCCCAGGAGTTCAAGACCAGCCTGGACAACACGGCAAGACTGCGTTTCTAATTAAAAAAAAAAAAAGAGAGAGAGAGAGAGAGAGAGAAAGGAAGAAAGGAAGGAAGGAAGTTGGGGGAGGGAGGGAGGAAGGGAGGGAGGGAAAGATAGAAAACAGGGAATCTAACTGCCACCTAACAAATTAAACTGCTCACAGTCAAAAGAAAGCATAAGCGCCGGGCGCGGTGGCTCAAGCCTGTAATCCCAGCACTTTGGGAGGCCGAGGCGGGTGGATCACGAGGTCAAGAGATCAAGACCATCCTGGTCAACATGGTGAAACCCCGTCTCTACTAAAAATACAAAAAATTAGCTGGGCATGGTGGCACGTGCCTGTAATCCCAGCTACTCAGGAGGCTGAGGCAGGAGAATTGCCTGAACCCAGGAGGCGGAGGTTGCGGTGAGCCGAGATTGCGCCATTGCACTCCAGCCTGGGTAACATGAGTGAAACTCCGTCTCAAAGAAAAAAAAAAAAAAAAAGAAAAAAGAAAAAAAACAAAAGAAAGCATAAGCAACTTCCTCTGCCCAAATAACAGGTTGCATCATCCATGCTCTAACCACTTAGGTCAAGGCCATGGGCAAACAGCCTGAAGATAAGCCCCAGCTCACTGTCCTTCTTTAGGAAATGATAAAGGCCACGCTGAAGAAAATCCCAAGGGAGGAGAAATTTCTGCAAAGGGACTTCAGAGCACAACCCATACCTTGAGACAGCCCTCACAAGGCGCAGCATCAGTCCTGGGAGGGAAGTGCTGGACCAGCAGCAGCAGCAGGTTTCCCAGTGCCTTGGCTGTCACAGAGCTCCCCTCCGGCTCTGCCAGTGTCTTCCTGTACCATAGCCTCTGCTCTGACTGATTCCATCTGTCCATCTCCACCTTCCTTTCAGGACGGCTCAAATGTCACCTCAGGATTTTCCAGCCAACATCAATTGCTCTCTCATCTGACCTCAGTCTGCAGCCTCTCACATTCATTTGACCTGAACCTATGATCACAGGTTGTTCTCCTTTTCCATTTTTCTCTTTTCCTCTCTCTCTGAGAGTCAAGACCCTATCTCTTCTCTCATTTACCTTACTGATCTCTGCTGAGCTGACCTGGCTCATGGTTGAATAAGGGCAGTGAGTCTTGGCACCTATGTGTATGGTTCCCTATCCCACAGTGGATCTAGCCTAAGATGGAACTTCCTTTGGAGCCTTCCAGTGGTTTGACCTGGCCCAACCCTTCCCTCCTTTTGTGTCATTACTCCTCTCAGCACTAAGAGTTTGGAGCCAGCCTTCCTGCCAGCAGCTGGTAGCAGCTTCTCACTCAGATCAGGGGCCCTTAAGAATTCAAACCCAAAGCAGCCACACTCACCAACATCCAGACATCCTGTACCCACAGCCAATGCCAAAGAAAAACTCTGACCAGTACTTTCTCACTTACCCCTGTCATGGTCCTGGACTGAAGGCAAGAAAATAACCAACTTCCCAGGCTAAGGAAATCTCAACACGGGATGAGGGCTGAGAATTGGTTCTAGAAAAGCAGGCATTTAATGTTAATAACTTGATCTATTTGTTCATCTGGGGAGCCCAAGGAGCACCCATGCTTCATTTATACATTTAATTACTGTACCAACAGCACAAGGTACTGAAGATAGCACTGTGACCTCAACAAACTCCTCTCACATAGATTACAGCCTGGTAGAAAAGAGAGACCAGCAGGCAGACACCCATGGGGTACCACAAAAGCCCCGAGTCACACCTTAAGTAATACATGAAGGATAAGGATTATTTTAACCAAAGGACAGTGCCTCAGACATAAGGAACATATTGAAGGAACATGTAAGTCCAGAAGGAACTTGTTCTGATCTAAGAACCAAAAAAGATTCGGTATAGTCGGAAACACAGTAGAGTCGAATCAAATGAATCTAAAGTTAAAAGAAGACAGGTCATGAAGGGCTTTGCAAGCCCTGTTCAAGAGGTTGGAAGAGAAATGAGAATCCACAGAAGGGCGGCAAGGGAATAGGAGGACGATTCTGGTGACATGATCAGATTTCTGTTTTAAGACCATGGGTCTGGCTCCTCTGAATAGAACAAACTACAGAGGATCAAGAAGAGATGCAGGGATCATCAGGAAGATACTGGGGTGGTCCAGAGGAGAAAAGGTGGCCTGAACTAGGTAGGGCAGAGGCATGGGAGTGGAGAATGAACGTATCCAAGACAGCTCTGCAAGGGATTAGATGTGGGTGGGTAAAGGAGTGCAGCAGGTGAGAATGACGCCGAGGTTTCTGGCTTGGGCACCTGGGTAGATGGCAGTGTCATGCCCAGAAAGGAAACACAACAGGAGATCAGCTTCCCCCGCCGGGCCCGACAGGACCTGTGGTCTCCCCCAGAGGAAGATATGGGAACCAGGAACAGACAGAAAGTAACGCCTCCGGCCCGCTGCTTTTGCGCCAAGGCAGGAGCAGCATCCACCCGGAACAGCTGGTCCCACAGGCCGATCCTAGCCCCCAGGGACCAGAGAAGGGGGCGGAGATCTGCCCAGCCGGCCCCGTCTAGCTCCAGAGCTAGCGGTGGGACACAGGCTTCGGCCCCGGGAGAAAGGCCGTGCTCCCAGCTGGCTAAGCGTCCCAGGACAGCCTGGAGACCCAGCCCCAGCCCCCAGGCTGCTCCTGCCTCTCATCTTGAGCCCAAACCCCCAACTCGCAAGACAGGAGCCGGGATTCCGACCCCTGCGGACTGCGCGCTGGTTTACTCACCCTTATGGTCTCCGCCGCAGTCGCGAAGTCCTTCGGAGCGTGAGCCTTGCCAGCCCCCGTCCCCAGAACGCTCTTTCTCGGCTTCGCTCCGCCCCGCCCCCGTCCCATCCGGCCTGCTCTGCACACGCGCAGTCCGCGTCGCCCGCTCATTGGCGACGCGGGGCCCCTCCCGCTGCCCCGCGGCTGGCTGTGAGGACGGCTCCCGTAAGTCCACGTGTAATGGCCGGCGCCCAACGTTGGCGGGACTGAGGCAGTCCTCCTACGTGCTTTCTCGAAGGCGACACTCGGTTCCACTCCAGTTGGGCTGCTGGATGCTCTAGGGGTCCAGCAGTTTGCTAGGCAACTCCGGAAGCCCTCAGGAGTGTAATTCCACGTGGAACGTAGGATGGCGGCTGGGGCGGACTCCAAATCCAGCTCCCAGCTCTGCTCCACCTCTCCTATACTGGGCTCTTGGTTCAGGTTTCTTGGTTCCTCCTGCTGCAAGTTGGGAAGAAAGATAATAGGAATTCTAATTCCTTTACTGATGAAACTACTAGAAGACCGTGGAGCCGGCCTTGCATCGTACGTTTCAAGATTGGCCTGTTTCCAGCTTCTGCCCGCTCCACTGCACAAGCCGCGGTAGCCGCTGTACTCTTTCGCTTCCACAGGAGTCCCAGCAGGACTATGCGACCCAGTTCAAATACCATCTTCCCTGTACCGTTCGTGAAATCAGCAGCTTTTGTCATTCAAGAGACGACAAATCACTTAAAAACAGACCCATGAACAAATAAGGAAACGAGTACATCATCCCTGTATAAGCCTGCCCTTACACCTGTGCTCCTATACAAGATTAACATTCAGTGAGTATCTATTGACCTGATGGATAAATGAATGTAGGACGGTCGTCTTTTAAAGCCCTCCTCCCATTTTTGTTCATAAAAGTACATAATCGGTTTTCAAATGAGCCTGGGTCCGGACAGGAAAGACAAAGTGGCTAAGTAGCTAGATGCCTTGAAAGTTGGCCAACACCACTGACATTGACTGTCTCGTTCCTTTTCCCAACTTCTTCTGAGATTGATATCTGTCAACCCTATCCCAGAGAAAAATCCCATAATCCCTAAATTCGGTTTTTCTTTTTACCTTTTTTTTAAACAAATGGGTGTCTATGTTGCCCAGCTCGTCTCGAACTCCTGGCCTGAAGCAATCCTCCCGCCACCTCCACCTCCCAAAGTGCTGGAATTACAGGCCTGAGCCACTGCGCTGGGTCAAAGAATCCCTAAGTTTTGAGGAAACCCTATTAATGCAAGACCTCTTCGTCTTTCTTTACTCTGAATTTTGGGTTAGGTTTATCTAGTTCCTTCTTCTACCCTGCACCTGCCATTCATCCATCTCTTCATCCATTCATCCATCCCCCCATTTGTTCATTTATTCATTAATTCAATAACACTTCTTGAATATCTTTTATGTACTGGGCACTATACTAGGAGCTACTAGAGATACAAATAAGACAAATGAAGTGTCAAGAAGCTAGCGTCTGGTGGATGGATGAAGTGTCTTAGCCAGTGCTTTCATTTTTTTTTTCTATGGATGCTATCCTTTGTTATGTCTCTCTTGAATTGACAATCACTCCCTCTGTACCGGATAATTCCCATCAGCATATAAACTTGCTCTTGTTCCTCCCTCAGCATGCTACTGAAACTGCAATCCGCATGCAAATCCAGTGGTCTCTCTGATCTCTTGTTTTGTTTGCCCTCTCAACACTGTTTTATCAAAGCCAACCACTCTCACTTTGAAACAGTTTCTTCTCTTGTTTTCTGACACCATGCACTTTGGGTCCTCCTGCTACCTCACTGGTTATCCTATCTTGGGCTTCTTAATTGGCTTCTCAGCCTATAAATATCAAAGTGTCCAGGGTTCTATCCTGAGTCACCTTCTCTCTATCTATCCAGTCTCCGTGTGGGAATTTACCTAGTCCTGTGCTTTAGATACCGGTTGTAAGTAGATAACTCCAAAATATGTCTCTCTGACAGTGGCCTCTCTGTAATTCCTAACTCCTGTAAATCACTGCCTGCTTGACGTCTCCATATGAATGTCAAACTGGCATCGCAAACTTAATATGTCTCCCCAAAATCTTGATTTTTTTACCCCTAAACCTGCACCTCTCTCAGTCTTGTTCATTTTAGTAAATGTCACTGCTACTCATTCTGTTGTTCAGGCTAAACTTCTATGAGCTATTCTTGAGTTCTCTCATTCCTTTACCTTAAATTCTTCAGCAAAGCCTGTTGATACTATCAAAATATATCCTCAGTCTTTGATGACTTCTTTCCACCTCTACTACTTAACCATTCTAGTCCAGTAGCTAATGATGCTACTGGATTACTTGAGAGAGAGCTTCCTAACTGACCTTCCTGCTTCCATTCTTGCCCCACTGTAGTCGGCGAGTGAGAAGCCACCTTTGATTAAGCCATTTTATAGGTGGGTGTTCTGTAACTTGTAGCTTAACCCATTCCTAACCGGCAAATAATTTGGTACCAGAAGCAGGATGCTAAAAACAGATACTAAAATGTGGAATTGGCTAACTGGAGATTAAGGTAGCCAGTGTTAAAGATTCTATTTCAAACTGGAAAGTTGGTGACCCTTATAAGCAGCAGTGAAACTGTCACTTGCTGGACCTTGGATACAGGCCATAAGCCAACAAAAGCTGAAGTTTTGGAGAAATCTCAGGAGCAATGTAGAGCATTAGTAAGTGTTGCCTTTTTTCAGTAGCTTTCAGCAAACTCCTTCAAGAGAAGGGCAACTCTAGATTAGAAATAACTGATTTGAAAGCAGAAATTAAAGAAAGTAAGGACTTGGTAAGAGAGGATCTCTTTACCTGCAACCTGTTATTTAAATTGGCCAAGAGTCTCATAACTTGGAACCTTGCTGAAATACCCCATTTATTTTGTGTACTCAGGCTGAAAGAGACAAAGAGGCAGCTTTATCAGGAGCTAGGACGGCCATCCCAAGATACCAGAATGGCCTCTAGGTGGCATCTCTTTCCTCAGCTGTTTTGAATTGTCTCAAAACAGTGTTTTGCCTATGTAGGGGATTCCAGAGTGGATAAGAATAGGGGTGAAAATAAGATTTCAGTTTACACCTTTTAATATTGCTTTCATTTTGTAAACTATATATTACTTATTTGGAAAAATAAATTGAAAATTATTTAATAAAAAAATTTAAAGACTCTAGATAGACTAGGTGCAGTGGCTCATGCCTGTAATCCCAGCACTTTGGGAGGCTGAGTCAGACGGATCACCTGAGGTCAGGAGTTCGACACCAGCCTGACCCACATGGCAAAATCCTGTCTCTACTAAAAATACAAAATTAGCTGGGCCATGGTGGTGCATGCCTGTAATCCCAGATACATGGGAGGCTGGAGTGGAAGATATGCTTGAACTTGGGAGGCAGAGGTTGCAGTTAGCGGAGATCTCACTGTTGCACTCCAGCCTGAGCGACAAGAGCTAAATTCTGTGTCTAAATAAGTAAGACTGTAGATAAGTTACTTGTGATTACTATACATTAAACTCATCGGAATTCTTTTTTTTTTTTTGCCAAATCCTAACCACTAGACCACCAGGGATCATCAGAATTCTTAACAAATGATTGAGGGAATCCTGTGTCCCTAAAATCTTAAGCCTGGTCAGCAATAGTCTGTTGCTGTTCAGCTCTGTGGTAATCTCTGAACCCTGGAATTCCTTCGAACAGGGAGTGGGAGGCAAAAGGTGTGTGTTCTGCACAACCAGAGGAAAGATCAACGGTGCAGCTCCCAGATTCTCCCATTGAGAACTTTATACACTGCCACCACAAAAAAGCTATAGTTTCTTTGTTTAGGGAAAGGATCTTGCTCTGTCACTCTTGCATTACATGAGGGCAACCTCAAAGGGTTGCATGTTCTAGTCTCCCTTATCAACTGGGTTGGGCTTTGTATTTCTCTTCCCCCTTATTCATAGTTTTGATAAGGGTGAACTGGTGTTGAAAGCTTGGAATTATGCCATGTGTTGGGGTGTTCTGAATTCAGATATACTATAAACTGGAATGGTGAAAACGATGGCCATCTGCATTTAATGACCTTGCTTCTTCCATCTCTGACTTTATCAGAGCACACACCACTCTTAATGAAAAGTCTGACTGTTGATTTCTTCAAATTCGAAATACATATACCTTCCCCTAATAAGTCACATGCATTAGCATTCCTTAATATCCCTTTTGTCTCCCTCTCCTCTCCCATCATGTTGTTCTTGTTTGGGTTTTTTGACATTAGTTATTCTAGATAAACATTCTCTTTTTCAGTCTTAGCCTTTCTTTTTTCTTTTTTTTTGATGGAGTCTCGCTCTGTCACCCAGGCTGGAGTGCAGTGGTGCGATCTCAGCTCACTGCAACCTCTGCCTCCCGGGTTCAAGCAATTCTCCTGCCTCAGCCTCCCAAGTAACTGGGATTATAGGTGACCACTACCACACCCAGCTAATTTTTTGTGTTTTTAGTAGAGATGGGGTTTTCACCACGTTGGCCAGGTTGGTCTCGAACTCCTGACCTCAGGTGATCGGCCTGCCTCGGCCTCCCAAAATGCTGAGATGACAGGCATTAGCCACCATGCCTAGCCTTAGTCTTAGCCTTTTTTAAAAATAGATAAATTTATCAAAAATTTTGATCACGCTGACATCCCCTATCTCTTGAAGTTTCTCCTAAACTTGCCTATCTACTTGAACACTTCATTCAAAGGCATTTTCATTGTGAATTTTGTGTGGCAGACTTCTGAGGTCTCCCCTGCCTGAGAATATTTTTATTACTCTCACATTAAAATGAAAATGTGGCCGTCTACAAAACTTGAGAGTTCTTTTCCTTCAGTACGTAAAGAAATAATATATGATCATAAGAAAAACTATATGATCATTTAAAAAAGGTATCCGACAAAATTTAATGCTTATTCATGATTTTAAAAAAAACTTTCATCAAACTAGTATTAGAGGGATAGGCTCTCAACCTAACAGGGCGTCTGTTAAAAATCCACAGTTGATATTCTTATAGTGGAAGACTGAATGCTTTTCCCTTAATATCAGGAACAAAGCAAAGATGTCCACCTTCAACACTATCGAAAGTGCTTTAGTGTATTCATTATACTAGAACTTTAAGCCATTGCAGAATAAGATATAAAAGGCATACAGACTGGGAAGAAAAAGCAAAACAGTCTTTATTCACAGATAATATGATCATGCACATAGAAAATCCTTTAAAAAACCCAGAAAAAAGCTACGAGAACTATTTATTTAGCAATGTCACAGGATACAATATACAATTAATGGCATTTCTATATATGATCATTGAGCAAGTAGAAATGGAAATGCTTAAAATGCCATTACAATAGCATCCCAAAACATGAAATACTTAGGGGCAAGTTTAATTTAATTATTTTATGCATAGCTTCTTTAAATAGTCTGATAATTCTGTTCTCTGAAGTTCTTGTGCTCTAGTCGTGTAATGGTGGCTATTCTTTTGTCTCTTGTCAAAGCATAACTCAAAGACAATAGTTATCTTCATGCAAATGATATACCGACTTTAAAGAAAATAGTTATTAAACTATATCAGCAAGAAAAGGATTTATAAGACAGTAGTCCCCAACTTTTTTGGCACCAGAGACCAGTTTCATGGAAGATAGTTTTTCCATGGAAGTGGTGGGAGGAGCAGTGGTTTCAAGATGAAACTGTTCTACCTCAGATCATCAGGCATTAGTTAGATTCTCATAAGGAGTGCGCAACCTAGATCCTTAACATGCAGTCCATAATAGGGTTTCGGTTCCTGTGAGAATCTCATGCCGCTGTGCTGATCTGACACCGACAGGAGCCAGGAGCTCAGGCAGTGATGCACGCTCGCCCGTTCACCCACTGCTTACCTCCTGCTGTGCAGCCTACTTCCTAACAGGCTGCTGACCCGTACTAGTCCAGGGGTTGAGGACCCCTGTTTAGAGATATGGGAGATAACAAGAAAAAACTAAAGACATTCTGGGAACAATACGTTTTTGGATTTTTTTTTGGTTTTATATTTGAGTGGAGGAAAACTGATTAGCTGGCATCCAGCAAAGAGTCTAGTCTGTGAAGTGTGCCCCTGAGCAGGCTGACTAGGGTCATCAGACAACAACTTTAGCTACTTACAGATTCTGATGACCTGAAGATTTAAAGCATTATTTGTGCCACGCTGATACTGTAATGTTGCATTAGGCCTGTACCACTTCCCTCCTCAGAATTTTTCAGCTCTCACTCATGGTGGATTATTTCATTGAGCTTTTTTTTTTTTTTTTTTTTTTTAAGACGGGGTTTCACCATGTTAACCAGGCTGGTCTCAAACTCCTGACCTCAGGTGATCCGTCTGCCTTGGCCTCCCAAAGTGCTGGGATTACGGGCGTGAGCCACCACATCCAGCGTATTGAGCATTTGTTGTAATTTTTGATGATGGCGTCATTTTTAGTGGGGCTTTGTGTATGGGAGTCCTATGTGGCCTGGGTTGAGGCTGCGTTTCCTCAAAGAGATTTTATATTTGCTTCTATCTGCCTGGTATACATTTTTAGTTATGTTTTTAACTTGTTGGTCCCTGGTTTACATAGGTAGTATTAGACTAAACTCCAGACCTGAGTAAGGGCAGATGTAATTATAAATTCTCAGGGGAAATTTGTTTTTCCCAGTCAAAGGGTTAGGCCAAGACATACAGCTTTACTGAGTTTATCTGTGCATCTCTGCGAATTTTGTTTCTGGTTTATATGTACTTCAATCCCTGAAGGCGTGAGAGATAGAAACCAGTTTTTTCTGTTCTCTCACTCAACAACAAAAAACACAGAAGACTTCTGTATCAAAATGTGTGTGTTGGGGGATTCTTCCCACATTCCAGCAAGCTATCAATTCTGCAGCAGACACCAGCTGGGGGGCCTCCAATTCAATTCAATTCTAATGCCATCTACCTAGAGATAGCCTGAAAAGCCACAGTTTGAGGGTTCGTCTCCTTCCTGCAAGTCCAAGGTCCCTAAAACTTCTGACTGAACAGCTTCCAGATGGGGTTCCGAAGATCCCCTCTTTATTACAGTTTATTACAAAGGATATTTTAAAGTATACAAATAAACAGCCAGATGAAGAGATACATAGAGCTAGGTCTGGAAGGGTCCTGAGCACAGGTGCTTCTGTCCCGGTGGAGTTGGGGTATACCATCCTCCTGGCCCGTGGATGTCTTCTCAGTCATCTTCCTGTCAGCCTCCATGTGTTCAGCTCTCTGGAAGCTCTCCAAACCCTGTCCTTTTGGGGTTTCATGGAGGCTTTATTACATAGGTACAATTGACTAAACCGTTAGTCATTGGTGATCAACTTAAGCTTCAGCCCCTCTCTCCTCCCTGGAGGCTGGAGGTGGGGCTGAGAGTCCCAACCTTCTAATCACACCTTGCTTTTTCCAGTGAAGAGCTGCCATTCTTAAGTTACCTGGGGGCTGCCAGCCATCAGTCAACCATTAGCTTACAAGAAGACATCACTGGAGTCTCTAAGGATTGTAGGAGTTGTATGCTAGAAAACAGGGTCAAAGACCAAATATGTATTTCACAATATCACAGAAGGTATAGGCCTTGGAGAGTCCTAGCCATATGTGAAAGTATCAGATCTGTCTCTACTCTTTTTAACCCAAAATTTCTTCTCCTGTTGCTGTCTCCATTAAAACTCAGAGTTGGCCAGGTGTGGTGGCTCATTCCTGTAATCCGAACACCTTGGAAGGCCAAGGCAGGAGAATCACTTGAGCCCAGGAGTTTGAGACCAGCCTGAGCAACACAGGAAGACCCTGTCTCTATAGAAAAGTGTTTTTAAAATAGCAGGCATGGTGATACGGGCCTGTAGTCCCAGCTACTCAGGAGGCAGAGGTGGGAGGATCACCTGGGCCCAGGAATTCAAGGCTACAGTGAGCTATGATCCTGCCACTGCACTCCAGCCTGGGTGACAGAAGGAGATCGGTGAGATTCTGTCTCTTAAAAAAGATTTTAAAAGGGGGACAACAAAAACAAAATTTCAAAGTCCCTGTAAACCAGTAAAACTATAAACCCCCCAGGGAAGCCTGAGTATCAGCTCATCAACATTATTCCCTTCTCTCCACCAAGTTAGGTCTTTCTTAATTTTTTGAATAATGAGAATTTTCCTTACTTTCTTGTGAACTTAGCTTTCCAATTAACTGAAAGTTTGGGTTGTACATTTATGGAATTTAATCATGTTTGTGAAGAATTTATATTTTGTATATGAGTATAATATGTTCATATTCTAAAGAAAAATTATAAAATATACTGAATATGAATGTTTAAAATATGAGAAGAAGATTTGAAGAAAATCTTGATTAGAAATATTCCATGTGAGCATGTTTCACTTAGTCTAATCTAGAAGATAAAAGAAAAAAAATATTCCATTTGATATTCATAAGAGTACCTTACTATTTATTGGATATCTTTTTTTATTTTTCCTGGAGATAGGGTCTCGCACTCTCACCCTGGCTAGGGTGCAGTGCAATCTCAGTGCATTGCAGCCTCAACCTCCTGGAATCAAGCTATCCTCCTGCCTCAGGCCCCGGAATAGCTGGGACAACAGGCACACTACCACCAAGCCTGGCTTATTTTTGTATTTTTTGTAGAAAAAGGGTTTCACTATGTTGCCCAGGCTGGTCTCAAGCTCTGGACTTAAGCAATCTGCCTGTCTTGGCCTCCTAAAGTGCTAGGGTTACAAGCGTTAGCCACTGTGCCCAACCTTCATTGGATATTTTCAAGAGTACTCTTAGTTTTTGGTAAATCATACATTTGGCAAATGGGGTAGCTTGGATATTGAACTAACTAATCCTTCAACAGATTGGTTTATTTATTTCAGTGATGAAGGAGTGTCTCACTATGTTGCCCAGTCTGGATTTGAACTTCTAGGCTCAGGCAATCCTCCTGCCTCAGTCTCCTGAGTAGCTGGGACTATAGGCATATGCCAACATACCCACTTGGTTTTTTAGCAATATGTTGAGCCAGGCACAGTGGCTCATGCCTGTAATCCCAGCACTTTGGGAGGCTAAGGCGGGCGGATCACTTAAGGTCAGGAGTTTGACACCAGCCTGACCAACATGGTGAAACCCCATCTCTACTAGAAATACAAGAAGTAGCCAGGCATGGCGGTGGGCACTTTTAATCTCAGCAACTTGGGAGGCTGAGGCAGAAGAATCTCTTGAACCTGGGAGGTGGAGGTTACAGTAAGCTGAGATCGCACCACAGCACTCCAGCCTGGGCGACAAAGCAAGACTCTGTCTCAAAATATAAATAAATAAATAATAAAAAAAATATTGACACATCCCTTCTCAGAATAAATTAACCGATCAGCTTATTCATTTGATGTGAAAAGGCAATTCACAAACAAGCTCCTAAGTTGACTTCTCCCCTGCCACCTCCCCCCAAGAAAACCACATTTATTTTTTATTTTTCTCTAAGCAACATTACATTAATAACTGATTCTGACTAGGGAAAGACCATCTGAAACGCCTTAAAAGGGATTAAAAGTCAATGGAAGATAAAAATAAAGTGGCTTTTGTGGATGAAACCCATACTTCCTAGGTGTTCAGCATACCAGTTCCACAAGATTCCTTTCTTAAAAACCATTCTGACTTGGGTTCTTAGATACGCTACAATAGTGCCACCCAGGTGTCAGCTAAGATCTTATTTTTTTGGAGGTCTGTGTATAATGGGACCAGAATTAGTCAGTTCCACAACCTGGAAAGTTTGGGTTTGTCCTGTAATATCTGCGCATTCTCCGAGACTTACTCACTTGAGGTGCCCTTAGCTTCTTATATCTGTGTCTGTTTTGCTTCCCAGCCTGCTCCCTCATCAGTGAGGATGCAGAAATCAGCATTTCTTAGCATTCCCACCACAGAAGAAGCTCCCACACAGAGCAGTTGTGAGTCGTGAAGACTTGACTGAAGCCTTACCATCTCCTCAGAGTGGGGCAGTGCTGGATAGTCAGGGAGACATCTTTAGTTAAGTTTGTTTGGTTTAGTTCCAAAACACTTACTGAGTATATGCTATTGCTTAGATACTGTGCTAAACAATGGAGATTAGAGTAAATGATACTCACTATCCTTAAGATACAGTCTAGATGGGGAGAGACTGTAAAATAATGTGATAAATGCTTGTTAGAGCCCAGGTTGCCATGGGAGTACACAATGGGGCACTTAAGCCTGTGGTGAGGGTAGGGAGAGTCAAGGAAGACTTCCCTCTGATAAAATAGAGGAGTGAATAGATGAGCCTTCTCCTGGATCACAGCTGAATGTCAATTGGTCTGGGTTGAGAAAATCTCAAGCCCTGATTTTTTGAATAAGGTGATTTCAGATTGCTAGAGCCCCCCAAGTGCCTAGAAAAAGCAACTGGACATCCTTTCAGAAGAATGTAAAATTATCCTAAGCCTCAAATGATTTCTACAGTAATTTTTCAAATGCAGTGTCCTACACAATTAAAGACAACTAGAGATGAGGAAACAAGACAGCATGAACACAAACTAGAAGAAAGAACAAGATCAGAATCAAAAAGAGTAACAAATCTCAAGCAAAGTTAATGAAAAGAATCTAAGCTAGGCACATTAAAATAAGTCTGTAGAAAGTCAAAGAAAAAGAATATTAAAGATACAAGAGAAAAAAAGATTATTTTTAAAGAAGCAACAGACAGCTGACTTCTCACAACAGTGGAAACCAGAAAACAGTGTATCTTCAAAGTGCGAAAGAAAACTGCTCACCTAAAATACTACATCCAGCTAAAATATCCTTCAAGAGTAAACATGAGAAGACATTTTTAGAGAAAAGAAAAAGTGATTTATACACCAGCAGAAACACTATATATATTTTTCTTTTTTTTTTTTTTCTTTTCTGAGACAGGGTCTCACTTTGTCACACAGGCTGGAGTGTAGTGGTGCAATCATGGCTCACTGCAGCCTTATGTCCCTGGGCTCAAGTGATCCTCCCACTTCAGCCTCCTGAGTAACTGACCACAGGCATACCCACACCACCACGCCAGCTAATTTTTGCATATTTTTTTAGAGATAGGTTTTTGCCATGTTGCTCAGGCTGGTTTCTAACTCCTGGGCTCAAGTGATCCACCCATCTTAGCTTCCCAAAGTGCCAGGATTACAGGTGTGAGTCACTGCACCCAGCCTTGTGTCACTGTACCCAGCCTTGTATTAGTTTTCTATTTCTGCATAACAAATTACTACCAGTTTTGCAGCTTAAAATAACATCCATTTATCATCTCACAGTTCTTTAGATCAGAAATTTAGGCAGGTTGTAAAAAAACATTACCAAAAAGGAAAAAGAAGTACAGGCAAGGATCAACTATGTCTTCCACTCAGAGTATCACAAGGCTAAAATCAGCATGTTAACTGAAACTGGAGTCTCATATGAGGCCCAAAGCATCTTTCAAGCTCAGGTGGTGGAAAGTGGTGTTAAAAAAAAAAAAAAAGCAATTGGGCCATGTGTGGTGGCTCACACGTATATCCCAGCACTGTGGGAGGCTGAGACAGGTGGACTGATGAAACTCAGGAGTTTGAGACCAGCCCGGCCAACATGGCAAAACCCTGTCTCTACAAAAAATATAAAAATTGGCCAGTTGTGTTGACACACACCTGTGGTCCCAGCTATTTGGGAGGCTGAAGTTGGAGGATGGCTTGAGCCCGGGAGATTGAGGCTGCAGTGAGCTGTAATTGTACCACTGTACTCCAGCCTGGGCAACATTGTGAGACCCTGTTTCAAAAAAAAAAAAAAAGTCCAAGGTTTGAAATCATATAAAGTTTATTGACTGGTATAATGCAGTTACACTGGCAGGGGTGGTGGTGGAGAGGGGGGGAGATTTTAAAAGCCACATTTATTTTGAAATTAAAACACTTCTAGTCATGCCTGCAATCCCAGCATTTTGGGAGGTCAAAGTGGATGGATTACCTGAGGTTAGGAGTTCGAGACCAGCCTGGCCAACATGGCAAAACCCTGTCTCTACTAAACATACAAAAATTAGCCGGGCATGGTGGTTACAGGTACCTGTAATCTCAGCTGGTCAGGAGGCTGAGGTTGTAGAATTTCTTGAACCTGGGAGCTGGAGGTTGCAAGTGAACTGAGATCACATCACTGCACCCCAGCCTGGGCGACAGAGTGAGACTCTGTCTCAAAAAATAAAATAAAAAAAAAAAGCACTTCTAGGCCAGGTGCAGTGGCTCATGCATGTAATCCCAGCGCTTTGGGAAGCTTAAGGTAGGAAGACTGCTTGACGCCCAGAGTTCTGAGATCAGGCTGGGCAACATAGACCCTTCTCTGTACAAAATATTTAAAAACTACCTGGGTGTGGTAGTACACACCTTTAGCTCTAGCTACTCGAGAAGCTGAGACAGGAAGATTGCTTGAGCCCAGAAGTTTGGGGCTGCAGTGAGCTGTGATGGCGCAACTGCACTACAGCCTAAGTGACAGAGCAAGAGCCTATCTCAAATAGGCAGGGTGCAGTGGTTCACGCCTGTAATGCCAGCACTTTGGGAGGCCAAGGTGGGTGAATCACCTGAGGTCAAGAGTTTGAGACCAGCATTGACCACTATGGCAAAACCTCATCTCTACTAAAAATATAAAAATTAGCCGGGCATGGTAGCACGAACCTGTAGTCCCAGATACTCAGGAGGCTGAGACAGCTGAATTGCTTGAACCCAGGAGGCGGAGGTTCCAGTGAGCCGAGATCACGCCACCACTCCAGCCTGGGTGACAGAGCGAGACTCTATCTCAAAAATAAAATTAAATAACATGTAGGTCAAATAAGATACCACAAAGGAAATGTAAAAATGATTTTGAACTGAATGTTAACAAAATTTCTATGTATCAATGCTTATGGGGTACAACTAACACAGAGTAATGTATATCCTTAAATGCATATATCTTAAGAAAGATGGAAAATTAATGAGCTGAGATTGAATTTCAAAAAGCTAGAAAAATAAGATATGGGTTACTATATTATTATTCACAAAGATTCAAGGGATACCATATTATTATTCACAAAGATTCACTGCCCATCTCTGGGCATTGGTATTAGGCTGAGCCATATTTCTTGCTCTGGTCAGTTAAATGTGTACAGAAATGTTATGTGTCACAACTAGGCAGAAGTTTTAAGAATCAACATATGGTTCACCATATTATCTCTTTCCTTCTGCCATAATAATTGTCAGTGTTTTAAATATTGGCTGGTTTGCTAGCTTGAGCTCCAGAATGAAGACAATGTGGAGAAGAACCCAGCCCACTGGATGGAACAGGTGGCACGAGTGAGAAACTAAGTTGGTGAAAGTCCTGGGATTTTGGGGGGAGTTTTTTACTATGTATCATAACCTAGCCTTTCCCTACTGTTATAGAAGTACAGAAGAAACTTAAATACAATAAGATAAATGAAATAATTAAGGTAACAAAATTAATGAAGTGGAAAGCAACATGTAATAGAGAGGATCGATATACACAAAAGCTGGTTCTTTTAAAAAAAAGTACTAAAATTTATAAATCTCTGGCAAATTATCAAGAAAAATTTTAAAAAGAGACAATGCACAAATAACCAATACCAGTAATGAAAATTCAGATAGCAGTATAAATTCTACAAACACCTAAAAGATAAGCAGATTTTATAATTACCTTCACGCCTAAAATGTAAAAAGCTAGATGAAATGTATTTGTAGGAAAAAAAAATTTACCAAAAATTGACCAAAAAAAAAAAAAAAAAAAATTTGAAATCTCTAATATTTTTTTTTTTTTTTTTTTTTGGGACGGAGTTTCGCTCTTGTTACCCAGGCTGGAGTGCAATGGCGCGATCTCGGCTCACTGCAACCTCCGCCTCCTGGGTTCAGGCAATTCTCCTGCCTCAGCCTCCTGAGTAGCTGGGATTACAGGCACGCACCACCATGCCCAGCTAATTTTTTGTATTTTTAGTAGAGATGGGGTTTCACCGTGTTGACCAGGTTGGTCTCGATCTCTTGACCTCGTGATCCACTCGCCTCGGCCTCCCAAAGTGCTGGGATTACAGGCTTGAGCCACCGCGCCCGGCTTAAGTCCTATAATTTTTAAAGGAATCAAATCAGTATTTTTTTAAGCCTTCCCATAAATAGCTAACAGAAAAATAATGCTTTATACAAACCCTTTGGAGAAAAGAAAAAAAGTTATATACCCTCCAATTCATTTACAAAGCTATCATAATTTTGATAACCAAAAGCCAATAAAGACAGTTCCAGATGAGAAAATTTAGCCATATCTCATGAACATGGATACCAGAATTCTAAACAAAACACCTTATTAGCAAATCAAATCAATATATAAGAAGGAAAATACATATTGATCAATGGGGTAGACCGAATAATAGCCCCCAAAGATGTTTATATCCTAATCCCTGAAATCTATGAATGTTACTTATTTAGGAGTGCAGTGGTGCAATCATGGCTCACTGCAGCTTTCAGTTGTAGCTTGGAATATAGGCATATGCCACCATGCCCTAGCTAATTAAAACTTTTTTAAAATAGAGACAGGGTCTGGCTATATTGCCCAGGCTAGTCTCGAACTCCTGGCCTAAAGTGATCCCCTCACATCAGCCTCTGAAAGTGCTGGGCTTACAGCCATTAGCCACCATGCCCAGACTGAATGTTATTTTACTTGGCAAAAAGGACTTTGCAGACGTGATTAAATTGAGGACCTTGGGATGGGGAGATTATCTTGGATGATCTTCATGGCCCAATATAATCACAAGAGTCTTTCTAAGAGGGAAACAGCAGGATTAGAATCAGAGAGTAGGTGCCCATGGAAGCAGAGGTTGGAGTGATGAGCTTTGAAGATGGAGGAAGGGGCCACCAGCCAAGGAATGCAGTTGGCCTCTAGAACTGATGTTCCCTTTTCATGTTTCTAGAGACCAACTGGTTCTTTGGGAAAAAAAATAATAAAATTGATAAATCCCTGACAAATTATCAGTAGTAGATTTCAGAAGAAATGCAGCTCTGCCAACACCTTGAGTTAGTCCATAAGACCCACTTCGGACTTCTGCCCTCAGGAATTGTAAGATAATGAATGCATGTTTTTCAAAGCCATTTAAATGTGTGCTAATTTGTTACAGAAGCAATAGGAAATTAATACAACTAAGTTGATTCTAGAAATGTGAGGATGGTTTAACCTTTGAAAATCCAAGTATTGGCCGGGTGCAGTGGCTCACGCCTGTAATCCTAGCACTTTGGGAGGCCGAGGTGGGTGGATCACCTGAGGTCAGGAGTTCAAGACCAGCCTGGCCATCATGGTGAAACCCCATCTTTAAAAAAAAAAAAAAAATCCAAGTATTTCACCATATTAATAGATTTAAGGGAGAAAAATCTATGACAATCTCAGTACGTGCAGAAAAGTATTCATAAAATTTAGTTTCAATCATAATGTTTTTTAAAAAATCCCTTAACAAACAAGGAATAGAAAAAACTTCCTAAATCTGAGAAAGGATATCAGAAAGCAATGTAGGGCTTCTGGGATTCTTTTTTTTGAGACAGAGTCTTTGCTTCTCACCCAGGCTGGAGTGCAGTGGCAGGATCTCCGCTCACTGCAACCTCTGTCTCCTGGGTTCAAGTAATTCCTGTGCCTCCGCCTCCCATGTAGCTGGAATTACAGGTGCCCCCCACTACACTTAGCTAATTTTTGTATTTTCAGTAAATACAGGGTTTCACCATGTTGACCAGGCTGGTCTCGAACTCCTGACCTCAGGTGATCCACCTACCTTGGCCTTCCAAAGTACTGGGATTACAGGCATGACCCATCGTGCCCAGCCTGAAACCTTATTTCTTGACTCTAGAGTTTGCGGTATAATAATTATGTCTATGCACTTTCCTTTGTGTTATTTTTCACAACAAAAATGTTTTTAAAAAGACAGGAGAAAGAGAGAAAGAGAAAGAAAGATTTAGAAGCAGATGGAGGCCAGGCACAGTGGCTCACACCTATAATACCAGCACTTTGGAAGGCTAAGACAGGTTGATCACCTGAGGTTAGGAGTTCGAGACCAGCTTGGCCAACAAGGTGAAACCCTGTCTCTATTAAAAATACAAAACTTAGCCAAGCACAGTGGCACATACCTGTAGTCCCAGCTACTCAGGAGGCTGAGGCAAGAGAATCACTTTGAACCCAGGAAGCAGAGGTTGCAGCAAGCCAAGATCATGCCACTGCACTCCAGCCTTGGTGACAGAGTGAGACTCCATCTCAAAAAAAGAAAAAAGAGAAGAAAGAAAGAAAAAAAAAAGACAAAACTATGTTTTAAGATTCAAAACTGCTGTAATATCTGAGTGGCCACTCAAGGCTAGCCTTACGAGTGGTGGGACTTAAAACTAGACCAGCTAAGCTGAGCTGAAAGACTCTGAACCCTTGTGAGTTGGGATGGCCTCTCCCTTATGATGGCAGTGGCTGGGCAGAGAACCAGCACTGGGCAAGATGTAGAAATCATGGGCTCCTGCTCTGGAGAGGGGCCCATTGTAGCAGTCTTGCAAAATGACACAGAAGCCACTAACGAGAATTAGGAGTCACCTGGGATCCTGAGGAACAGAAGGGACTGAGATGGTGGGAGGGAGGGCAGTGCATGGAGAGGTATTGGTATCTCAATCATGAAGTGGGTGGTTGGGGATAAAAAAACACCCAGAGCTCTCATCTCCCAAGTGTGGGAAAATCTTCAAATTCTGAGATTCTAAAATTATATAACAAATAATTACTGAGTGCCTACCATGCACAAGCACAAAGAATTCATGATTTTGAAGCTTGCCTTTGTAGGACTTCATCTCTTAGCCTAATGATTACATGCAGTTTTTCTGGCAGCTATCAAGCGGAAAGACCATATAGCCAGCTGCTGGCAGAGTTTTAATGTCAACATTCTGGGAGGGCTGGTTCAGCATTAAAATTAAGTAAGACATAAGTTGCCATGGGCAAGATACACTCTGAGTCAGTGATCGTGCTAATGAGTAAAAGTTGATGTCTGAATGTAAGGATCCTGGGCCATGCACATGACGTTTCTGCTCTACATCACATATACTGATGATCTGAGTGAATGCAATTACTGTTGATCATGAAGCAAACGTTTAATTCATATGCAAATTTAGGATTTCTAGGGTGATAGCAAGGTGAATTGTCATAAAAGGTAGAGCACTGGTCAGAAACCCAGCATGTGCTGGAAACACATGGGCTCTAGGGGACCCCAAATGGCAAGTATGAAAGAAGCAGTCTGAGTGGAAGGTGGAGAGGACATCTCATTAGGCTTGGTGCTCCACTTTGGGATGGCTGGGAGAACTTGGTGACCTCCAGCCCAATTGCTCACAGCGCCTGAGAAGAGTTGGTCACTAGAAGGCTGAAGTCTTGTCCCTGCTGGGAAAGAGCTGTGAAGGGGCAGGCATGTGTTGAGGCACAGCTCATTACAAATGTGAGCCATGAAGACTGTTTCTCCCTACACTCCTTCATTCTGAGCCCAGTTCAAGGCTGCAGTGAGCTATGATACTATTGTATCATAATTCCTTGCCCAGTCCTACTCAAGTCCCGTCATTGGAAGAGCTGCTTTAAAATAAACTCTTTCTTACCACTGAGCTTAAGCAAAAAAATAAAAATATTTAAAAAAAAAACAGATGCCAATAGTTCATAACTATTCCAACTTTGCCCTCCCTATTCCAGATAGTGCTATGACTCTGTCAGGGTAGTGTTCTCCCTTCCTACCATGAGAGCAAGCTAAGCTTTGCGTTATCACAAAAAGTGTCTTGATGGTATTTTCACGGAGCCAGCATTCAATTATTGAGGCCCACGGTGATCCAACTGAGACCTCCTCAACACTGCAGTCCAAGACCCCTGACTCAGTCAAAGGTGATCCTCTGCGGCTCTTAAGCTTCCTGCTTGAAGTTCTTTCAGACTGAAACAATGAGAGATGCAAGTCTTGTATTTGACCCAAGCTCCAGTTTTTTAAATTTTTCATTTAGGTGTGATGGCTCACGCCTATAATCCTAGAGATTAGGGAGGCCAAGGTGGGAGGATTGCTAGTGGTCAGGAGTTTGAGACCAGCCTGGGCAAAATAGAAAGATTCAGTCTCTAAAAAAATTAGAAAACAGCTGGGTGTGGTGGCATGTGCTGTAGTCCCAGCTACTTGGGAGGCTGAGACCAGAGGATGGCTTAAGCCTAGGAGTTCAAGGCTGCAGTGAACTATGATTGCACTACAGCACTTCAGCTCAGGTGACAGAGCAAGACCCTATCTCTAAAAACATAAAAAGTAGCAAGAAATAAATATATCTTTTTATTTAGCTTCCCAAATACTCAGCCTATTTTCTCTTCTACCAATAAAGAACCCTTTATCTGACCATATTTGAAAATCTTTTCTCCTTGGTGGATATCTGCCTTATTATTAACAATGCTACTACTTGTCTGTGTCCATCCTTGTCATTTTTTGTTGTGCATCTATAAGAGGAAAGTTTTTAGTGAAGAGGAGAGGTGTAGGTCTCAGTAAATCTGTCCCTTAGCCGGCCCAGGGACAAATTCTGTCTCTGATCAAAACTTTATTAGAACTTTCCTCAGATGCGTCTTATTTTGACTTTAAGAGTTTGGTTCAGGACAATCTCTCCAGAGCCTCTGTCTGCTGGGAACTGTGAATTCATCACGGTTACAGTTGGAAAAGGTCTAGCTATGAGGCTGGGGGGTCCTGAGCCACAGGATGCACAAGCAACTGTCAGCTCACCATTCACAGACGCTCATGGGTCTGTCTCAGTATCAACCTGTCTATGGCTTATTCAAGCCAGACTTCTGCTTCTTGCATGTATTTATGCTGTTACTCAAATGTGTACACTTATCTTTCTAGGTAGCATCATCATTTCACCAAGGATAATTTAGAATTATGGTAGCCTAGCCGCTATGAGGAATTTCTGATATGAACAAAAGTATTCACTTTAGAATGCAAAGTGAACACAATTCCAGACATCCAATGGTCTTCGTTTTTCATTAGCATAAGCAAACATACAAAAGAAAATTCTTTTTTTTTTTTTTTTTTTTTAGATAGGATCTCACTCTGTCACTCTGTCACCCAGGCTGGAGTGCAGTGGCATGATTTCAGTTCACTGCAACCTCTGCCTCCCGGGCTCAAGTGATCCTCCCACCTTGCCCTTTAAGTAGCTGGGACCACAGGCAACCTCCCACCATGCCTGGCTAATTTTTGTATTTTTTGTAGAGATGGGGTTTTGCCATATTGCCCAGGCTGGTTTCAAACTCCTGAGCTCAAGCGATCCGCCCATGTTGGCCTCCCAAAGTGCTGGGATTACAGGAGTGAGCCACCATACCCAGCCCCAGAAATTCCTTCCTTAACAGATTTCTTGGCGAAAGCAAAATAAAAAGCTGAACTACTTAACCCTATCTTTTAGACATCCCCTGCCACTATATCACAGCTCAAACCTATTTCTTTTCCCCCACCCTGTGCTCCTCCATCTCCCTCTGCCCTTTTCTCTCCCTCCAGCCCACTCCCCTTTCCTTCTGGCTGGCTAGGTACCCCGAAGCTCACTTAACTCTAACGTAAACCTCCTTCAGAATAGAAAAAAATTTCTATGGTGGATTTTAAGCCCCGTTTTTATTTTTAGCTGAAAGCCATAAGACTCTTCAAGGCCTAAACGGGACTTCAAAGTGTTTTAGGAACATATAATCCAGAGAAGCCATATTTATAGCAATTCATTTATATGCCAATAGGAGCCTCAGATGCAAAACATTTGATGAAAAAGTCAGAATGGAAAGCCTCCCCAATGATGATTTTTTTTTTTTTTTTTAGGGTCTCACTAGATTGCCCAGGCTGGTCTTGAACTCCTGGACTCAAGTGATTCTCCCACCTCCGTCTCCCAAAGTGTTAGGATTACCGGCATGAGCTGCCATGCCTGGCCCAACGGTGATTTCAAAGACCATGGATTGCATAGGAAGCTGAGGGGGTTTGGGGAAGCTGCGAATGTTAGTCAGGGTCTTTTGGAGGCTATCTGCTGTCTTCCTTATGAAAATGTGCTCTGATTAGTTCTTTGTCAAGAGAGAAGTCTGTTCAGCAGGTCATGGACTGAAAAAAAGTACAGATACATATGTGTGTGTGTGTGTGTGTGTGTGTGTGTGTGTGTGTGTGTGTGTAAAAGAGAGAAGTCCAATGGAGACTTCAGGCTAGGACCGTTAGTATCTAGTGGCAGAATTCTGGAGCAGATATTGAAGCGGATGTGGTGTGGCTCTCTTCTCTTTTTGTGAATGGCCTTAAGCCAGAAATAGGGGATTTATTATGTAAGCAAAAACGAGAATGGGAAACACCCCATGGCCAGATCTCCAAAACCTCCTTGAACATTTTGAAGGAGTGCTAGAACTAAGAAACTAAAGAAAAGGAAAAAAGCAAAAAACAAGTCACCAATGAAGGTGTTCAATTCCCCATTCTGCTTTTAAACCCACAAGGAAACGTTTCTCTGAAACATAAAAGACAACCTTACAAACTTTTGATGGATATAGGCAAAAAATATCAATCTTGATCACTATTACACAACCAGAGGGCTGGGGTCTTGACCCTAATGGAAAAGAGTTGTGAAGGGGTCAGGCATGTGTTGAGGAATAGCTCATTATAAATATGAGCCATGAAGACTGTGTTCCTCCCCACACTACATATATGAGTACTGGTGGCCCCCTCAAAGAAACAAGCAGTGATTCCCTCTTCAGTTAGTTCCCTCGTGCCCTGCAACCTGGGGGCAGGGCTGGCAAAGGACTAGGAGAAAAGAGACAGGAAGGGAGGTCTTATATCTGCCAAGGTCACCTCCCCCTTATCAACCCTGCTGTTCACTCCCTGCCCCAGGGCTGACTCCCAGGAATGCCAGGCTGGGCAAATCACAGTGTGTTCTCAGGTCAACCTAATCCAACCTCACTCTCCAAGTGAAATCCGGTTCTGGTGACCATCAAAGGCTGTCAAAGGATAACAAAAAGCCAGCTTGAGGAGTTGACAGGAGTTTACAGGCTGCTTGAGTCAACTTTCCCTTCATCTACCTTCTGCCCTCGGGGGATTCAGAGCAGACCCCAGGTGCTCAGAGCAGCACCCACCGTTATGAAATCCAGCCTACCAAACAAGGACTTGAGCTGCATTTAGAACCCGGAGAGGAGGGCGTCCCCAGGGGAGCTGGGGGAGGGGAGCGGGAACAGGAAGACGACTGTCTTCAACTAATCACCCTGTGTGGCTCCATGTAAAAGGCCACGTGGGACTATGCACTAGGAGCCCCGGTTCTACTCTACATAAAAACCTTCCCACGGTCACAGTTGTCCAGAAACATGTAGGGCAGTGGTGAAGACCCCAGAGGGGGGACGTGGGGCACCTTCTAACACTTAGGAGTCTGCTCAAAAGCTTGCCCTGACCCTGCTGTCTTTTGGGTCTTCAGTCTGGACCATACAATATGTCACTTAAATGCAGGTGATTTTTTTGTTTTGAATCTTGCTGTGGCTTCTCCCGCACTGGTCTGTGAGCTGCTCCCGCCTTGGCTGCCC
Source organism: Sapajus apella (assembly GCF_009761245.1). Lineage (NCBI taxonomy): Eukaryota > Metazoa > Chordata > Mammalia > Primates > Cebidae > Sapajus > Sapajus apella. The sequence continues at coordinate 20,338,378 of NW_022436984.1, forward strand.
CCGCTCGACCCCGCCCCTAATCCTGTTAACTTCTGGGCATCCCACAGCGCGGGGCTGAACCCTGCTAAGCGCTCCGTAAAGCTTTGATCAGTCTTAGACCAGGATGAAGAAATAAATAAATGCCAAGTTGGTGAAACAGCCTAAAGCCTTTCAGAAATCCAGGGCAACAGAGATTCCACAGAGGACAGACCAACGGGTTAGTGTAGGGAAGTCAAGTTGGAAAGAGGAACTCTGCTAAAATAAGAAAATACAAATGCTCCCAGCAGAGGGGCGTCCAGAGAGTCGCGGCCTGGGAATGGGCCTGGGTCCTCGCGAGCATGCCGGGCCCGCGTCGCAAAAGGGCCGGGCGGGTGACGGCAGGCCAGCTCCCAGGAGGCTCGCCGTCTGGGTTGGGGCCCGTCTGCCGGCCTCCCCATTTTTGTGACGTGCCGGGGGCAGCAGCAGTGACGGGGCCAACACACAAAGCCGGGTAGTCGGGTGGGGGGTCTCCCAGGCCAAGAGCCCCGATGGGATGCGGAGGGGGCGGGAAGCGAGGCGCCCTCGGGCGCCCAGGCTCCGCGCAGGATTAAAGTGAGCTCGAACTCCGCGGCGGCTGGCAGCGGGCACCTGGGCCGCCGCGAGCGGCGGTTGTGCGCTAGGCTGCTGTGGCCGCGCTGGCAGCCAGCGAGGCGGGCTCGCCGCGGGCTTACCACGCCCCCGCGGGGGTGGAGCCGTGGCCAGGGGCGGGTTCGCAGCTGGCGGCGCCTGGGCCGGGGGCGGAGGCTGTGGCAGCAGCTGCAGCGGCGGCGGCGGCGGCAGCGCCAGGAGCTGCTGCAGCAGAGGCGGAGGTTGCTCCTGGACGCGTCCGGGCCGCGCAGCCGGAGCCACAGCCCGCAGGCGCCAGGCGGTGCGCTGGGTGCTGCTGCTGCAGCTGCTTGCCTGCCGCCGCCCGGGCCCCCGCTACCGCCGGGGCCCCTGCTACCTTCCGCGCCCCCGTCGACCCAGCCCGCGAGTGCGCCCCAGCCGGGACGCCGCCCCCGGCCGGGTCTCCACTTCTCGGCCGCACCTTCCATGACAGCGCCCGCGAGAAGATGGCTGCGAAGGGCGCGCACGGCTCCCACCTGAAGGTGGAAAGCGAGCTGGACCGCTGCCGCGCCGAGGGCCACTGGGACCGCATGCCGGAGCTGGTCCGGCAGCTGCAGACGCTGAGCATGCCCGGCAGCGGAGGCAGCAAGCGAGCCAGCCCGAGCGCCGCGTTCACCTCTCCAGATACCGGTGAGTGAGGGAAGGGGCTGGCTCGCCGGCAGCGAGCGCGCGAAACGCACCGCCTCTTCCAGGAAGCGCGCCCCGACAGTCTTCGGACTGCAACGGCCGCCTGCCCGCCCACCGTGCTGGTCTTAGGAGCAGCCAGGATAGTTAGGAAGGTCCTTCTGCCGCGAGAGGAAAATCACAGGCAGGTTGGGGGCTTAGGGGAAAAGAGAGAAATGGCTTTTGCTCTGCCTTTTAGGATCATGTGAGTTACTCCGTCTACCGTGAAACGGTGGTATCTGCACTTTATGAGATTGGTGCATGGGCTGGACTTTCCCCCCCCACCCCCCACCGCGGTCCGAGGGTGGGATGGCCCTAAACTTCATCAGGTGAAGTGTGTCTGTCTCTTCTTTGTCCATTTCTCGAAAGTAAAATTGAAAACGGAGCTCCGTCCACAGCAGACGGGCTAGGGTTTGATGGGCTTCAGGCTGGGGTGGTGGAGAAATGGGGAAGAGGCTTGGCAAGCCTCAGTTTCCTCATCTGTGGCTATCTCAGGACACATCCAGCTCTGGCAGTCGGTGGCTTTAGCAGTAGGGCTGGTTTGGCTGGGCCAGGCTCTTGTGCTGGGGCGGGAAAGCACCCTGATGTGGCAGCAGGGAACACCCCGCCCCAGTCTCTAACCTCAGATCCTGTTCCTGGGGCCTTCAGCTCACCCTCCCCGAGTCCTCTCTGTGGGCACAATCTCTTAGGAGGCTTTGTGGAAGGAGGCAAAGAATAAATGAATACAGATATAAAGAGTTTTTAAAGACTGCCCAGCCTGTGGAAGGCTCTGAGAGGGACAGATCATGATAATAATAGTAATAGCCAACACTTAATCTCGTGCTTCCTGTGTGCCTCACACTGTCCTGAGCACTTTAATCAACCCCAGGAACCAGGTACTCTGGTTTGTCCCACTTTACAGATAAGGAAACTGAGGCACAGAGCAACTAAATAACTTGACCATCTAGCCACTAATTAGTGGAACCAGGATTTGAGCTCAGGTTTCTGAGTATACCCTTTAAATCAGTTGCACTATTACCTCTCAAAGATGTACCCCACAAAATCCCTGCCCTTGAAGAGCTCCCACAGTGAATGGGGAGTCAAGAAAGTGATCAGAGGGCAATTGTTTATGGGGTTTTTTTATTATTATTATTGCCTTTTGGGTTTTTGTTTTGTTTGAGACAGGGTCTCTCTCTGTTACCCAGGCTGGAGTGTAATGGTGCAATCTCAGCTCACTGCAGCCTCAACTTCCTCAGCTCAAGCCATCCTTCCACCTCAGCCTCCCAAGTACCTGGGACTACAGATGCGGGCTACCATACCTGGCTAAGTTTTGTAGTTTTAGTAGAGACCGGGTTTCGACATGTTGCCCAGGCTGATATCCAACTGGGCTGAAGCATTCCACCCACCTAGGTCTCCCAAAGTGCTGGGATTACAGGTATGAGCCACTGTGCCTGGCCGCTTTCTCTATTTTTTAAATTCTTGTAGACAACCCTGTTAGGAGGGCAAGAGTTATTGTCCCCATTTTAGACATAGGGACACCAAGGCCCAGAGAGGTCACATAATGTGTATGCGGTAAAGCCTGTACTCAAGCCTGAGTCTCTGCCGCCAAGTCTCCTAATGTCAGAGTTGGGGACATGGAGCCTGGGCCAACTTAACCGTGGGAACTGGCCAGCATAAGGAAGGAGATGGAGGGTCAGCTGTATATCTCCTGCCAGTTTTGGGGTCTGTGAATGATTTTTCTCCCACTGTTAAATCCAGATACATTATCACAAAGCATGCACTCCCACTGGGACACAGTCATACACACATATGCACATACAGAAACACAAGGAAGGAAAACAAATGCCTCCCAAAGCCCATGCTTAGAACATTGTTTGTATTAACTGCTGTTTTGGTCCTTTCTCTCAGTGTTCCTTGATCACTCAAGCGATTGAAAGCTTGCTCTTTTTTAGGGTTTGATGCAGACCCTCCTGCAACCCAAAAGGAGATTCTTAACATCCCACCTGGCCTGTTAGACTCTTAGGAGTCAGTGACCTGAGGCTTCAACAGTTACAGAATTTGAGAGAAGTTCTGAGACCCATTTTACTGAGGACTTGAGGTCCAGTGGTATCTGATATTTCCTACAGAAACGAAAAGTAGCTCCCAGAAGGTAGATTCATGGGGATGGAAGGAGAGGATGAGCTGTGGGGCCTCTTTCTGATCTAGGGGGGCTGAAAGATAGGGGATGCTTCAGCAGAATAGTCCCCTGTACCCTTTTCCTGTCTGAGGTTGCTCTCGCCACCCGACCGGGGGAAGGTGCTTGCTACTGTCTTCTTGCTCACATCCGGTCTAGATTTGGTCAGGATGGAGCAGGGGAACCCCAGAGTTCTGCCTGCTGTGCTGGGGTTTGTTTATATAAAAACAAAGAGCCCATCTGAGTGGTTAAAAAACAATTTTATTATGAAGAATGTTCAAAACACAAAAGAAAATGAAAGAATGAGTCACATGTATCCATCAACGAACTTCAGTGATTATGAACTCATGAAGTCTTATCTGAGATATATTCAACCCATTTCTCCTCCACATTTCAGTTTTCAGTATGTATTTATTAAATAAGAACTCTGTTTTTTGTGTGTTTCTTTTGTTTTGTTTGTTTGTTTTAGAGACGGGAGCTAGCTCTTTTACCCAGACTGGAGTACAGTGGTACAATTATAGCTTACTACACACTTGAACTCCTGGGCTCAAGGGATCCTTCCACCTCAGCCTCCTGACTAGAAGGAAGGGCAGCCTGGGCAACAAAGTGAGATCCCATCTCTATTTTCCGCACCCAAAAAAAAGTTAACCAGGCATGGTGGCATGCATCTGTAGTCCAGCTGTTTGGGAGGCCAAGACAGGAGGATCACTTGAGGCCAGGAGTTTGAGACCAGCCCAGGCAACATACCCCAGGCACTCATCACCAAACCCAGCTAATTTTCAAATTTTTTATAGAGATGGGGTCTTGCTATATTGCCCAAGTTGGTCTCAAAGTCCTGGGCTCAAGCTGTTCTCCTACCTTGGCCTCCCAAAGTGTTGAGATTTCAGGCATGAGCCACCACACCCAGCAATAAGAACGCTTTTTAAAAACATAGCCACTGTACCATTATTACACCTTACAAAAATCTAACAATTACATTTTACAATTAGTTTATTAGAGTCAGGATATAAATTAGGCCACACATTGTACGTGTTTGTGAGGTTAGGTCTCTCCACCCCACCCAGCATTTTGTTATGAAAATTTCAAACATACTGCAAAGGACAAAAAAATTTGCAGTGAACACCTGTCTACCTATTAACCTTTTGCTGTGCTTGCTTTATTACGTATCTGTTCCTCTGCCCATCCAACTTGAGTCTCTCTTTTTTTCTTTTTTTCTTAGAGACAGGGTCTTATTGTGTCATAGCTCACTTTAGCATGAACTCAAGCGATCCTCCTGCCTCAGCCTCCTAAGTGGCTGGGACCACAGGTGTGTACGCCACCACACCAGTTAAATTTTCTTTTTTGAGATGGAGTCTCGCTCTGTCGCCAGGCTGGATTGCAGTGGCGTGATCTTGATCACTGCAACTTCCGCCTCCTGGGTTCAAGTGATTTCCTGCCTCAGCCTCTGAGTAGCTGGGACTACAGGCACGTGCCACCATGCCCAGCTAGTTTTTGTATTTTTAGTAGAGACGGGGTTTCACCATGTCAGCCAGGTTGTTCTCGATCTCTTAACCTCTGATCCACCTACCTCGGCCTCCCAAAGTGCTGGGATGGTAGGCATGAGCCACTGTGCTGGCTACCTGGTTAATTTTTTTATTTTTTGTAGAGATAGGATTACACTATGTGGCCCTAGGCTGATTTTGAACTCCTGGACTCAGGCAATCTTCCTGCCTTGGTCTCCCAAAGTGCTGGGATTACAGGTGTGAGCCACCGTGCCCGGCCTTTGGGTCTCTCTTAATCTGTAGTCACCACCACCCCACCCTCCCTTTTTTTTTAGCAGAATGATTTTTTTTTCTTAAGACTGGAAATTGTTTTCAACATTTCTTCAGTTTCAAGGGGTTTGTTCAAGGCAGATGGCTGCTTGCTAGTTTCAGCCTTTTCCTCCTGGCTATGGTTGGCAGGTCCCAGCCCTCTATTGTCCTGGGAGGTGTGCAGCTGCAGAAACCACTGTACCTCTGATTGCCCCAGTAGGGAAGGGCCTGGTCTGAATCCTGGCCTGGCTGGCTAGAACCATGTTTCCTGACTGTGAATGGGCGAGTTGTGGAGTGGGGATGACTGTCATCCAAACATGGGGTCTTGAAGGGTGTCCTTGTGACCTGGCCCTCTTGGAGAGTCCTGGAGGGGATGTGAGCTGAGAGGGCTGTAAGGAAGGTAGGCAGGCACTGAGGCCTTCCAAACACGATTGTGTTGGGAGACTGGGTGGCCAGTAAGTGGGGCTTTGGAGCTCTGCTGAGGTCAGGGTGCTGAGCAGGGCCAAAGAATCAGCACCCAGAGTCGGATTCACTATTGGTCTGATGGAAAAGTCTTCTTAAATGCCCCTGGGCAGAGGAAAGCTGCAGCACTTCACCAGAAGTAGGATAGGGAGTTGGTTTTGGACAACAGGATGATAAAAAGCAACTTGTTTTGCCTTTGGAAGGACAGAGAAGCCTTTATCCACCTGAATTCTTCTTCTTTTTTAATTTTCTAGAGATGGCGTCTTGCCCTGCTGCCTACGCTGGAGTGCAGTGGCGCAATCATGGCTCCTTACAGTGCTGAACTCCTGGGCTCAAGCCATCCTCCCACCTCATCCTCCCAAGTAGCTAGGACTCTAGGCGTGTACCTCCAAGCCCGGCTAACTTTTTTTTTGTTTAGCGACAGAATCTTACTATGTTGACCAGGCTGGTCCCTAACTCCTGGTTTCAATCAGTCCTACCACCTCGGCCTCCCAAAGTGCTGGGATTACAGGCATAAGCCACCACACCAAGCCTGAATTCTTGCTTAACAACTAAGTCCAGAACTTCTAATTCTGAAACATCCTTCGGTTCCATGGACTGGACAGTTGAAAATAGCTGGATGGAAAGAAGAGAGGAAGGGAAGAGAGAGGTAGGGCAGGGAGAAGGAGAGTTGAGCAAAGGAGGAAAAGAAAGTGAACTTCTGCTGCCTATTGAGTGTCTGGTAAACAAACACAAATAGACTGAGTTGGGGGTGCAAAGGGCAGGCAGAAAGCCTCCTGAGAAGGACCTGAAGTGTCAGTCAACAAAATAGCCTGAAAGTCACGGGTATATGAAGGTGAGGACAGTTCTTATCTCTGTCCTTGGATTTACAACTAGCTTTTAACGTACTCTTTTCAGTTGTTAGGACTGTTGTTTATTTTGAAATTACCAGCAGCTCTGCTCTGCATGGGATGCAGGAGAGACAGGGCATTTTTTGGCTGTGTTTTGTTTTATTATTATTACTGGCTGTGACCCTAATAATATTGCATATCTTTATTATCATCTATAAAACAGGGATAATATCCACCTTTCAGGGCTGTACAGATGAAATGATGCTATATTAAAAAGTGTCTGGTACATACTAAGCCCTCAACAAATATTAGTGCCTCTTTCGTAGTCAGTTACTCTTATGGTTTACAGATTTGTGGTGAAAGATCAATTTTGTTTTGTTTAAATTCCCAATCTGGCCAGGTACAGTGGCTTATGCCTGTGATCCCAGCATTTCGGGAGGCTGAGGCGGGCAGATCACTAGAGCTCAGGAGCTCAAGACCAGACCAAAAAATTAGCTGGGCTTGGTAGAGTGTGCCTGTAGTCCCAGCTACCCAGGAGGCTGAGGCAGGAGAATCACTTGAACCTAGGAGGTGGAGGTTGCAGTGAGCTGAGATCGTGCCACTGCACTCCAGCCTGGAGTGCAGAGACCTGTCTCAAAATAAAATAAATGCCCAATCCGTTATGCTCTGATACTTCCATAAAGTATAATAAAAATGAATTACTAGAAAAATGAAAGAAAATACGCAAAGAACTACCTCCCAACTTTTTATTATTAGATTTTGACAGATTTAAAATTACTCTGTAAAATTTCTAAACATGTACTCTTAAGTTCTGCTCTCATCTCTTTGGGATTGGATCACAAGCATTGAGAGAGCCACAGCAGGCCGTGGGCAGCCACACACTTGGAGCAGCCTGGGTCCAAAGGGGCACACTCTGGGGAGGAAGCTGGTTTCTCTTGGCATGAAAAGCACTCAACCAAGGAGCTCACTCAAGTGGGGAACTCTGGTCCGGGCAGGTGGATGGCAGAGCTGCACAGGATGGTCACCAATGGCATGGTGCCCCTATGATGCTGTCTGGTGGCATGGTGGCCCAACAGCGCGGTGGTGGGCTGTGGGCTGGGTGCAGTGTCCGTGAGCCCTGCCAGTGTGCAAAGAAAGGGGGGCAATGGGTCAGGGACCAGCTGGGGGTGGGGCTAACATCCTGAGGGACGTGTCTCCCTCTTTAGGCTCCGGCTTCAAACGCCACCCCTGGCTAAATTACAGATGCAAAGCAGATTAGAAGTTGGGAGCAACTTTCCCCGAGGCTCAGGGCTCTGGAATGCCGCTCTGACTGACTGGGTCTAGGGAAAGGTGCAAAAATAATTTTGATGTATGTTGCCAAATTACCCTAAAGTCTTTATAGTCGGATGTGGGCAAACTATAGTCTTTATAGTCTAAGGCAGACTATAACTTAGTAGTCTGCCGGCAATGGGTGATAGTTTGAACCAGTAGTTTTTTGACCATTTCCTCAAAATGTTAATTTTAAAAGTCATAAGGTAGGTAGCAAAGGATCCCATAATAGGTGCTTTCAGAACAAAACCTCCTGTGACGGCATTCTTGGGATTCTGGATTTTAGAGCTGTTCTTTGTGGGGAATCTCCTTTATGGTGAGAGATTCTTCTTCAGAGGCATGAAGTGTTTTGTGTTTTTCTAAAGACGGGGTCTTTCTATGTTGCCCAGGCTGGTCTTGAACTCCTGGGCTCAAGTGATGCTCCCATCTTAGCCTCCCCAGAAGCTGGGACTGCAAGCGTGCACCGCTGTGCCCAGCTAAGGAATGCAGTTTTGGACCTGTGGCTCTGAGATGTGAGCAAACTGTGGTATCCTGAGAGTGAGGAGGGAATGGCAGCCCTATAGACCTGAGAACACCATACTGGTAGCAAAAAGAGTACCTTGAGAAAGATGGCACCAAGCAGGCATTCCTCGGGACATATTTGGATTGGCACTTAACTCTTGAGCCTGATGTCTTCCTCTTGGGGGAGTTGAGAGGATCCGAATCACTCAACAGGTATTTACTGGGTCCCTTTATTGAATGGTGGGCCTTCTCCTCTCCCCAGTAGCTGGGAGGGGCAATGAGCACATCCACGCAAGAACCATGGTGAAACCACCCTTGACTGAGCACCCACCTCCTGTGCTCGAGCCGCCTCTGCTGTAGGTAGCAGGAATCTGGTGGTCACAAAATGAGCTTTCAGTGTGGTAGGGGGAGGTAGCAAATAAACCAAGCAGTATATTATTTTTATTTTTTGAGGCAGTCTTACTTTATTGCCCAGGCTGGAGTTCAGTGGTACGATCTCAACTCACTGTAACATCTGCCTCCTGAGTTTAAGCAGTTCTGCCTCAGCCTCCGAGTAGCTGGGATTACAGGTGCCCATCACCATGCCCAGCTAATTTTTGCATTTTTAGTAGAGACAGGGTTTTGACATGTTGACCAGGCTGGTCTCAAACTCCTGACCTCAAGCAATTGCCTGTCCTGGGCTCGCAAAGTGCTGGGATTATAGGTGTGAGTCACTGCGCTCGCTAAACCAAGCAGTATAAAACCACCTACCGGGAGATGGGGGATGCAAATGAGCTACCATATGTGAGAGACCTCCAGAAAGTGCAGGTATTAAACATGTTCAAGGATTTGCCTTGGCACAGAAGTAGACCTGCTTCCCACCTAACTCTGTTATGGCTGCTGTGTTATCCCTGAGTTATCTCAAATTACCTTAAAAACGGGGATGGTGCAGTGGTTGATGCCCATAATCGCAGCACTCTGGGAGGCTGAGTCAGGAGGGCCACTTGAGCCTGGGAGTGCCATGTGGTTTTTGTTTTTTTTTTTTAAACTTAAAAATGGAGAAAACTGGCCAGGCACGGTGGCTCACACCTGTAATCCCAGCACTTTGGGAGCCTGAGGCATGTGGATCACCTGAGGTCAGCAGTTCAAGACCAGCCTGATCAACACGATGAAACCCTACCTCTACTAAAAAGACAAAATTAGCCAGGCTTGGTGGTGCATGCCTATAATCCCACCTACTCGGGAGGCTGAGTCAGGAGAATCACTTGTACCTGGGAGGCAGAGGTTGCAGTAAGCCGAGATCATGCCATTGCACCCTAGCCTGGGCAACAAGAGCAAAACTCCATCTCAGAAAAAAAATGGAGAAAATCAATTACTGTTATGTAAAAATTAGGAGCATGTAAAAGTACATTATTAAGCCACTTCATATATTTTTCTTCTTCAGTCGTGAGGAGAACTCTTTCTTGGTTTAAGAACTTATTATCCACAGCACGGCATACGTATGACTGTCCCTTATTTTAAATTCCAAAATTCTGGGAATTTGTCCCCAAGTCCTGGGAACTCTGCCTTCCCAACCATTAAACTACAGCAGAAAACAAACCCAAAGGGGCAACTTGTATTGTGACCATAGTAGAATGTCTGTGTCTTTTATTTAAAGGCTGTTTAAATTTATGGAAAATGTGCATTTATTTTCTCAGACCTGAGCCATTCATGTGCTGGGTAGGGGTGGTTGGGTAGGTCCAGGATTGTGCACCCGCCTCCATATCCACCTTGTTCAGAGGATTGCTGCTCTGATCCCTACTTTGCTTTTCAGACGACTTTGGGAAATTGCTGCTGGCCGAGGCCCTCCTGGAGCGGTGTTTGAAGGAGAACCACGCCAAAATAAAAGACTCCATCCCTTTGCTGGAGAAGAATGAACCGAAGATGAGTGAAGCCAAAAATTATCTGAGCAGTATCCTTAACCATGGGAGGCTCTCGGTAAGTCATCGGCCTTTGAGCCTGAGACCTCCTCTCCTGGTCTGTCTTGCTTCCCATCTGCTGTCCAGTCCTCCCTCAGTCATTTGGTCACCTGAGCAACAAGTCTCTTACAGACTGCCTTTGCACTTACAGCAGCCACTGGCTACACATGGAGTATGGCTAGTCCACATTGAGATGTGCTGTAAGTATAAAGCATACATGAGGTTTCTAAGACTTAGTACAAAACAAAGAATGTAAAAAACAGTAACTTTCTATGTTGGTTACATGTTCAAATGGTGTATTTTGGATATATTGGGTTAAAACATGTTATTAAAATTAATTTCACCTTTTACTTTTTTCAGTGTGACTAAAAAAAAATCTTACTAGAAATTTTTAAATTACACATGTGGTTCACATTTGTGGCTTTCATTATATTTCTGTTGGACAGTGCTTGGTTGACTTAATATGTGCCTGGCCCTTTGGGCTCCTTGGGTCAGGGGCAGGAAATAAAAACTGAGGTTTTATTTCCCTGAGAGCCCCCGACCCAAGGAGCCCAAAGGGCCAGGCACATATTAAGAGCTCCATAACTGGTGAAGCCCGTTTAAGTCCACGTGCATTTATCAAGCACCTACTGAGTGCAAGACACTGAAGGGAGGTAGAGGACCCACATCTTCATCCCAGAAGGAGCCTAGTCACAACTTTCTCTGGACTTTGCTGCTCAAAATGTGGTCCACCCACCAGCATGGGAATCATCAGGGAGCTGGTTAGAAATGCAACGAAGGATTAGAATCTGCATTTTAACAAGCTCTCCTGGTGATTCCTGTGTGCATCCAAGTTTGAGGCTGTGGCTGTTCTAGATTACGATATATCCTGAGCTATAACAGGGGCATAGGTGTGTCATTAGAAACTCAAGGAGGAGGGGGAGGGGGTAAAAAAAAAAAAACGAAACTCAAAGAAGAAGTGATCTTTCTTTCTCTTTCTTTCTTTCTCTCCTCTCTTTCTTTCTTTTTTTTCTTGTCTTTCTTGTCTTTCTTCCTGTCATCCTTTCTTCCTTTCCCTTCTTTCCCTTTTCTTTCTTTTCTTTCTTTCTTTCTTTCTTTCTTCTTTCAATGTGTTACCCAGGCTGATCTCCAATTCCTGGGTTCAAGCAATCCTCCTGCTTCAGCCTCCCAGAGTGTTGGGGTTATAGGCATGAGGCACTGCGCCCAACTGATTTTTCAAGAGATATTCTGAAGTAATATATTCACTTCCTTAAACCTTTTATGCCAACTACTGTGTGCAAGGCATTGTGTGGTGCACTCTGAGGGCAATCAAGGTGAATCTAGCATGTCTTAGGGCAATCAAGACAAATCTAGCAGGTCCCTTAGAAAGATAAGTCCTATCAGCAAATAAATAGCCTTCCTCCAAGGTGGACCATGATAGGAGTGGCATCCATGAGGAAGCAAGTCTGAGAGGTATGTTCTTTGGGGGAAAGCAGAGAGCAGACTCTGAATTGGATCCTTCTGGGGCTGGATCTAAACAGGTTGGAGGACATAGAGATATGGCTGAGCATTTCAAGCTAAGGAAGCAGTGTGTAACCTCAGGATTCCTCTTATGAAGAATCTCATTAAAGTTGGTTAGCAGGAACAAATGGGACTGGTGGGCAGTTAGATTGTAACGGTACTTTGGGGCTAGTAAGAGTGGACTGGAGCACCAGGCCGGGATGCAGGGCTTGTTCTGTAAGAGAGGGAAAGGAAAGGGTGCAGGGAGAGGGGAGTATGTACTAGAAGTTTAAGGTTACTGCTTTTAGGCTTCTTGCCAGGTGTTGCAGCACTAGGAGTTTTGTATTGGGTTAAAATAGCTGCTTGATCCTGAGCACATCCCTTGACCCCACAGACCTTCCAGTTTCTCATCTGCTGATCGAAAGACTTGAACCAGATTGTTGGGATTCAGACTTTTCCTACCAAGACCTCTTTTCACTTAAAAAATATTAAATTAATAATTAAATATCAAATTAAATATTTTAAAATTCTTTTTAAAATAAACGTGATTCAGGCTTATTGTAAAAAATCCAGTCAACAATTAAGCAATTTGAATGATAAATAAAAGTCCTGGCTGGCCTATGGCTCATGCCTATATAGTCTTAGCACTTTGGGAGGGTGAGGCTGGAGGATTACTTGAGCCATAAGTTTGAGATCAGACTGCGCAACATGGTGAGACCCCATCTCTATGAAAATTTTCTTTTAATTAGCCAGGCATGGTAGCTTGCACCTGTGGTCCCGGCTACCCAAAAGGCTGAGACTGTAGGGTCACTTGATCCCAGCAAGTTGAGGCTGCAGTGAGCTGTGTTCATGCCACTGCACTCCAGCCTTGGTAGCAGAGTGAGTGAGTCCTGTCTTAAAAGTTTGACCTGGCGCCGTGACTCACACCTGTAATCCCAGCACTTTGGGAGGCCGAGGCAGTTGGATCGCCTGAGGTTAGGAGTTCGAGACCAGCCTGGCCAACTTGGTAAAACCCTATCTCTATTAAAAATACAAAAATTAGCCAGGGATGGTGGCACACGTCTGTAGCCCCAGCTACTCAGGAGGTTGAGGCAGGAGAATTGCTTGAACCCAGAAGACAGAGGTTGCAGCCAGCCGAGATTATGCCATTGCACTCCAGCCTGGACAACTAGCATGAAACTCCGTCTTTTTTTTTTTTTTTTTTTTTTTTGAGACAGAGTTTCACTCATGTTACCCAGGCTGGAGTGCAATGGCGCGATCTCGGCTCACCGCAACCTCCGTCTCCTGGGTTCAGGCAATTCTCCTGCCTCAGCCTCCTGAGTAGCTGGGATTACAGGCACGCGCCACCATGCCCAGCTAATTTTTTGTATTTTTAGTAGAGACGGGGTTTCACCATGTTGACCAGGATGGTCTCGATCTCTTGACCTTGTGATCCACCCGCCTCGGCCTCCCAAAGTGCTGGGATTACAGGCTTGAGCCACCGCGCCCGGTCGAAACTCCGTCTTTTAAAAAAAAAAAAAAAAGTTATTTTCCACCTACACTCTCATGCCCACACCCATCCTCAGAGTTGAGCACTGGTCAGTATTTGATGTGCATTTCCTATGCCTTTCTTTGTGCACTTACAAACATATATACACACGTAGAGTTTCCTTTTCATAGAGTTGTAGGACATATATTTTTCACTAAGAACTTTTATTTAGAGTTTTCTTCATGCCAATATTGTCTTATTCTTTGTATTGGCTGAATAGTAACTGCATGTATTGTTGTGACAACTATTTTATCTACCAAATCCCATTTATTAAATATAAATTTTACCATATTTTGTTAAACAAAGACATACATAGGCACTAATAATGTGGAGAAATTTACTGTTATCCACGCCAGAGCCAAATACTTTTTTATTTTATTTAAAAAAATTTTTCTTATAGAGATGGGGTTTCACCATGTTGGCCAGGCTGGTCTTGAACTCCTGACCTCAGGTGATCCACCCGCCTTGGCCTCCCAAAGTGCTGGGATTATAGGCGTGAGCCACCGCGCCCGGCCCAGAGCCAAAAACTTAATGCTGATCTGTAAAATAACATATTAAATGTTATTTGTGGGAATCTTTTTTTGAGACAGGGTCTCACTCTGTCACCCAGCCTGGAGTGCAGTGGTGTGAACATGGCTCACTGCAGCCCTGACCTTCTGAGCTCAAGTGATCATCCTGCTTCAGCCTCCTGAGTAGCTGGGACTATAGGTACGCACCACTACACCCAGCTAATTTTTAATTTTTTTGTAGTGCGGGGGGTCTCATCACGTTGTTCAGGTTGGTCTTAAACTCCTGGGCTCAAGCAATCCTCTCAGCTCTGCCTCCCAAAGTGCTAGGTTTACAGGAGTGAGCCACCACACCCGGCCATTGTTTGTGTATTCTCTATGTCAACCCCAAAGATCAGGTTGTAGTTGGGGTGACCTTCCTTGGCAGCTGATGTAGTTTCAGGTGGATTCCTGTGCATCCAAGTAGCTCTGCTGGGTGAGAAGGAGAGCTGGGAGAGGTGGGTCCTGAGGCCTCTCCTTGGGGAAGCTTGAAACCCCCTCCTCTTGGTGATCTCTAAAACCCTGTACAGCTCAGTTTTGTGGAGATCAGTGAAAACAAGCCACTTGTCCTAAGTAAGCTCTATTCTCCACTAGATTGAGGCCTTGCACCTTCCCATGGAGGCCTCTAAGGAACCTTCTGCAATGATATTTACTATTAGCCCATTTCTTTTTCTTTTTCTTTCTTTTTTTTTCAATTTTTTTGTAGAGACAGGATTCTCGCTATGTTGCTCAGACTGGTCTCAAATTCCGGTTTCAAGCAAATCCTCTTGCCTCAGCCTCCCAAAGTGCTGGAATTACACTGTGCCCTGCCGAGCCCCATTTCTGAGACCAAGAAAGGTGATCCCACTCTACAGCCAGGGCTTTGGTGTCTACAGCCCCCGTTCTAATGCTGTCTCTCACTTCTTGGTGCTTGGTGTGGAAATAAAATAATGACTGAGAAAGTTGGATTCATGTGAAGGATAATGATCACACCCCCACTTTTATAGTTCCCACGTTAGTCTGTGAAGTATTTCCTCATCCGTTCTTTCCTCATACTTGGGTATCTCCATGAAGTCCTTTTTCCCTTTCTATTGACAGGGACAGTGAGGCACAAAAAGAATATAGCAGAGGGCCTGTTCCCCTGGTTAAGTGACCTCCTGTGTGGCACCTTCCCACTGGGCTAGGGGTTCGGTTCCCTGAGCATTGGATTGACAGACCAAGAACATTTCACATTCAAATGCAAGGGTTCCACAGAGTGCAGCAGACTTTTAATGCTGCCAAGTAAGGGCATTTAAAAAGCAAAAAATAGCAGCAAAACAATGCCATCTTCTGCTCTCACTGTGCCATAACAGAAAAAACAGCTTAGCATTGAAGGGCAAGGTGGATATTCTTTCAGAACTAAGAGCTTTTTTTTCTTTTTTTTTTTTTTTTTTTTTTTTTTGAGACAGAGTTTCGCTCTTGTTACCCAGGCTGGAGTGCAATGGCGCGATCTCAGCTCACCGCAACCTCCGCCTCCTGGGTTCAGGCAATTCTCCTGCCTCAGCCTCCTGAGTAGCTGGGATTACAGGCACGCACCACCATGCCCAGCTAATTTTTTGTATTTTTAGTAAAGACGGGGTTTCACCATGTTGACCAGGATGGTCTCGATCTCTTGACCTCGTGATCCACCCGCCTCGGCTTCCCAAAATGCTGGGATTACAGGCTTGAGCCACCGCGCCCGGCCAGAGCTTTTTTTTCTTTTCCTTTTTTTGAGATGGAGTCTCGCTCTGTCACCCAGGCTGCAATGCAGTGGCATGATCTCGGCTCACTGCAACTTCCGCCTCCTGGGTTCAAGCGATTCTTCTGCCTCAGCCTCCTGAGTAGCTGGGATTGCAGGTACCCACCACCACACCTGGCTAATTTTTTAATTTTATGTAGAGACTGGGTTTCATTATGTTGTCCAGGCTGGTCTCAAACTCCTGACCTTAGGTGATGTGCCCTCCTCGGCCTCCCAAAGTGCTAGGATTACAGGCCTGAGCCATCCCGCCTGGCCGAGCATCTTTTTAAATAGTGTAAATACAGCTTTGTAAAACATGCCCTGCATTGTCTAATTTTTCCCCAGCTTGGTGGAAGCTCTGCTGTAAACTGCCGCTTGTCCTCCGCGAACCACCGCTAGCCACACCCCAACAGCATGCCTGAAATGTGTCCTTCTGTGCCTTGCTGCCCTTGTCTCCATGTGCAGGATAATGATAATTACTCATACCCTGTATTTATCTTGCTCTTTTCCAAAGAAAAGTTCATAGCTCTTTTCTGGACTTTGCCCTATTAATGCTCTCAGCATTGCTGTGATAGGCGGTGAGGAGTAGATGTTATTATCCCTCCCTCACCCACGAGGAAGACACAGCCTGAGCAGGGAGGAAATGAGCCCGTGGCTTGAGACCAGTGCAGGGAATGCAGAGTCACTGCCCAGCTTGGAAGGACTGTGGGCCGCATACCTCTGGGATGTGTAATCTGTGGCCCTGGCCCAGGGAGTGGGTGGCCTATCTGGGGAGACTAGCAAATCCCCTCAAAAGATTCAGCTTTGGAGAGTTAATTAATAGAGCAGGTCAGGCATGCAGAGGCTGAGTGGGCCCACTTGGTAGAGGCATTGCAGGAGTTCAGTTGAAGGGAGCTCCCTGGTACTCAGGGAGGCTTTCAGAAGGTAGGCCTGAGCAAGGCCCCCAAGGATGGAAGAGGATCTGGTTAGGCCAAGGGGGAAGGGGACCTGAGGAAGCAAAGGCAAAAGAGGAATATGGATTCACAAAAACCAGAAGGACCAGTAGGGAAGGAAAATTTGGATTCCCTGGAGTCTGGCTGTGCCCTGCTCCATTTCTCTTGGCTTCTGAGAGGGCAGAAGATGGTAGGGAGTGCTGGAGACTTACCCTGGTGTCACCAGGACCCCAGACTCTTACCCCCCTGCAGGGAGACAGAGGCAGCACCTTCCTGCCAGTGACAGAGGCCAGGGGTGGGACTACAGCTGTGTCTCCGGGGAGCTTTACGGACAGGTTGGTAGCAGGAGGGCCTGGCCCATAGGCACTGTGGGCCAGCTGAGCACAGGAACAGAGGCAGGGGGTAAGAGCAAATGGACTGAAGAGGTGGCAGATCACAAGGGGAACTGGGCCCATGTCCAAGGTCAGAACTCATTCACCAGGGTGGCACAGCCCAAGGCCAGCTCAGCCTCCCTCAGGCAGCAGCACAGGAGCCCAAGCCAGAGTAGGGGTGATCAGGGCTGATCAGTCTGCCACTCTTCAGATATTTGTTGGCCCTGAGAGTTCCTCTGTGGGGTGGAGATTGAGATATAAGCAGCTTTTAAGAAAGGAGGGAAAAGAAAACAGACTTAAGTTCAGCCACTTTTGGCCTCCGTAATTCTGCACTTTGACCGATTTCTGATAGGAAGAGGATGGTGACACAGCAGGCCCTCTCCTCCTCAATCTGTCCCTCTGCCACTGTGAGGGGAGGCATAAGCTTCAGGGTCCCCACAGGCTGTTTCTGAGGCCTTTCACCTAATTATGATTTGCATATACAGGTACACAAGAGGACCCCCAAAATGATAAGCCTGGGATGCCACAAAACTTAGCTCCGTCTCTGACTCCCCACTTGTGTTCAGAATAAATACCTGAGCTTCTGAGTGCCCCCCTGGGCTGCAGTCCTTGGGGGGCTTCAGGAGAGGGAAGACATGGCCCAGTGTGCAAGGTCTCTGGAGTCCTGTTGGGGGCGTAAAACGCACACAGATGAAACAATTTAGGGACTCATATGAGAATTTCATTGAGAGCCACGGTGTAGGCTACAGACTGCAGGTGAGAGAGGGGAGCTGTTCCCAGAGGAGGAGGGGAGTTCTGAGCAGGGTCTAAGGCAAGCAAGCAGGGCCAAGGTTCAGTGAGGGGTGTTCACCCCAAGGTACCTTTGGGGCAGGCACTGCTAACATGTCCTTGTCCTTTCAGCCACAGTACATGTGTGAGGCCATGCTGATCCTAGGCAAACTGCATTACGTGGAGGGCTCATACCGAGATGCCATCAGCATGTACGCACGCGCCGGGATTGATGACATGTCCATGGAGAACAAGCCCCTGTATCAGATGCGGCTGCTGTCGGAGGCTTTTGTCATCAAAGGTAGCTGTGGGCGCCCGCTTGGGCTTACTGTGTGCAGCACATTGCACTCTGGCTCCCAGGGCCCTGCTGGGCTCATGTCCAGATTCTTCACCCCTGGTAGTGCCCATGCCCAGGCACTGGTGTCCAAGGTGGACGCTAGTGGCAGCCAGCCATGCTGACATTGCTTGGTGCCCGGTCAGGGACGTTAGGAGACTCCGATTCTCACCCTGGCTCTGTCAACAATGATCACCTTACTGTGTGCCCTTGGGCAATCATCTCTTCACCTTCTTTGGCCTCAGTTCACTTGTCTCGAAGACACAGTTGTAATACCTGCCATTCCAGGGTTACCATGACCAAGAGGCATCAGTGGAGTTGTGTAGCCAGGTTGAGAAAGGCTTACAAAGTATGACCTCTCACTGGCAGGCTGGCTCTGCTGATTGGCGGTGGCCCTAGAGCAGGTGCTGGACGCTGTAGGAGCCTGCCACTCCTCAGGTATTTGTTGGGCACGTGCCATGAGTGGCCCAGGGAGCAGGGGCTGCCACCCAGCAATGAACAGGTCAGAACCAGTTTCTGGAGGTGCTCTCAGCCTTCCAGGGACAAGGGGTGCTCTGGAGGGGATTTAGGGATCATGGGTCAGTGACTTAGGAACTTCATGA
Source organism: Sapajus apella (assembly GCF_009761245.1). Lineage (NCBI taxonomy): Eukaryota > Metazoa > Chordata > Mammalia > Primates > Cebidae > Sapajus > Sapajus apella. Next base: position 20,356,939 of record NW_022436984.1, read on the forward strand.
GGGGACTGTGGACAACCCAGCTGGGGAAATTGTGCCATTTAACTGGATCCCAAATGTGTTCAGTGTTAAAGTCGACCTACCCCAAACTTTGTGCTTCAGGCTCCTCCTTCCCTCGATCCCTGGCTGCAGGAGCCCCTCTGCTCAGCCTGCTGTCAGGGATCTTGGATGCTTGATCGTCTTCCTAGTGCAGGACAAACCAACCCCCAGAGGAAAGTCTAGAAAAGATGCCTGTGGCTTAGCGGGGATTTGGTGCCTGGCATTTGTAGAGTATGTGGCATCCTCTATTATACATAGGGACATTCTCTCCATCTTATATATGGGGAAACTGAGGCCTAGAGAGGATAACTTGCCCAAAGTTACCCAGATTCATGGCGGAGCCAGGATGAGAACCTCCATGCTCTGATGCTGGCCTTGGAATATGAGTCCTCCAAGGCACCTGCAACACACTGTTTCCCCTGTCCCCTCTGAGTCCCAGGAGGAGTGAACTGTGACATCCGTGGAGGGCATAACCTCCTTGACTCTGGGTGGTGGGACTTCCTGAGGGGGTTCGTCCACCCCAGATCCTTGGATCCCTTTTCTGTTGGGTCCACACCATGCTGGGAAACCTGGCAAGATGGTCACTGTGGGTGGACCCAGTACCAGCGGCTGGAGGGCAGGTTCCTATCTGGGACGGCCCGGTCCCCGGTCTATGAGTGGTCTTCTCCCTTTGCTCTCTCATCCCCCGCTCTGCGCCTCTGGCACAGGCCAGTCTACGGAGTGATCTGCATTTGTCATTTGTGTCTTTCGGGTCTCTTAGAAACCCCTTCAGCCATGGACGCCCTAAGCGGAACCACCTTCCTTGGGCTTCCTTTCCGGGACTTTCTCCTGAGCCTGGCTCAGAACAGATTGCCCCCTGTCTCCTGCTCTCTCCTCTTTCCAGCATGCCTCCAGCTTCTTGGGGGAACACAGTCCTGGTGGTCAGAGGTCCTGCAGGGGAGGTAAGGAGCTGGGCCCCGCCAGCTCAGGCTGCTCGGTCGTGGGCTGTGCTAGCTCTTGTTCCCCAGTGACTGCACGTGGCCTCCCCCTTGCCTGCCTCCTCTCTGCCTGTCCTCCTCCCTGTTCTGCTGTAGTGACCATGCCTGCTGCCTGGCATGCTGAGGTTTGCCTGACCCTGCGTGTGCTTGAGACCATGCACGTGGCCACAGGGTGTGCACGATGTTAATCTGCCTGGGTTTGGGGGATCTGCCTGGGTTTGGGGGATACTCTCTCCCCATGCATAGAGTAGAGGCCACACCCTCCAGTGGCTGAGGACACTGGTCATTGGTCCTGACTCCATCTATGAGCATGAGGGCAGTGGCATCTGGGACCACAGAGTTCACAGAATGCTGATATTTATTCAGCTCCTCCATACCAGGTAGGCCCTCGTTGAGTCCCCAGAGTAACCCTGAGGTGGTGTTCCCCTCATTCTGTGTCATGGATGAGGAGTTAAGGTTGGAAGAAGTGAGGTGACTCATGCGAGGTCTCACAGGAAGTAGCAGAGGCAGGATTTGAACCCAGGCAGCCGGAGCTTTTGATACTGTTGCTGAGAATCCTAGGATGAAAGGAATCAAGTGATCCAGGCCTAGCCCTCATGGTACAGTTGAGGAAACTGAGGCTGACAAAAATGAAGCAGTTTACCCAGGACATCAGTTAGTGTGTGTTTTGTATTAGAATCCTCTGTCCCAGGGCCGGGCACGGTGGCTCAAGCCTGTAATCCCAGCACTTTGGGAGGCCGAGGCGGGTGGATCACGAGGTCAAGAGATCGAGACCATCCTGGTCAACATGGTGAAACCCCGTCTCTACTAAAACTACAAAAAATTAGCTGGGCATGGTGGTGCGTGCCTGTAATCCCAGCTACTCAGGAGGCTGAGGCAGGAGAATTGCCTGAACCCAGGAGGCGGAGGTTGCGGTGAGCCGAGATCGCGCCATTGCACTCCAGCCTGGGTAACATGAGTGAAACTCCGTCTCAAAAAAAAAAAAAAAAAAAAAAAAAGAATCCTCTGTCCCAGGCACCCTCTTGGTCTTAGGCTCCATTTGATGCTGTGCTGCCTGCAACAGCCTGACTGGCCCACACTCAGCACTCCTGGCCAGGGTATTAGGCCACGGCTTGACTGGCCATTTTTCACAGCAGTCTGCACTGTGGTTCTGTTTGGTACTCTATAGTGGGATGGGGAGTCTGGGTCTCCGGCACACCTGGCTGGAGGAGAAGGACAGGGCCTGCGTGTCACAGGGGAGCCTGAGCTGGCCAGGCTGGGAGACTCTGAGGGGGCCCCAGCGGTTCCAACATGGAGCTGCTGTTCTTTTTAGGGGAGTCAGGAGCAGGCTCTGGGTCTCTTTACCCCTACCCTAAAAAGGCATAAAAACACATTCCCCTCACCCTCTTTCCCCATCAGAGAAGAGGGACTTGCGCTGTGACCCTGTGAGGTGTCACTCACAAAGGCCCAGCATTCCTCTGAAATGTGCATTTGTATGTTACATCCAAAGATGATTTATGATTCCCGGGGAGGCATTAGACATCAACCCGGGAGCCTCAGTGAAGGGGCAGTTTGCAGCAGTCTTGGGTTTTCATTAGCCAGAGTGCCGAGACATCACATGCATATTTGTGTATATAAGGTGTGGGGGAGTACATGACCTCTGCCTTCTCTGAGGGGAAAACAGTTACTGTCTGTCACTTTTGTTTAGAAACAATAGAAAAACCACGTTTCTCACTAAGATAGAAACATAAGACACCTTCATGGGAAGACCTGTCGTTTTCATGTCTGAGTGGTCTGTGCCTATCCATCAGCACTCCTGGTCCCCTAACACTTGAGTCACACATGTGCTCAGACTGACTGGGTCCAGCCAGGAGTAGACGACTGGGTTTTAGAGCCTCTTGGTGGCACCTGGGAGGTGGGCTGGGTCCTGCTGGAGGCTCTGACTCTGGAAGAAGCAGCACCTCCTCCCCAGTCCTGCCTTCAGCTGCTCCTGGCTGCAGAGAAGCTGTCATGTTGACCTGTTGCTCAGTAATGCCCTGTGCTGTGGCCAGCTCCTCCCAGGTCACCTGTGGGGCCTGGGCAGAGCTGAAGGCCCCTCCCCTGCCTGTCAGAATCCCCTGTTTGGTTCTTCATTTCCCAAGTACCAATTTCCTGAGCTCCTCTGGTATACTTGACATTTGGTGGCATTCCCAGAATTGTGGGGTACAGACCTCTCCCTCTAGAAGCTGAGCCTCTGATGTATGTCTCTGATGTGTGTGACTACAGGGGGATGGAGGAGGTGGGATGATCACATGTGCACCACCCAGGAGCTTGCAGGGACCCTCCCCAAACCCACTGAATCAGAATCTATACCTTACAATGTTCCCGGGTGATGTGTACGTACATTACAGTTGGTGAGACACTAACCTGGAAACACTTGTTTAATAAATAGTTGTTGACTGATGGTTAACCTTCATCTCTACTCTGTACATGGGAGGTGGTTGTTGTGCCCATTTTAAGGATGAAGAAGCTGAGGAAGTTCACGTAGCCTGTAAGTAGCATTTGGCCAGATGGATGTCTCTAAAGCTTGTGTCTCACCTGTAATAGAGGAGTCCACCTGAAGGTGCTGGGAGGCAAATTACAGTTGCCTCCAAGATGGGTCACATAGATGAGGACTTTCTCCTCTCTAGGACTCCTTTAGCCCTGGCTTGAGTAGGAGCTACAGCCCTGCAACCATTTTCCTGGCCTTTGCTTTCCCAGGGGCATTTGTGGATGTGGTGTCTGTGGATGAGTTATTCAGAACATTTGCTTTTATATTTCAACCTAACATCAGTCATCTTGGTCTAGAATGGAAGCCCACCCCTCTCCTACCCCATTCCCCAGGCCCTGCTATGGCCCCCTTGTAACTTCTGTTAGCCCACTGATTCCTGACCAATCATGTCAGATCAGGGGAAGGCCCTGGAAAGGAAATGTTTCCAGATGCAGGTGACAGATATATATTCAGACGAAAAACTCCATTACCATCCTTGTTTGGTGAGGAGAGAACATCATCTATTTACTCTAGGCTGGGCACAGCAGCTCATGCCTGTAATCCCAGCACTTTGGGAGGCCGAGGCGGGAGAATCACTTGAGGTCAGGAGTTCAAGACCAGCCTGGCCAACATGGTGAAACCTTGTCTCTACTTTAAAAAAAAAAAAAAAAAAAGTACAAAAAATTAGCTGGGCATGGTGGCACACGCCTGTAATCCCAGCTACCTGGGAGGTTGGGACAGGAGAATCACTTGAACCTGGGAGGTAGAGGTTACTGTGAGCTAAGTTCATACCACTGCACTCTAGCCTGGGTGACAAAACTCTGTCTCAAAAAAACAAAAATAATTTAGAATGCTTTGGTTTCAAGGCCCTTCTAGGATGGCCTGTCTGCGGTGCTACTCACCCCTTGGCAGAACCCTCTGCATTTGCTGCCAAGTGCTCATGGCTATGAGCCCTGCTTTCCTTTGAATTCCAAGCCTCTTGAGTACAGGTGGTCATCCTTTTGTACCCTCAACCAATCTCCCTCTCCCCTTTCCTGAATCCCCACCTGTCAGTGTAATAAGGTCTGCTCCTGGTGTCAAATATAATCTATGAAGTTCTTTCCTTCACTTCTTCTTGGGACATTGTCTTTGCCTTTTTTCTTCACTCCACGCATAGCTGTGTCCTTACATTCTCCTCCAACACAGTTCAGGTGCCAGGGCCTCCCCTTGGTTGTTCAGCCTGCAGCACCGTCTCCCTCTTCCCAGCTCACTTGGATGTCAGCCCAGCATGCATGTCCATTCTCTCCAGTTAGGGGTCTGTATGTTCCTTCAGCCGAGTGTCTGACCTCCTGCAGTTGTATCTCCCAAGGCTCCTGGCCCACCTCCCACAGGAGGAAGTAAAATTTGTCAGCAGTTGATTCAGCAAGTACCTGCTGGAGATGCCGATATGAACAGTTAGGGTTGCTTCTCTTGAGGGAGTGGCAGGCACATGAGCAAAGCCTGCTCCTGAAGGGATGCAGCTGCAGGAGAAGCAGCTACTCGGGAGGAAGACCCCAGAGTGGCTGGTCTGCTGCTCCTGCTATGGCTTGCTGGGGCAGTGTGGCAGACTTCCTGCCTGGCTGTGTGGTCTCAGCCATATGGCTGTCCCCAGTTCTGTCCCATGGGAAGCTCTGCCTTGACTTTTGGCCCTTTGGCCACCAGAAAGGGGCATTTGTGAAGAGTGACCTCTGGGCTGCTGCTTCTGGGCAGCCCAGCCCCTGATGGGAGTAGAACACTTGAACCTACCTTATTTGTTTGCCAGGTTTGGGGTCTGGCTCTACAGCTCCCTAAAACTCTGTAGTAATAAGTCTTTGGCAAATTAGCATTGCATCATCTTCATGGTGAGAACCTAGAGCCAAAGCTTGTGTTGACTCAAAGTCCATAGATGTAGATCCAGGCCTCAAGGCTCTGTCACTCAGCAACAGGCCTCAGGGGTACTTTCTGCTGCCTGACCCCCAGCCCCCTCAGCTCCCAGTGTAATGGGTAAGCAATGGGCTGTGGGGCACATGCCCTGGCTCTCCAGCAGTGCAGTGAGAAATGCAGCAGTGGGTCCATGTGAGGTTTGCACAGGGAGGGATTCACACCTTTCTAGCCTTGTCTCCTAATAGAGTCTGGTCTCCCTGTCTCCTCTGGCACTGCCTTCAGCAAGGACAGAGAATTTCCGACTCCTGTTATCTGACTTAACTCTCAGCTGTCTTGTATTATTTTATACAGACAAAGCTTTCTTATTCAGAGGGACTGCCAGGAGTGACGCTTATAAGGCTTATTTTTGTAGGACTTAGCATGGGCCCCAAGAAGCATCCGGCATAGGCCAGTATCCTGAAGTCTTCTACCACATGCGCAAGGTCTCACCTCAAGACAAAATAGGCTGCATTCCAGCTGGTGGTGCTGCTGCTATGTGGCTGGAATTCCAGTTCCTCAGCTGGGAGATGGCGAAGTCCTCACAGCCTCACCTGACCTCAGCCCAGCCAATCCTGTATTTCAGGAATTGTCCCCTCGGACACCATGCCTCTGGGGATCAATTTCTGTATAATCAGCCTTATGGTTGTAATGACAAAACCGCAACTCCAATTAGTTGGAAAAGTAGCAACAAAAAGGAGGAAGGACTGGATATTTATGGTCCCTTGTAACTAGAAGGTTGGTGGAGCAGCATGGCATCAGGCATAAGCTGGATCTGGGCTCAGCGAGGTCTGCTGAGGTCTTCCTCAGCAACTCCAGGTATACATGGTTCTTACAGCATGGCACCCCCAGTCTCAGAAGGTGAGAGTAACTGGGGAAGCTTCTCATGGACCTAGCTTGGTCTAATGCCCACCCTGGAGCCTATTGTGGTGCCCAGCACCAAGGTTACTGGGCTGGTGCCGGGGGTGGGATTTCCCCCACTTGAGTCTTGTGGACTGAGATGCAGGAATAGTTCCTCAAAGGAAAACCAGGGTGCGGTTACGAAAGTAGGTGAAAAGTGTGGAGGCAGAGCCCCAGAGCGCAGGCAGAAATGATTCACCTCAGGTTACACCAGTAATGGCAGGGTCAGGATGTAGACTCTGCTCTCTCTGACTCCAGTGTTCGGGCTTGTCCCTGATGCCCAAGGAGTGATTGTTCGATTGCAGTACTTTTGCAGAGGGAGGTGAGATCCAGCTAGTTGTGGAGCCTTCACAGGTGAGCTCGGCAGTGAGCCTGAACTTGAGGATGAATCACCTACAGTCCAGTGGAAGAGGTGCCTTCCAGCGAGGGAAGTCCAAAGGGAAGCCCCAGGGGAAACCAGGGGAGGTGGCTTGTTTGGAGGTGCAGTGTAATCACACTTCTTGGAGCTGAGAGGAGGTGTGTGTGGGAGGGATTGGGAATGAGTGTAAGGGCCAGGTGGGCCCCATGAGAGGGCCCAGAGCAGAGAGCCCACAGTAAGGCTCAGGGTGTCTCTCTTGGCTAGTGTTCTACAACTTTGGTTCTGGGTCACCACACCGTGAGGTGCAGCACAGCCTGTTCCCCCTCAAATCAGGCTCACCTATGGGTCAGCGCACTGTCTGGGGCAATCTTCTCTAGGGTCTGGAGCTGATGGATCTGGGCCCTAGACTAGGAGGAAGACTTTGTGGATCCAGTGTAACAATCGTCCACTTTGTTGGTCTGATCCCTAAGGGTTATTCCCTGGCTTTGATTGGCATCCAGGATGTTTCGGGGCCTGCTCTTTGGATATCTCCAGCCTTAGCCGGTTCAGCCTCCGCAAGCTCCTGTGCCATTGTCTACCTCAGGCGGCGTTTGATGGTAGACACTTCCCTCTCTTCCCCTCAGGCCTCGGTCCCTTCCATTTCTCTGGCACTAGCTCAGCTTGCTAGTAACCCCATGTCTACAGCCATTCATTCTACCTTGAGCCTGGCAGACCTTAGTCATTGGTGCCTAATTTAAGGTTCATTGTGGCTCCACAGATGGACTGCCGGCCCCTTGAGAACTGGTCCTGCCCCCAGTGTCAGCCTGGCCGGCTCGCGTTCTCCTCTGCCTCACACCCAGCACCAGGGAGGTCCTGGTGCCCTGACCCTGGTGCACATGAGCTGTGTACTGCAGTGACATGCTGGGTTGTGAAGCTGCTGTGCAAAGTCAAAAGGTGAAATACCCTTAGCAGCCAGAAGGATTATGATCCACAGATTCTCTTCTCCCCACCCCTTGAAGGTAGACTTCTTTTTTTCCTGTTCTCTTTCAGACAGTGCAACCCCAAGCTATTCTTCTGTCACCTGGAATTGTGTGGCTGATTAAAGCTTTTAAAAATAAAAGAAAGAACACTAGGCTGCTCCCAGGACAGGATATGATAGCATACTTGGTTTTTGTGTTTTTAGCCCTGGTATGGTGGGAATTCACTGTTGATTTTGGCTTCCCTCTCTAAGGGGTGTGGGCTGTGTGCTGCACATGGACGGGAGCTCAGTCCTTGTGGCACTGCTGTCCCAGCCCCAGGCGAGAGAGGCTGGCTTCCAGATGGAGGAGGAGGAGCAGGCTGCCAGGGGATCAGCCTTATCCAGCCAGAGACCTGGATCTAGTCAACACTGGTGCTTTTAGCTGAGGGATCTTGGAATTAATCTGTTTCCCTCGATTTGATTTTTCTTTCTTTCTTTTCTTTTCTTTTTTTTTTTTTTTTTTTTTTCAACCTGAGACAGCCTTGCTCTGTAGCCCAGGCTGGAGTGCAGCAATGCGATCTCGGCTCACTGCAACCTCTGCAGTGGTTCAAGTAATTCTCATGCCTCAGCCTCCCAAGTAGCTGGGATTACAGGTGCATACCACACCACACCCACCCAATTTTTTGTATTTTTAGTAGAGACAGGGTTTCACCATGTTAGCCAAGCTGGTCTTGAACTCCTGACTTCAAGTGATCTGCTTGCCTCAGCCTCCCAAAGTTCTGGGATTATAGACGTGAGCCACCTCACCCCACCTAGATTTTTCATTTGTAACTCTGGAGAACGGTTAAACCCCTACGTAAGAGGTTATTGTGAGCGTCACTTGAAAATATTTTCTAAGAGCATACTGGTTTTTTTAGGCGGAGTTTTACTTTTGTTGCCCAGGCTGGAGTGCAGTGATGCGAACTTGGCTCACTACAACCTTTGCCTCTCTGGTTCAAGTGATTCTTCTGCCTCAGCCTCCAGAGTAGCTGGAATTACAGGCATGCACCATGATGCCCAGCTAGTTTTGTATTTTTAGTAGAGATGGGGTTTCTCCATGTTGGTCAGGCTGGCCTTGAACTCCTTACCTCAGGTGATCCGCCCACCTCAGCCTCCCAAAGTGCTGGTATTACCGGCGTGAGCCACTGCGCCTGGCCAGCATACTTTTTACTCTTTACAATATTTCATCTAATTTAATGATCATGGCTGCACTCAGAGCTAGGCATTGTGAGTAATTCCATTTTGTATTTGAGGAAACAGAGTTAGGAATGATGATCAAAAAAGACTATATCCTTCTAGTCTTTTTTTCCCTATATGCTTATGTGTGCTTTTAAAACTAAATGTAAGTTCATACAGTCACGTTTTATAATCTGCTTTTTTTTTCTTTCTTTTTTTTTTATGGAACGCTTCACGAATTTGCGTGTCACCCTTGCACAGAGGCCATGCTAATCTTCTCTGTATTGTTCCAATTTTAGTATATGTGCTGCCAAAGCGAGCACTGTAATCTGCTTTTTAAAAAAAGTTAGTATTTCATGAGTCATTTTTCAATACACTTCTATGTCACTGTAAGTAACTTCATAGCATTTCATTGTAATGTTCTATCATAATTTTTTTATTATTTTTTTTAAATAAAAGGGTATCACAGACCTGTTATTGCTCAATCTCAGGTGGCTGAACGCCACTTGTCCCTCTAAGAAGTATGTTCTATCATAATTTTGTGAACTTGTCCTGCGTTGGACCCATATGCTAAATATTTTTTCTTTTTTTGCTATTATAAACAATACTGAAGTAGATATCCTTGAAGCTAAATTTTGCATATATATATATATATACACACACACACACACACACACACACACACACACACACTGTTTTGTTTTGTTTTGTTTTGTTTTGTTTTGGTGGAGATGAGGGTCTCACTATGTTGCCAGGACTGGTCTTGAACTCCTGGGCTCAAGCAGTCCTCCCACTTCTCCCTCCCGGAGTGCTGAGACTACAGGTGTGAGTCACCACCCCCAGCCTTTTTTTTTTTTTTTTTTTAAAGATAAATTTCTAGAAAGTAGGATTACTGAATCGTAGAGTCTACATTTTTTGGAGACTTTGATACAGAAGCCAAATTGTCTGTTTTTGTTTTTGTTTTTTGTTTTCATTAAAAAAATTGTGTTGGCCTGGCACGGTGGCTCACGCCTGTAATCCCAGCACTTTGGGAGGCTGAGGCAGGTGGATCAGCTGAGGTCAGGAGTTCAAGACCATCCTGGCCAACATGGCGAAACCCCATCTCTGCTAAAAATATAAAAATTAGCCAGGCGTGGTGGTGTATGCCTGTAATCCCAGCTACTCAGAAGGCTGAAACAGGAGCATTGCTTAAACCCAGGAGGTGGAGGTTGCAGTCAGCTGAGATTGCACCACTGTACTCCAGTCTGAGCGACAGACTGAGATTCTGTCTCAAAAATAAATAAATTGTGTTAAATTTACATACCATAAAATTTACCATCTTAACCACTTTTAAGTGTACAGTTCGGTACTAAGACATTGTTCTGCAACCAATTTCCTGAACTCTTTAACATTTGCATTATTGTGCAGCCAACTCCAGAATTCTTTTACCTTGCGAAACCAAAATTCTACGCCCATGAAAGAGCAACACTCCATTCCCTCCTCCCCCAACCCCTGGCAACCACCCTTCTATTTTCTGTTTTTATGAATTCGATTACGCAAGTACCTCATGTAAGAGGAATCATAACAGTATTTGCCTTTTTGTGTCTGGTTTATTTCACTTAGTATAATGTTCTCAAGGCTTATCCATATTGCAGCATGTGTCAGAATTTCCTTCCTTCTAAAGGCTGAATAATATTGTATTGTATGTATGTATACATGACATTTTGTTTATTTTTTGAATGAAATCATACAGTATTCATCTGTCAATGGGCACTTCGGTTGCTTCTACATTTTAACTATTGTGAATAATGCTGCTATGAACTCGAGTGTACTGATGTCTCTTTGAGACCCAGCTTTCTATTATTTTGGGTATACACCTAGAAGTGGAATTGCTGGGTCATAAGGTAATTCTATTTTTAAACGTTCTAATTTTAACAAAGTGGTCTGTGAGGATTCTTCCCTACCTGGCCTTTCGGTTTCCTCCCTGAAAGCTGAATGAATTGCATTTTTTCCCTTCTGCCCCTGGCTGCAGGGTACCCAAGTCTGGGATTCATCTTCCCTGGGTGCTGCAGCTGTCCTGTGCCCTTTGACAGGCTGGGTAGGTGGGAGGAAGGGGGTTCCGTTGCCGAAGAAGTTTTCTGTTTTCTACCTCTGCATCCAGGGCCCTAGGCTCCAGGGCTCCAAGGGTGGGGCTTCTTAGAAGGGTGGCTGCCTGGGATGTGATGAGTCATTCAGACTGAAGGAGCTGGGACCAGCCTGGTGTTGGACCTGAGGCTGTGCCAGGATCAGCTTGGCTCCAAATCGAAAGTTCTGAGTTAATGAAAAAGCAAGTCCTCCTCTTGAAAGGGGCCTTTCCTAGAGCTATGTATTGGCACAGAATGGCCCTGCTGGTAGGAATCACAAGGCATGCCTGCCCCACAGGGCTGCGTTACAATCCTCCAATGCCTCGCGGGCTGGGCGCAGGGCAGCCCACCTCCATCCTGGATGAAGTGCTGTGGTCTGACGGCTTGTGCAGAAGCACTCACTGGGCAGAGGGTGAAGAAACCCAAGCCTGGAGTCGCTGGGTGGGCTTCCAGTCAGATGTTTGTGAATAGGAAAATAGAGCTTATCAACCAGGAGACAAATATAAGGTTCCCTACCCCTTTTTATGGGCACAACTGGGTGACTGGACTGTGGCCTTGCTCAGGTAAAGCCACTGCCAGCTCCAGAAACTTTTTGGCCTTGTGTGTGTTGGAAATTGCTTTACAGAGGACCACCTCAGTGAATGTACTCCTCTACTTTGAACTTTTATTTCTCTGAATCATGACAGCTCCCTTCAAAAAAGCATTATCTCCATTATTTTTAGATAAATTTTTATATAGTGAGATGTACAGATCTTAACTGTATAATTTCATGAATTAGACCTGTATAAATATCCTTGTGATCAGTACCCTAATGAAGATACAGAATGTTTCTGTCATTATAGAAAGTCCCCTTGGGCTCTTTTCTAATTGGTCTCTCCACCCCCACCCCAGGCAACCACTAGTTGTTTTCTTTTCTTTTTCTTTTTTTTTTTTTTAAGGGAGATAAGAGTCTCCCTATGTTGCCCAGGCTGATCTCAAACTTGTGGGCTCAGTTGATGCCCCTGCCTCAGCTCTGACAGTGCTGGGATCACAGACGTGGGCCACCACTCCTGGCCTTATTTTCTATTGCTATAGATCAATTTGCTTTTTTGAATAAAGGAAATCATACAGTATGTATTTTTTTTATGTCCGGCTTCTTTTCGACAATGTAATTTCTAAGTAATTCATTCGTGTTATGTGTATATAGGAGTTCGTCTCTTTTTTAAAAAATCTGAGTAATGTTCCATTGTATAACTATACCACAATTTGTTTATGAATTCTCCAAGAAAGATTTTTTAAGTGGAGAGGGAGGAACTCCTCTTGGCTGTACGCTTGGCTGTGTGAATACACTCATTCATCTACGCATCCATCTGCATGGTTCCTAAACACTAGGCTCTGGCTATCACTGGGGTGCAATGATCAATCGGAAATGGGTAGAAAGGATGAGGACAATGCAGGAAAAAGGCACATGCATAGGAGATGGAGCCAAACTGTTCAGCTGGTTTAGACACAGGAAGGCTTAACTCTACCTGGCAGGGTTTCAGAGAAGAAGTGGCTTTGCTTTGAGCTGTTTAAAAATGAAGATGGGGTCTTGCTCTGTTGACCAGGCTGGATTGTAGTGGCATGATCTCAGCTCACTGCAGCCTCCGCCTCCTAGGCTCAAGTGATTCTCCCACCTCTGCCTTCTGAGTAGCTGGGATCACAAGTGTGCGCCACCTAGCCTGGCTAATTTTTTGTATTTTTCGTGGAGACAGGGTTTCACCATGTTCCCAGGCTGGTCTCAAACTCCTGAGCTCAAGCAATCCTCCCACCTGGGCCTCCCAGTGTGCTGGGATTACAGGTGTAAGCCACTGTGCCCAGCCTGCTTTGAGCTTTCTAGGAAGATGGGATTTGGGGTTCTTGGAGAAGCACGGTGGAGAAGCCCCTTCTGGGAGTGGAAGAAACAAATGCCACACAGGGAAGGTGAAGGCCTCAGAGACCATTGTTCCTGAATTCACTGCTTTGCAGTGGCCAGCCCTCTGGAGGCTTGGGACTGGCAGCTTGAACTTGCCAGCAGCTGGCATCACCCATCCTGGTGCTGGGGCCAGAGGTGTGGCAGGAGGGAGCCCAGCCTGAGTGCATCTCTCCGGGGTCCACAGGGCAGCTGTGTTGAAACAGATCCACTCTATGTCCCCTGGAATTGTCTGTGCCCTGCCACCTGCAGTTGGTCTCCTGGGCTAGGCCTATGAACAGTTCATAGGTTTGCCCCACCTTCCTGCAGGGTGGATAGGCTGCATGTCTGGGGAGCAGGGGCACGCCCAGCTCTGGCAGTGGGCAGCGAGGCCTGTCTCCTTGATTCTTTCTTGGTTCCTCTTCCCCCATTAGTCCTCTGGAATGAGGAGCCTCCCCCTCCTGGTTGTGAGTCATTTGGCAGGAGGCACGGTGACACCCAGTGACCCGGCACCTGGGTATTTGTGTTAGCAAGGACCTTCACGTTCTGTGCCCACCTTCCTCCACGCCAAGGTACCCGACCTTTGGATCTAGTAACACCCCAGATCACTGGCAAAGGACAAGGTCACTGACTCTGTGTGCATGGGAATCTGGCTAAGAAAAACAATAGTAATTCCTTACCCTATATTTGCAGAGCACTTTGTACTTTGTCAGACATGACCAGGCTTGTGTTTTTTCATCCAGCCAGCAAATGTTTGTCCAGTACCTACTGTGTGCCAGATAGTAGAAAGATAAACATGATTAGGTTCATGTTTTGAAGGAGCCCTCAGTCTGGGGAAACATAAGAAATGGTGAGTTAGGAATATGTATAGACTGGGACTTAAAGGAGGAATGTTTGATTATACCAGGGAATATCAGGAAGGGCTTTGTAGAGGAGGTAGCATTTAGTGGGTCAGAATGTGAACTGTAATTTTGGATAGACTTGTTGGGGTGGATACATTCCAGGCAGGAGGAACAACTTGAGCAAGTCAAGAAGGCATCCTATAACCCAGCAGTTGGGAGTAGGAGGTTGGGTGTGGCTGTAGCAGGTAAGGCAAGAGATGAGGCTGGAGAAGTGATACCTGGAGGCCCTGGTGTGGTGCCTCCAGAGGTTGGACCTTACCCTGTAACAGCCTGGACCCCTGGAGAGTTTTAGAAGGATCCCCCGGAGGATTAGAGTGAGACTGCAAGCTGGGAGGCCAGTTAGGGCTGATGTAGTCATCCACTCAAAAGGTAAAACCTGAAATAAGGTGGTAGAAAAAGACGAAGGGGAGGTTTGAAGTGTTGAAGACTTGGTCATTAGATGAATGTTGGGGCTTATAGGGTAGGAAACAGTTGAGGATTCTTCTATTATACGTCCCTTTAGTAAGTTCATCCTGAGCCTCTGCTTACTACATGTAAAGTACCGTGTGGGCACAAAGATGAACTAGACATTGAATCTCCCCATTGGGAACCAATAGTTCAGAAGGATAGCACTCTCTAGTCAAGTCTTTATTAGCTGCAAGTGACCTCCCCTACAGAAAAAAGGAAGGAAGGAAATGAGAGAAGACATGGGAGCTATTTAATGGTGCTCATACACTGGAAAGTTCTAGCAGGTAGAGCTTTAGGTAAAACTAGATCTAGGTACTCAAACAGTCTCTTAGGAATCTGCCCTTCTCCATCCTGTCTTACCTTTACTCTGCATGGATTTCATTTTTTTTTTTTTTTTTCATGACTAAGAGTTTATCCAGCGTTTTTCCTGTCTTAAAAAAAGTAACCTGATGCAAATATAGTTGTATTTCTGTTCAGCATTCATTTCTAGTAAGGGTAACAATGCTATATCCCTTTGTTTCTTAGAGATTGTTTTTATTTTTTGAGCTTTTTGCTTTCAGCCTTGAAGCTTTTATTTAAAAAAATTTTTAACTGCAGTAAAAAGCCCTGTACAACATAGAATTTGCCATCTAAACTTTTTTAAATGTACACTTCAGTAGTATTATTTATATTCACATTGTGTAGACTTCATTTTAAGGCAGGTTTTCCCTAACGTTTCTAAGCTGATGTTTGGTACCAGCTTAACAACCCCAGTGGAAAGAGTGAGACTGGTTTTTATTGGCCCAGATTGGGCCATGTGCCCACACTTATCTGATCACTGTGGCTGTTATGATCAGCTGAGATTGCAAGAGGGGTGGTCAAAGGGAGAGCAAGGTGTTGTTACTGATAAAGGGGAGAGTGGGCATCCACTGAAGGCAGAGACCTGAGCATGGGTGACTTCTGCAGGGAGGAACTGTTGGGTTCCATGGGAAGCGTGCATGTAAAATGCTGCATAACTCGAGCACCTGCTGTGTGAGGTGCTGTGCTAGGGGTTGTGGTTGTCCAAAAAGGTTCACATTTGCCCCCATGGCACTTTCAGCTAGTTGGGGAGGGAAAAGCTGGCCAGAGATGATCAAAATACAGTCTAGAAAGTGGTGAGCACCGGGAGGGTGGATGTTTTTCTTCTAACTACTGAAATGTAACCAAGTAACCCCATCTTCAGGCCGAAATTCACTGTGGCCCAGGTGGTGTTGGGTCCAGACAGTATTATGGTAAAAGATCCTCTTTTTCCTAGCCAGGGGCTCACAACTGTTTGCTTTTTTTTTTTTTTTTTTTTTTGAGATGGAGTCTCACTTTGTTGCCCAGGCCGGAGTGCAGTGGCATGATCTTGACTCACTGCAACCTCCGCTTCCCAGGTTCAAGCAATTCTCCTGTCTCAGCCTCCTGAGTTGCTGGGACTACAGGTGCCTGTCACAATGCCCTGCTAATTTTTTGTATTTTTAGTAGAGATGGGGTTTCACCGTATTAGCCAGGATGGTCTCAATCTCCTGACCTCATGATCTGCCTGCCTTGGCCTCCCAAAGTGCTGGGATTACAGGCGTGAGCCACCACACCAGCAACTGTATGCTTTTCAGTTAACCAAAATGTGCCCCAAGGGGCTCTTTGAGGGGACAGAGACCTTGTTGTCCATGTCCAATCTACCCCTTCTTTTAATCCAAGGCCCAGGGACAGAATGGAACCCCTGAAAATGAGGCTTGTGGGACAGCAAGGTGAAGGTAAGGGGGAAACTTGTCCTCATGAGTATGAAATTTCTGGCTGGCTTTCGCAGTGCAGTCTGGTTCTCCAAGAGTGACGTGAGAGAGGGAATGGAAAGAGAGAGGAAAAAGTGAGTGACGGAAGAGGAGCTTGAGAGCCTTCCAGCCACCACATGGTGCAGGGATACGCTTGCTACCCTCGTTTATCCCATCGGGGAGAGCCTCAGTGCCTGGTGCAGGCCACGGCCGCAGGTTGCCAGTTGAGGTGAACTGTTTCCAGCCGGAGGGAGCTAAGGAAAGAAAGAAATCGGCCTGTACGCAAAGTCATACATTCAGACAAACAAATGGTGCGCTTCCAAACAAAACCCCCAGTCGAGGAGCTGAGTGGAGTTCTGAACCCCCTGCCTCAGCTCCAGACAGCTTCATAGGCAGCTGAGTCCCTATAGTGCCACAAATGCAAATACTCACAATGCCCTAATGGTGACAATAGCAGCCAAATCTGCACAGAGTGAAGTCCCAGAGACAGCCAGAAGAGACAGAAGAAAATCGGGTACAGTCCAACTTGCTCACCCAGTTTCAATGTTGCCGGCTTCTTCAGAGGTCACTTTCTTTGTAGCAGTGAAGCATGGGAAGCAGCAGATGTCATGCCAGGAAGTGAAAGGGAAGTTTCCCCAAAACAAGAATGTTTTGGCAGCTGTTGAGAAATCCCCTTGGCATTCCTGTCCTGGAGTCCAGTAGCCAGGAGCAGCTGGCGCTCCCAGGTGCCCCCCCACAACCTTGCCCGATAGTGAAATCAGGTGATAGGCTCAATAGTCCAAAGTGTGTTGCAGTCCTCATAGGGGCCACCAAAATTGGAACTGAAGCGCAGTTCAGTCACCCACCACTTGCAGAGTCCAATTAACAGGAGCAAGCCCTGGAATAAAGAAAGTGACTTTATTCCCAAGCTTAGCTTAGGGGAGGAGGTACAGGCTCCTGCCTTTAAAGATAACCACTTCACTTTTTGGGCAAAAAGTGGGGCTTTTAAAGAGGGACTTGGCATGAATGGCATGCAGAGGAGGGAGCAAGCAAGTCCAGGGTCTGCATGACTTGGCTTGGTGCCTTCCTACTAGGTGGTTGAGCTGGCACCACTGCGTCCAGGGCTAGGTTGTCAAGTGACCATTGCTTCAAGATACTCTGGTGGGAAAGAGTTCCCTCTGAGTCATACTTTAGGATGGAAATTGACTCATGTCTCTCAAGGCAGTCTCCCAGTGGGAAAGAGTTCTGGCTCTAGAGCTTCTAAGTCAGCACCTGGATAAGCTTGCTGTGTAGGGAGTGTCTGGTAACGGGAAGATAAAGGTTATTGCATTTCTAAGAGCTAAGTAGGAAATGGGGATGGGGGAAAGGAGGAAAGAGGAAAGAAAAATAATAAATTTTTAAAAACTCATTCTTTTGCTTAGAAAAATGGGAATACTCCACTACATAGGAGGGATCAGGAGTGGCTTCCGTGGGGAGGTAGCTGGGCAGATAGGCAGGATTTGGGCTGGAGTGATACAGTGTGATTCCCCACGTGCTGTCCCATCGCTTACTTCTGGCCACTGCTAACACCACCATTGCTTCAGCTTCCCCCCTTCCCTCCACAGACCTCTGCCTCCCGCTGGCTGCACCAAAGTGTGTGCCCCCTCCGATGAGCCCACCTTGGGCCCATAGGGAGGGCCTGGAGTCCGGGGGCCCGAGCAGGGCAGGTCTGAGGCACCCTCTTCCTCCTGCAGGCCTCTCCCTGGAACGCCTACCCAACTCCATAGCTTCCCGCTTCCGCCTGACGGAGAGGGAGGAGGAAGTGATCACCTGTTTTGAGAGGGCCTCCTGGATCGCTCAGGTGTTCCTGCAGGAATTGGAGAAGGTGAGCTGGAAATAACACCATGGTAGCAGCTGCTTTCTACTGAGCACCTATATCTACGGATCCCGCTAAGCCCATAGGTCACCTTTGTGCTAATTAGAAGAAGGCACCTCCTCTGTCCCCCAAAAGCATTCTACTTTATAGGTTGGAAAACTCATTATAGTATACTGATGCCACTAGAATGAGACTCTTTACTGGAAAATAGTTTAATAGATAAATGAGTCCACGCCATCTCTAAGCACCAGGAACTCTTTGGTGAACTCATCTTGCAGCACCACATGTGACTGCCCCGTTTGTTAACTTATCAACTCCTCACAGCCACCCCTGAGGTGGGTGTTGTACTTATCCCTGTTTAATACGTGAGCTCTAGGGAGATTGACTCATTTGCTCACCGTTCTTTCCCTGGCAGGGGTGGAGTCAGCCTGGGTCTCCCAGTTGGACATCTTTCCCTGCTCTCGGTGTCCCAGAAGCTCCTCCCTGTATCCTGTGAGGATGCAGGGTCTTGGGACCCCTTCTCCAAGCCTTTCAGAGGCTGGTAAAAGAGCTGGTCATTGGGGCTCTGGCAGTTCTCAGGTCCCCCTCCCTCTCTGCTTCCTATGGTGGGCCTGGTTTAACTGTCTGCGGGGTGTCAGGTGCAGGTGGTAGCAGCGTTTGTGCTAAGTATCCCAGCCCTTCACCTTCTGGGAGGCTCTGGTTTAGTTTCATGTATTTTGTTTTTACTTTTATTTTTAATTTTTATCCATTTTATTCTTTTTTGTGGGGGATGGAATTTTGCTCTGTTGCCAAGGCTAGATGGCTCTGGTTTATTAAGAGCCTTGCTCTGTCACCCAGGCTGGAGTGCAGTGGCTCGATCTCGGATTCAAGTGATTCTTCCGCCTTGGCCTCCTGAGTAGCTGGGACTACAGGTGCCCACCACCACCACACCCTTCTAATTTTTGTATTTTTAGTAGAGAAGGTTTTCACCATGTTGGCTAGGCTGGTCTTGAACTCCTGACCTTAGGTGATCCACCAGCCTCAGCCTTCCACAGTGCTGGGATTATAGGCCCATGCCCAGCCTCCATTTTATTCCTTTTCCTTCCACATCTGAATACTATTACATGAGGGGCCTTTGGTTCAGTGCTAAGAGGACAGGCAACTATATTCAACAGAGATACTGCTAGCACTTCTTGAGTGCTGCTTTTGTGTCAGACACAACTCCAAGCACTTTACACTCATTCTATAATTTAATCTTCACACCGACTGGATGAGATAGGCCCTGTTTTCATTCCCATTTTACAAGTAAGAAAACTCAAATTTGAAGAGGAGTTAGCCTCCCAGAGTTTACATCATTAGTAAATGGTGTTGGCAGGATTTGAACCCAGGGGAGTGTGGCTCCGAATACTTGCGGAGAAGATATTGGGGGTGGTGCTTAGGTATTCTGTGGAATAGATATTTAGTGCATTAGATGGCAGGCTCTAGAGCAGAGTAGATTAGGATTGGTGGCCTGAAGGAGGAGGTGGTCATGGGCTGAGAGACTTAGAGCCCTGGAGATGCTTGCACCTCACCTCCTTTGGCAGATGCCAAAATGTCAGTCCAGTACCTGTTTTTGTCATGGGCCATTTTGAGGGAGTCCAACCCAAGCCAGGTCAATTCCCCTAGAGCAAGATTCTCAACCTCAGTGCTGTTGACATTTGGGGCTGGAGAATTCTTTGTTGTCAGGGGGAGGGGAGCGAGGGGGCTGCTGTGTGTATTATAGGATGTTTATCAGCATCCCTGGCCTCCCCCACTATGCCAGTAGCACCATCCCCCTTGTGGTGATAGCCAAAAATGTCTTCAGTTACTGGCAACGGTCCCCTGAGGGCAAAATCACGCCACTGCTCTAGAAGATATCTGCTTGATTGGACTAAAGGAGGAAAGAAGTGACCGATGTGCTCAGCAAATGCAGGACTTGAGTGCCCATTCCCTGGCAGAGGTCACTTAGAGACTCAGCATGGTTGAGTTGACCTCCACCGAAGGGGAGCGGGTCACTGCTAGACAGTAGCAGTGTTTTAGGAGCTCTTCACATTTGCATTGCATGTGGTTGGGGGGAAACTTTCATGAAAAAGAGAAAGCCTCCTGCTCAGCTGGAAGCCTAGGCTTTGGACTCTCTTTTCTGTTCTTTGTTTTGTTTTGAGATGGAGTCTCTCTCTCGTTGCCCAGGCTGGAGTGCAATGGCATGATGTCAGCTCACGACAATCTCCGCCTCTCGGGTTCAAGTGATTCTCCTGCTTCAGCCTCCCGAGTAGCTGGGATTACAAGCATGTGCTACTACCCTCGGCTAATTTTGTATTTTTAATAGAGACAGGGTTTCTCCATGTTGATTAGGCTGGTCTTGAACTCCCAACCTCAGGTGATCCACCTGCCTCAGCCTCCCAAAGTGCTGGGATGACAGGCGTGAGCCACCATGCCCAGTGGCTTTGGGCTTTCAAAAGGGTAGTAAGGTGATGAGCTAAAATTATGTCCAGGGCTGGAATCAGTACCTGGCAAGCAAACGAGCCCCAATTGTTGTTATCTTAAGTTGAAGGAGGGCAGGCCATAGAACCCTGTGCATCCTAAGAAATGCTGTGTGTCCCTCCCGAGACCCAGTCCTGACCTCTAAGGAACTAAGACCCTCTCTTAAATCTACTTTAAATTCTGAAAAAGGAGGTGGATGCCTCATTGATTTTCTTCCCCTCAGATTAGACAAAGGAGATGGTATACTGAAGGCAGGCCTGTCTCGTTGGACTGGAGGACCCTGTTAGAACTGAGGCTTTTAAGCAACAGCTCAGTTAATAATGTAATTGTTCCTCAGCTTCTCCTGGAACCAGGGGGTCTCGATTCTCTGGAGGATGTTCTAACATTCCATGCTTGTTTGACAGGGACAGTGTTGTATCTGGCATATAGCAGGCACTCAGATGTTTGTGGAATGAATTAACTGATACGTAGTAGAAATAGCCTGGAATCTGTACCTGGTTAGGCTTGAGTTTGAGGTCCAGGCTAACACCAGCTTTGTGACCTTAGGCACTAAATTATTGATGGATTGACTGGGACAGTTTCAGTCTTTTGCCCAGGCTGGTCTGGAACTCCTGGCCTTAAGCTATTCTCTTGCCTCGGCCTCCCAAAGTGCTGGGATTACAAACGTAATGGACATGTCTCTAATGGACACTTTTATCTTAAACACTTTCTGAGCCCCAGTTTCCTCATGTATAAAATGCAAACAAAACCAGCCCTGTAGGATCGTTGTGAGGCATAAATAAGATTTGGACTTGGGTGGCGATTTTGTAAGAGTTTCATTTCCCCTTGTCTTTCCTTAACTGGGGGTGGGGGTGTGGACAGTTGTGAGACTCAGGAGACTCAGTTCCTGTCCTGTGGGATTGAAGTCTGGTGGGAGATGAGGTTTGTATATGCAGAAGAGCAGGGGAGCAATGCTATGTGAAGCGGTCCCTCTACACGTGCTCAGACAGTGAGTGCTGTCTAGTTAAAGAGCAAGTGCTCAGCATGGCTCTGGACAGGCAGGGAAGTCCTCCTGCAGTAGAGGGTAAGAGTGGAGGGGGGAACCTGACTGCCTGGCTCCGCCACCCACAACCTGAGTGGCCTTGGGGCAGGAAGAGACCCTCTCTGTTCTCACCTGTGAAATGGAAATGATGATGATTAGTTCCTGCCTAATAGAGGTGCTCTAAAGGACTAAATGAGTTAATGAATTTAAAGCCCTGTTGAATAAATGTTAGAGGCTTAGGACAGTCACTCATGCCTATAATCTCATCACTTTGAGAGGCCAGGGTGGGAGGATTGCTTAAGCCTAGGAGTTCGAGATCAGCCTGGGCAACATAGTAAGACCCAGTTTCTACAAAAAAACAAACAAACAACAAAAAAACCGCTTTTGGGCATCTACCATTTGGATGGGGAGAGAGTGCTTTAGATACATTTTGAGTTAAAATGAGGTGAGAAATACCACATATAGGTGATGGGGGGATGAAGGCAGCAAACTACCTTGCCATGTAAGTACCTATGCAACAGTCCTGCATGATCTGCACATGTACCCCAGAACCTTGAGCTAGATCAAGTCTGGTCTGAGAATTGCAACAATGTGCCCCTGAACAGCTAGGACTGGGATGGTGATGAGGCCACCTCCTCTTGCTGAGTGACCCCCTGCTCAGAACTTTGAGACAATGGCTCTCTCTCTGTTCCCCTTCCCAGACCGCAAATAACAGCACGTCGAGGCATCTGAAAGGCTGTCACCCGGTTGACTATGAGCTCACCTACTTCCTGGAAGCCGCCCTCCAGAGCGCCTATGTGAAAAACCTGAAGAAGGGGTAGGTCACTGGCAGTTCAGTGGGCAGGAGAATGCTTCCCCTGGGCCGAGGCTTTTGACGTGGCCTCAATCCTGCTCTCCCTCTTCTCTGGCCTGTGCACATGTGCTCTCCCAATAGGATCGGTGGGGACTGGCTTGTATCACATCTTGTCAGACAGGAGTGTGCAGAGGCGTTCTCAGTGGGAAGGGCCATGCCTCAGGAAGCTGAGGAAGCAATAAAGCCTGCGTGTGCTCAGGGGAGACTGCTAAGAAGAGAAACAGGCATGAGTATCTTGACGGGGGAGGGCGGAGGGCGGAGGGTGCTTGGGAGGTGATGTTGAAAGAGCAAAGGACAGTGAGCTGGCCAGTGGGTCTGGTTTTTTTCCACTGTTGTCTGTGGTGTGAGTGAAGTTACTTGCTTCCTCAGAGCCTCACGTTCCCCAGCAATCTAATGGGAAGGCAGATTCCTGTTCATTCTGGCTTTTAAGGGGTGGTGAAGTATGAGGGAAAGTATGGTAGCAGTGAAGTTCTGGCATCACACTGGGGCTGGGGCTGTCCCTGCTGATGGGGCAGTAGAAATGCTCGTTTTCCTGTGGGCTGTCTTGAAGTGCCTTGGAATCCTGGCCTACCTGAGACCTAAGAACCATGGTGCCTGCAATGCCTTCTGTAGGCTTTTGCTCCTGGCTGAAGCAGGGCCTGCTCAGTGGATAGTGGAGGGGGTGGCTGGTGTTGGGAGTTAGGCCAGGAGTGGTTGTTTCCTGGGGTGTGTTGGGTGGTGGCAGGGGAGGGAGAAGCTCCAAGATGAGAGCGCGTATTGGCGGCAAGCATGGCTTTGAGGCCATTCCGCAACTGGTTGGTTAGTCCCGTCTGCTGACAACACCTCCACCAGTCTAGGGACTCCCAGGCGGGGCTGGGGTCCTGCCTGTCTTTGCAGCAGAGGCTTTGGGCCCCCTCCTCTGCATCATTATGACCTTGCACAGACATGATGGGCTGGGGCTGGAGGACATCACTGACCAGAGGAGGGGATTCAGGTTCCAAGTGCAACCGTCTTCCGTGGTCACACCTCACCTCACTCTGCTTCCCATGGCTGTGGGCCAGGCCAAGCAGGTGTGACCTCCTCCTTCATGCAAGGTCAGGGTCACGCAGCTTTCTGGTCACTGACTGCCTGGAGTTCTCTGAGGCCTATATGCCATTTTTAGTATGATTTATTTTGTTTCATTTCACTTTATTCATTCTTTTCATTATATGTTTTTGAATACATGATAGTTGCACGTGGTACTTGTTTAGTAGGAAAAAGCAAACTCACTGTTTTCTTCTACTCTGTACTTTTTTTTTTTTTAGACAATATCTTGCTTTGGCACCCAGGCTGGAGTGCAATGGTGTGATCACAGCTCACTGCAATTCCCACCTCCTGGGCTTAGGCGATCCTCACACCTCAGCCTCCTGAGTAACTGGGACAACAGGCATGCACCATCACACCTGGCTTATTTTTTGTATTTTTTGCGGAGAAGGAGTTGCATTTTGTTGCCCAGGCTGGTCTCAAACTCTTGCACTCAAGTGATCCTCCTGCCTCAGCCTTCTAAAGCACTGGGGTTACAGGCATGAGCCACCATGCCTGGCCCTACTCTACTCAACACAACACAGGTCATTTCTGTGACCAAATGTGGGTTTTTTCCCCACTCACAACCAATTCTCTGACACCAGCTGGGTTTTCCACGATTAAATTCACCTCTGATGCTAACCAGAGTTAGCACAGAGCTCACAGGCTCAGTCCCACGCAAGATTGCCTTCCGTTGCAGACACCAGTCACAAGGAGCAGGTCCCCAGGTTCCAGCAACTTCTGTCTGAGTTGGCTACAAATCAGGTTCTCAGAACCTCTTCTTGGTTCAGTAAGTTACTAGAGCAGCTCATGGAACCAGGAAAGCAGTTTACTTGCTAGATGACTGATGTACAGTACCACGTAAAATGGTACAGCCCAGTGGGGTAGCAGAGGTGCATAGGGCAAGGTATGTGGAAGGCATGCAGAGTGTCCAGGCCCTGCTGGGTGTGCCACTGCCGTGTGCCAGCAACCTGGAAGCTCTCCAGGCCCTGTGCTTTTGAGTTTGTATGGCTGCTCCATTATGTAGGCAAGATTTATTAAATCATTGGCCATTGCTGATCAGCTCAACTTTCAGCCCCTCTCTGGCCCTTGACAGAAAAAGTTTGCTGACATCCCCCCTCCACTTTAGATGATCACTTTTAACATTTTGATATATGTCTTTCATGTTTTTCTATGTATAGATAACACAGATTTTTTTTTAACAACTACAACAAAATAGTATCCTAGAGGACACACTGCTTGTAGCTTGCTCTTTTCACCTAGGCTTGGCTGTGAGCCTCTTTCCTTCTTGCTCATCTCCCTTCCCCACAAAGTTGCTCGATGTGAAGGTTGAGGAGGAGATGGGCTCAGGGATAGGTGGACCTGGGCACATAGTGGACTGCAGCCGGTCAGGCTTAATCTGGGCCCTGTTGGGGGCAGGGGAGATAAGAGGAGCCTGGGAGGGTCAGAGAGGGTGGGATGAGGCTGAGGATTGTAGGACGGCAGGAATCTGCAGGAGAGGGTCCATGGCCAAATAAGTTTGGAAACAATGGATTGAAGACCTGAGAATCTCTAGAACCAGAGCCTGAAGGTAGATCATGAATCTCCCAAGAGGATGCAAAGGCCTGTGAAGCTGCCAACTGTTGGCTGTGGTGCCCTTGTATGGAGTGGGCCTCCAGGTGCTCTGGGACTGCCAGGGGAGCAGTCTGACCAAATCTCAGGGGTCTGGCCCAGGCAGCTTTTCCATCTAGCTGGTATCCCTGCCCAATAGAGTTACATATCAATGAACTTGAGCTTGAGTTCTCAATTACTTGAAAGAGGAGGTGGAATTGTTTGTCTAGAATGTGGAACAGGACGTGGTGAGGTCAATTCCAGGAGGCTGTGGCTGTGATGACTGCAGCAGGCAGGTGGACGTCGGCCTCAGGGAGGCAGTCCTGCCTCAGCAGGACCCTTGGCCCGGGGCGGGCGGTGGGGATGGGCTACACCCGCTTCCTTCTCTTTCTCTCCAGTTTGCCCTTGCTGTTGTGGGATCAGACACTGCATGAGGCCCTATTTTCCAAATGGAAAGAATACAGTGGAAGGAGCCAGGTGGGGTAGCTCATACCTGCAATCCCGCACTTTTGGAGGCTGAGGCGGGAGGATCACTTGAATCCAGGAGTTTGAGGCCAGCCTGGGCAACATCGGGAGACCTTGTCTCTACAAAAAAATAAACAAAATTGGCCAGGCTTAGTGGCATGTGCCTGTGGTCCCAGCTACTTGAGAGGCTGAGGGGGGAGGATCGCCTGAGCCTGGGAGGTGGAGGTTGCTGTGAGCTATAATTGTGCCACACTGCGCTACAGCTTGCGTAGCAGAGCGAGACCCTGTCTCAAGAAAAAAAAAAAGAATAATAGGGTGGAAAGGCCCCTACTGGGAAACAAACAGCCTGTCTCATGCCTGGCAGACAGGACAGTGAGAAGCACAGCTTTGGAGTCAGCACACCTGGGAGTGAATCCCAGCTCTTAGGACAAGCCTTTGTGTCCATGGGCAAGTCCCTTGAGCTCTGCTTTCCTTACCTGTAAGGTGGAGGTGAGGACCGTGCCTGCCTCCTCATAGCATTGTTGTGGGGTGTTATACGTGAACACCCACCCACCTACCAGGGTACCTGATACATCACAGCTGCCTAGAATTCCTGCCTGTAATTCCAGAGCTTTGGGAGGCCAAGGCAGGAAGATTGCTTGAGCCCAAGAGTTTGAGACCAGCCTGGATAGCATAGTGAGACCATCTGTAAAAAAAAAAAAAGAAAAAAATTAATTAGCTGGACGTCGTGGTGTACATCTGTGGTCCTAGCTGCTCTAGACGCTGAAGCGGGAGGGTTGCTGAGCCCAGGAGATCAAGGCTGCAGTGAGCCGTGATCCCACCACTGCACTCCAGCCTGGGTGACAGAGCAAGACTCTGTCTCTGAAAAAAAAAAAGCGAAGATAATCAAAGCCAGCATTATCATTTGTTTTTATTATTTTTGTGTGGTCCACAGCTGGAGGCTGCTGGCCCAAACATGAGCCACCTTGTGTTTTCTTTCTGTAATTTCTCAAGTGGTAGGTCAGGGAGGTAGTGGTGTCTCTGTTTGGAATGTGTGGATGTGGAGGCTGGGAGAGCCGAGGCAGCTCACCCGAAAAGGTAGGACCCGCCATGGAGTCTCGGGCTCCTTGGACCACCTGTGCCAGAGGTGGGGCTGGGGACAGCCCAGGGGCACTGAGAAGCGCAGCTGCCTCGCTCCACCTCCACCGTCTGCTTTTTTGATCCTTTTTCGGTTGCTGAGCTTTGGTTTCAGAGAAACGGTGGCTGAGGGGGCTGGTTCCTGTTTTCATGGCCTTGCAGCTGAAGCTGGAGACCACCACTCCCACAGGGCTGCTGCCTGGAGCACCCTCCTCTTCCCTCTGCCAGTTGTGAGCTCCCGGGAATGAATCTGGGGGACCCAAGGAGAGGCCATCCTCAGCTCTGCCTGCAGAGATTTCGAAGGAGGAGCAGGTGTCGCCACTCTGACTTCTCAGTGACTTAGGAAGCCCCATATGGACCTGGTTGTGCCTGGAAGGCAAGGGTGGCCTGCCGCCAGTTTTTGTAAATAAACATCTGTTAGAACATAACCCCACCCATTCATTTACATATAACTCACTGCAGACTTGAGTAGCTGCATTTGGGACCTCATGGCAAAGCCTGAAAAATTTGCTGTCTTTATTTGCCCTTCAGAGAAAACAGTTTGCTGACCCCTGTGCTACAGAGTTTAAGGAGTCCTCAAGTCCTCCCTCCCAAGGACCTGCACAGGCACCACGGGCAGAGGGGCTGTTCTTATCCATGAAAGCCTTGTGGAATAGATTTCGTGGGGAGGGTACAGGTCTAATTTGGATACTCTGTCTCCTTCATTCATCCATTTCAGGAATATTTGTTAGGATAATGCATGCCACTTAGGAAGTGCTGAATTTGCACCAGGCACTTGCGTGTGTGTTAGTCCTCCTCATACTCCCTGAGGGAAGCATCATAGTTAAGCATTCCTGCTTCACAGAAGGGAAATTAAGGCACAGGGAACAAAAGTGACTTGTCCTTGATGGAGCCAGGATTATGTGTGCACGGCGTGGCTGACTTTCTGAGCTACCCTCTTATCTAATAGGCTATGTTGTCCACAGTGGGAATCCTGTTGCTGAGCCCCTGGGCTACCACCCTTGGGGTGCTGCCAGCCTATGTGGATTCCCCAAGGATGCTCATACCCTGCAGGTGCTGTGTCTCAGCTTCTGGTGTGGAAACTTTGGTGGGTGAGCTCGCCATCTGGAGGAAGTTAAGGGTGAGGTCCCAGGGTTGGAGGCCCTTCTGTGGCCCTGAACAGTTCCCTGCCTGCCCCGCTAGTTGGCTTCTTCCCCTCTAAGATGGGGCTTCTGTTTGTCCATGTCCCAGAGAGTATGAGGGTCCAGTGAGAGGGAAGGAACGTAAAACACCTTGAGTATTTTCACTGCTGTTAACTTCCTTTTTGCTAAGGGTCCCCCACAGCCACCTTGAGGGGCTGCCTGTTCCCATTCCCCACAACTGAATTTTCTGCAGGTATGACATTAAGGTGAACATCAAGGACAGCCAGGAGGGAAAGAGGGAGAGAGACCAGTGGCAGTCATGCTTCTGCTGGGGGCCTGGCTGGACCATGTGCTTGGTGTACAGTGCTCTGGGAAGGTCAGGTGACCGTACACTAGTGAGGGAGGCTTGGAGAGATTGAGTCACTCGCCCGAGTTCACCCACGAGGATTCCAGCTTCGGGCCTGAGTGGCCTTGAAACTCATGCCATTTCAAAATTTTGGGGCATAGAAGGACAGCCTAGGCAGCCCATGGGTGTTTGGGAGAAGCCAAGGCCTGGTGATGGCTGGGAGCATGGAGCTGATCCACTGTGTGCCTTCTTGTTGCCCCTCTGGGACCCTGAATCACCATTCTCAAAGGATGTCTTCTCTTCCTGCAGGTGGCCCCACCCTCCCCAGAGCCTGCTTCCCCTGTCTGCTCTCTGTGTTGAGGCCGAACATGAGAGGGGGTGTGTGTGTGTGTGTGTGTGTGTGTTGCATGTATGATGCAGCAGTGGGCAAAGGAGTTGACTGACCCGGGGGGGGGTGTGTGTGTGTGTGTGTGATGCAGCAGTGGGCAGAGGCATTGACTGACCATCACCCCCCACCAAAGCCTAAGGGATTTCAGTCACTTTCTGTTCCTATAGCTCCACCCCCTCCCTTCGTCTTCTTTCCTCCTGAGGCACCATTTCGGTCCTCACAGCCAGGATCCTGGCTCCACCCCACCCTGACCTCACTGTGTGAAGAGGGGTAGAAATTGAGTCATCGTCATAGTTTCTTTTCAAGGAAACCGCCCAAACATTTAAAAGTCTTGGAGTATAAGTAGCAGTCCCAGGACATGTGGCAGTTAGCCAGCCCCTCTGTCTATTTCCCATGATCCATCCAGCCCAGAGGAGCTGGAGTTGCGGCCTGTGTGCCTTGCTGGGCTGTAAATAATTTCTGTGCACCTTTCCTCATAATTGTGGCTAATATTTGTTGAATACTTACTCCATGCTGGCAGAATGCGAATGCCTTTCTGTATGATCCTGTGAAGCAGGAACTAATACAATCCCCATTTTACTGAGGAAGGAGAGGTTAAGTAACTTGACCAAAGTTGGGGCCCACAGGTGTAAACCCCACAAGCCTGGTGCTGAACTTGGGTCTGTCCAGCCCTACGCCCAGCACACCCTCTGCCCACAGCAGGTCTGCCTCAGCCAGCCTTTGAATACCACACTGCTCTTTGGTCACAGGGATATCCTCGTAGGCGAATCGTCAGTTCCAGTATTTTTTTCAATACATTTGTTGTTAGCAAGTTAAAAAATAATATAAAGCTACCTTAGCCCAGGGTTTCTCAGCCTCAGCACTGTTGATATTTTGAGTCAGGTAACTTTAGCTTCATTGCGGGGGTTCTCCCATATATTGTAAGTTTTAGCCACAGCTCTGGCTCTACCCACTAGATGCCAGGAGCACCATCCCCCAACTCCCCCTGGCCAAGTATGACACCCGGAAATGGCTCCAGACATTGGCATATGTTTGGGGGGGACACAGTTGCTGCCAGTTGAGAACCACTGTCTTAGCTTAAGGTGCTAGAGGCAGAATACCTGTCAGATTCTGACGTCAGCTCATCTGGATTAGGGCAGCTCTGAGCGGTCTGTTAAAGGGCTGCAGAGTCCAAGCAGTGTTTTCTGCTGGTTACATTCCATCCTGCCAGCCTGGGCTCTTGGGGTGTTTGGGAAGCAGGGAGAAACCCTTTTCAGTGTTCAGGGACCCAGTGAGGGGAGTCAGGCTTAGGTGAGGAAGCCCAGAGAAAGGCCCTCAGTTCTTGTCTTGGGTTGCCTCTGAGTGCCCGCTATGGGCCAGGTGCCCCGCCCTCACTGAGATTTGAGCTGTGGACAGGAGGTCCCCTCCCCTCATGGAGTGACCATCCCAGAGGGGAGCCCATGGTGAAGATGGTCAGGTGCTGCTCTGTGTTGCGGGGGAAGAGGCAGAGAGGTAGGGGTGCTGCCTGGGATAGGGTGGACCCTGAAGGTGTCTGAGGGGCAGTTCACCCCAAGGGACCAGGAGTGGAGCAGAGGTACTGCTGTTTCTTAGGGGCCCAGGGAGAGGGAGGGATGGTGGAGCCTGCTTCCTGCCTGAGCTCCTTCCCACATGGGCCTGGGGTGGACCCAGCAGCCAGCAGAACTGAGGAGACCCTGCTGAGAACAGGGTCAGATGGGGCCAGACAGCCACAGGCAGTGCCCGCCCCCAGAGTCAGCTCGTCCCTCCCACTGAGGACTTGACCTAATTTGAAGAGTGTGCTGTTGTCCATTGTGTACAGTGGATGGTGATTGCTGGCTAAGCCTGAGACTGCTGCCCAATTTCTCGTCAGGATATCTGAGGGATGCTAATTTCCTCCAGGAGCCTTGCCCTATTGATTCAGCAGTTGATTCCCCCAGATGGCTCCTGCCCCTTGCTCCGTGGCAGATGATAGAGTTCCTGATTGAGCTAGAACTGAAGGCACAGGCCTGAAAAGGCCGTCAGGAATTGGGAGGCTTCAGTGTAAAGGGTAGGGGGCTGGGAGGCCCACAGGCGGTAGGGGTGGAGGGTGTCTCTTCTCCTCAGCACCACTAGAGGGCAGCCGTGGACTCTGGTTGGAGCCTTGCCCCAGGCAGTTTGGCCTCCCAGCTGCCAGGAGGGGGCACCTTTCTGACATGGTTTTTGGGGAGGAGGGGCAATGGTTGCTGGGCCCGGGGTCCTGATTAAATGGGAGCCTCCAGAAATGAGCTTGGTTCTCCTTTGCATGAAACAGCTCCAGGGGTGAGGCATGGGGACCTGGAAGGGGAGGGGGACAGTGCAGTACCAGGGAAGCTGGCTATCCCTGTCAATGGCTCTGACCACACTAGGATGAGCGCCTGGGCATCTCCCACGAACAAGAACGTGAGCTGACTCTGCTTCTTCACCCAGCGTGGGCAAGGACCCATTTCTCTTTGGGTTGGTTATTTCCCTTCCTTCCGTCTAGGCCTGATAGCACCCATTCTCTGCTCTGGGCCCAGAGTGAGCTTGGGCCATGCACATTGAACTGGGTGGGCTGTATGTTTTGTGCTTGTTCTTTTAATTTTTTTTTTTAATTAGTAAAGCAACATGTGTTCACTACACCAAAATCAAACAATAGAGAAGAGAGTGGTTGTGTTTTCTAAGGGAGTTCCCCAGGGCTTGGCGTGTAGCTCAGGCCTGTGAAAGCACTGCCCCTTTCCGTGTGTGTGTGTGTGTGTGTGTGTGTGTGTGTGTGTGTGTGTGTTTGCTCCACCTTTCTAGCTAGATGCTGAGTTGGAGAGGCAGCAGCGGCACCTTAGAAAACCCAGTCTGCAGTTGGTGTGACCCCATGATAGGTGTGTTCCATCAGCAGTAATTTTGCCTTGTTCTAGCAGCCACCTGGTATATGCAGGGCTAGGGGAGGACAGGAGTCAGACTGTTCTCACAAATCTGGGGTTCTGGGGCCACAATCACCCAACAGTGAAGTCCATTCTGAGAGCCTCCTGGTGTTGTGTGTCATGCTTTAGCGACAGGGTGACCTCTGAGACTCACCCTGACCATTCCAGCCTCTCTGAATGCACAGCCTTTGTCGACTCTTGGCACCCACCTCCTCACCCTTCCCCACTCCCATCCCCTGCCTCACTAGAAAGGAAAGCCTGGCACCTAGACATCCTCATTGCCTCAGGAGGGAAATGTCACAGCCCTCTTCTGGGGCTTGGGGTGAAGTGGAGGGTTCTAGTGTTTGAAACAGAGAATTTGGACATTTCGCAGAGCCCTTTCTTTACCTAACTCAGTCAGTAAGGTAACAGGAGTGAATAGTTTGATGACCATTTGAACTTCACTTGACCTTGTCCCCTGATTCACCCGTTCAGCTGTTGGGATCTGCCAACTGGCTATGCACTTCTGGGTCTTTGACTGGTAACCTTTCATACACAGTTAGCAGTGCTGGCCCCGGAATGGGCAGGGCCATATGCACCGTATCTATTTAGGTTCCATTCAGCCATCAGTTCCATGTAGTTTCTCATTCTCTGTTTCAGCTCAAACCCAGTCCTCCCCAAATATTTTTTGAATACTTACAGTATGCAACATACTTGGCTAAGCTCTATTGTGAACAGAGCTGATGACCAGGCACTTGGTATACAGCTGGCACTTTGTAAAGACTTAGTAAATGGAGTCCCAGGAGTTCTGGAGTTTACACGGCCAGAAGAAAATGTAGCTATCCTGGGTCAAAAGACAGGTGTTGTCTTTCTCAGGGGTCTCAGGGTTGAAAGATAGGTGTTGTCTTTCTCAGGGGTCTCAGGGTTGAAAGACAGGTGTTGTCTTTCTCAGGGGTCTCAGGGTTGAAAGACAGGTGTTGTCTTTCTCAGGGGTCTCAGGGGTTTCAGTGGAAAATCTGAACCCCTTTGTGCCTGCCATAAGCCTGCCTCTCCTCTTGGGTAAGTGATGGCCTGGAAAGGCAGTCTTCCAGGCTCTCTTTTTCCTGTTGGAACCTGGGGATTTATTTATTCAGCAATCATTTCTTGAGCACCTTCTGTGAGCCACACATTGTACTAGTACTGGGATAATGAAGCCTGCCTCCCTCACTGACCTCATCGGAAGCTGCACAGACTGAGTAAGGCAAAGGAAGGGCTCTGTGAAATGTGCAGCTCTGCCTGCTGCCGCCTAGGGGACCAGGGAGCTTGCCAGCCCCTCATACATCCCACCTAGAGGCCCCCCCTAAGATGAGCCATGTCCTTGACCCCTCATCACACCCACACCTCTCTCTGTTCCTGGCCAACCAGGCTTTACTTGACTTGGAATAAATGGCTTCCTGGCTTCTCCCCACGCAGCCTGTTTCTGGGCCAGGGTTTGTTTGAGGCCCTGTTTGGATATTGTTAAAAGTGGGCAGCTTTGCTCAGAAAGGTCAGCATGAGAGACGAGAACAAAGAGATCTTTCAAGCTGGCCTCTGGCAGGGCAGCCAGGAATGGCTCGGAAAAGCCCCACCTCCACCTGGCACTGGCAGCTTCAGAGCTGGGACGGGATTGCTCAGGCTCGTGGCCATCTGCAGAACCCTGGAGAAGCCCTGTATGCCTTCTCATTTCTCAGAGGGGTAAGCTGAGGCAGAGGGGCATTCCCACCATCACTGGGGCATTCCCAGGTCAGTGTTAGCTGGGATCCCAGATCTCTCCCTCTGCAGCCCTGGCCACCGGGACCTCTGCATTGGTTTTTTTCTTGAAGGGCATTCAATAAAAATTGAGATTTATCCAAAACATGCCTGAGGGTGATTATTTGGCTTGCTAAAGAATTCCTGGATGGTTTACATGCCAAAATCCCTTATAGATTTGAAAATAGTAAAAAGACACAACTTTTAGGTACAGAATCTTAAGATGCGTAAGATGCAGTGCTGATTCCTTAATTGCACGTGTGTTGTGTATGTGTGTGTGTGTGCATGTGCATGCGTGTGTGTGTGTTTGTGCTGGGGGGAGTCTGCATTTCTCCCAAGCTTCCAGATAATGCCAGTCTGCTGGTCCAAGAGTGTTGATGATGTAAAGTCTAAAGGCTGAGCTCATTCGACAATGCAGAGAGAGGACAGTCCTTGCGGTAGAGTGGGAAGAAGGGGCCACAGTCATTCTTGGCTCTGGCCTCCTGGTAGCAGCCTGGGTCAGGCTGCCAGGGAGGAGGCTGGCAGGTAGCCCACAGAGTGGAAAATCACCCATAGGTCCCAGGACCTACTGGCCTCCTCTGGGCCACACGGCCCTGGGCAGCCCCGGAGTCCAGCCGTCTTCAGCCTGCTGCTGTTGTGCCCAGCTCCCAGGGTTGTCCCAGACTGACATCCCAGAATCAGTCATTTCTTTTCTCTTCCAGGAGCTCATGAGGTCTGTCCTTTTACTCAATTTACTGCAGTCCGTCTTTTTCTTCTCTTCTGCTGGTGGCTGGTGCCAGGCTGTCCCCTTAGCTGGCCTGGCCTATGGCCTGCTCTCTAGCTCTGGGTTATTTTCTGAGACAGAGGCCTCAGTGGAACCAAAGAAGTTTCTTGTGGGGGGCCCAGGCCTATCTTTGAGCTTGGTTAGTCTACCAGAAATCCTGTTCTTCTGTCCTCTGTGGGACAGGGGACCGGCAGGAGGAAGGTGGTCACAAAGCTGGAGGGACCCTGCAGGCACTTGTGTCCTCTCTCGTACTCATTAGCTCCCAAACTTCCATGCTTTAATGTAAATCATATGATCTTCAAGACCCAAACGAGAAGGAGAAAGGAAAAGAATATTTAATGAGCCTCTACCACATGCCTGGGTGTGCTTGGGGCTTTATGTATGTCATCTTCCCAAAGCACTATGAGGAAATGAGAAGACACTGGGACTTAGGGAGGCTGCCTCACTTTCCCAGGATTACAGACTTGAGGACTGGCTTGCAACGCTGGGGTTACTGTGTCAGATTGTCCCTTCTGAAGCCTGACTTCTTAGACTAGGAGAACTAGAAGACCCTGGGGCATCCCCTAAACCAGTGGTTCTCAGACTTGAGTGTGCATCAGAACCCCCCTGGCAATCTGATAAAGCCCAGATTGCTGGGCCCCACCCCAGAGGTTGTTTTTTTGCTTTTTTTTTTTGAGACAGAGTCTCACTCTGTTGCCCAGGCTAGAGTGCAGTGACGTGATCTCAGCTCACTGCAACCTCAGCTTCCCAAGTTCAAGCAATTCTGCCGCCTCAGTCTCCGGAGTAGCTGGGACTACAGACACACACCACCATGGCCTGACTAATTTTTGTAGTTTTAGTAGAGATGGGGTTTCACCATGTTGGCCAGGCTGGTCTTGAACTACTGACCTCAAGTGATCCCCCAGCCTTGGCCTCCCAAAGAGCTGTGATTATAAGTGTGAGCCACCACGCCTGGCCCACCCCAGCATTCTTGATTCAGCAAGCCTGGGTTGAGGGGGTCTCAGAATTTGCATTTCTAACAGGTCCCTGGGATACCAATGCTGATAGTCCAAGTACCACATTTTGAGACCCTCTTGTCTGAACTATCATTTCTGGCCAGGCATGGTGGCTCATGCCTGTAATCCCAGCACTTTAGGAGGCTGAAGTAGCAGGATCACTTTAGTCCAGGAGTTCAAGACTAGGCTGGGCAACATAGTGAAACCTCATCTCTGCAAATAAATAAAATAAATGATCATTTCTTAGAGTGTGGGACAAATACTTCTAGTGACACACAATGTGGTTTTAAGTGATGTGCACACTAACTTTTTAAAAATACTAACTTTAAAAAAATACTTGTTTGAGATACTCAATCTTGGTACCCCTTTGGTGGTAAGTTATTATTAAGGTGAGTCATGTACTCACCTTAAAAGAAGAAGGAAGATATAAAGAAAAGCATGACATAAATAATAATGGTGATGTGCAGCTGGTGGTAAACATGGTGAATGTGGCATGCAGACTACAGAAGTCTGGGAGACACTGAGCAAAGCAAAGTCCTCATTTTACAGACCGCATCCAGACTTGATGGTCTCTAAGGGGACTAAGATTCCCTGTCCTGCTTGTCCTTCCCGAGTCTTCAGGGCACTTGGCAGGGTAGGGAAGGTCAGTGTAACTCTGACCATACCCCAGGGGTCTCCATTCTTAACCCTGAAAACAAGGGTCCCTGTTTGTAATGTTGGTAGTTTGCACATTTTTTGCTTGTGTGTCCTGAAGCCAGAGCTTTCCAGAAGGCAAGGGACTTGATCTGCAAACATGTCCTTCTGTGGCTCCCAGGCCCCAAAGCCTCCAGGAGTCCGTTTTGTGCATGAAGTTGAAGAAGGGGCTTATGTGACTTTCCTGGCTGCCAGCTTTGGCTGTTCACCATCCATGATTTTAATTTTTCTAAATTTTCTAAAGCCGGCCTGGCAGCCTCTGCTTTCCCTTGTGCGGTGTGATACGGGGAACCCCCTGAGCAGATGAGCAGGAACAACCTGAGGACATGTTACATGGCAGGAGCTGCTGGGGCAGAGCTTTAGGAACACTGGAGTGATACACCTGGCCCTCAGGAAGCCATGCTGTGCGAGGATCAGACCTGCAGGTGGAAAATGACCTTGAGAGGAGATACTTGCTTCAGAAGAGGAAGTAATAGGCAGGGCAGCATGGAGAGGGGCCTGGGGAAGTTTCGAGGAGGAGGTGACACTGGAACTGGCTTTTGAAGGATGAAGTGGGGAAAGGCCATGTGAGGCAGTAGGAGAAGCCAGTGATGAGACATGACATAGGGAATTGTGGAGGTTCAGAAAGGACTTGCTTGAGTGCAGGGGGCTGAGGTAGGAGAAAGGTGAGGGGCAGGCCCCACGGCCTCAGGAAGCTATGCTGAGGGCCTAGACTGCATTCTATGAGCCCTGGGGCCGCTGTAGGGGTAGACCTGCAGAGGGTCCAGGTGACCTTCCTGCATCCACTAGACCCCCAAGGAGCAGAGGGAGCAGCTTTTCACATTGCAGGCCACAACCTGTTAGTGGGAATGCAAGATTTATTTAGTGGGCTGCAGCCAGCATGTTACAAAACAGGGATAGAGGGAGAAGGAAAACAAAACCTCAGTGTCGATTGCACATAGGAGAGATGGATATTGAGTCGAGAAACTTCGGTTTTATGTCAGGGAAGTATGGATACTGGGTTGCAATGTGAGATGTATTTCTCACTATGGCTCACACTTTTAAAAGCTTGAAAACTATTTTTCAAGGCACAGAAGGCTGACTGGAAGTGGTAAGACTGGCTGGTGTGGTCATCAAGGCCCAAGATGAGGCAGGCCAGCCTGGGGCCGTGGTACTAGGGACAGAGAGGGGAGGATGGAATCCAGCATTGACCAGATACAGCAGGTAAAGCTGGAGAATTTGGGGCTGACTCAGGTCAGAAAGCCTGACACCAGCCCAGGCCTCTTGGACCAAGGTTACTTCTTGTTTGAGATACTCAATTTGGTACCCCTTTGGTGGTAAACCGGAAGCCCAAGTTGCTGGGGGGGTAGAGGGGAAGGGACTAGGGGAAAAGGGATCCTCCCTCCTTTTCGTTGATGTCCTGGGCCTCTAAAGCCCTGGTGTGACAACTCTTAACTTTTCACTCCAGTTATTTAATGTGTTCAAATAAAACTCCAGCAGGAGCTCCTCCTGGGGTCTGCAGGTGTGCTGAGAGCATCCTTGTGGGAGCTAGGCTGGTAACGATTCTACTTCTGCCGTCCTCCCACCAGGAACATCGTGAAGGGCATGAGAGAGCTCCGGGAGGTGCTTCGGACCGTGGAGACCAAAGCAACTCAGAACTTCAAAGTGGTAACGTGGGGTGCTGGCTCTGCTGGCTTATTCAGGAGTCACTTTTGGTGGGAGACAGCAGCAGTCCTTGCAGTGAGCCCCTGAAGCAGGGCTGGCAGTAGGTCTCCTGCCCATTCGTGGAGGAGTTTGGTAATCAGTGTCAGCATCCTTTCCCACCCAGCCAGGGAGGTGCAGCCTCCTCTCTGCAGCACTGCAGATAGCCCCTCACGTTAAATCAGATGTCAGATCTACTGCCAGCCCTTCTCTGGGCAAACTGTGTTAACACAGTTGCTACCACCACTAGCAAGGTGCTATGTGAATTTTTAGGGATTTGTTTATGGTCCTAATAAATAACGTTGACCCTGTTTGCCTGCCCCAGCATCGGCCTGCCCTCCTAGGCCTTAGTTCATCAAAACCAGAGCCACAGCTGCTTCTTATGCTATAATTCTCAGTTGAGTATCAGAAAGGCATCTGGGAAGGAGAGCTGCCCATGCCTGTGGTTTTATGCTCTTCCCAACACTGCAAGGACCCGCTGAATATTCAGAGCGGGGCTGGGCTCCATGGGGCCAGGAGAGGGAGGAAATGCTCCTCTTGTCTAGGAAAGGAGAGAAAAGATGAGGTAGGAGCCATCCGAGGCCAGCAGAAGGGTGGGACCCCCAGTGTGGGAGGGACTGAAGGAGCAAGGGGGCTCCTTGGGAGTGGGGTTGGGGGGCCTACCCAAAGGGCCACACATTGCAAGGGGGGCAGATTCAGCTGGGTGATGGGCGGAGGGCATTCTAGGTCATGCTGGGGTAGAGCTGACAACTGTGCCTGGGTCTGAGTGCTTCCCTCTCTGCCAGATGGCAGCCAAGCACCTGGCAGGGGTCCTGCTGCACTCCCTGAGTGAGGAGTGCTACTGGAGCCCCCTGTCCCACCCTCTGCCTGAGTTCATGGGCAAGGAGGAGAATTCTTTGGCTACACAGGCCCTGCGGAAACCTCACCTCTATGAAGGAGACAAGTAAGTTCTACCCCTCCAACTGCACCACGCCAGCCTCACATCACATGCAGGGTTTGGTCCCCAGAGGTGGCCCCCTCTTCACCCCATGCTCCCCTCCAGTCTCCACTCAGCATACTGCCAGGCAGCCTCCTTAGTCTCAGCAGGAGCCAGATCAACTAGAGAAGTCAGGTGTTGGGATACAGGTTGTGGAAAGAATCCTATAAGTCACTTGGAAGCCAAAGAAATCATTTGGAGCTTACCTGTCTTCCCAGTAGTCTTGTCTGATACACCTCTCTTGTGTGTGCCGTTCATCGAAGGTAGGGCCTGTAGCCAACCAGTAGAGTGTAGTTCTGGCTCTTCCCTGCTCCTTGCCCCGGCTGTTCCCTGCAGTGCTGGTGCTGGGAGGAATGTTTCCTCCTCAGGAGCATCCATAGTATTCCAGCCCAGCAGTCACCGCCCACCGTAGCCTTTTGGATCCATAACTCTGGGGCAGGTGGTATCCGGTGCCCATGAATTATGCAGGAAGGGGTCACCTTACAGGGCTGGTGCTGACTCCGGGGAAGAAGGCTGGCATGGTGGGTCAGTGGTGCTGTTTGGTGTTGTGCGTGCTCTAGCCAGGCCTGTCATTTGTGTCTTTCAGCCTCTACTGCCCCAAGGACAACATCGAGGAAGCCCTCCTGCTCCTCCTCATCAGCGAGTCCATGGTAAGCTCCAGGACATCCTTCAGGGGTCTCTGGTCCTCTGACCCTATGGGGTAAGGCTGTGGGGCCCAGGTGCAGGTCACCTGTGACCTAGCCAAACTCTGTCTCTCAGGGAGACTCCCAAACTTGGCCCTGACCCCCCATACTGTAGGCAAGTCTTGCTCATTAGGTTTGGGACTGGCTGCAGAAGGCTTCATTTGGAGACCTGCATTCTGTCCCCAGATAAGTAGGGACCGAGTGCCTGAGGCCCCATCTACCTATTTTGGGATTAAAAAGATGATCATCAACAAGGCAACAGTAAAATGTTACATAGCTGTGTTCTGTAAATGTTACATAGCTGTGTTCTGCCGTGACAGATATGAGAACATGGAAGGTAGGGAATGGAAGGAACATGCACTTTGGAGTCAGAAAGTCTAGATTCGGGTTCCAGTTCTGCATGTTAACTGAGGGCTGGGGCAAATCATTCATTTTTTCTGAGCCTTCATTTCCTCCGCTGTAAGATGACAGTACTCACAAAGGTAAACGTGCCTATGAAAAGAGTTCATTCATTCATACAACACCTATTTCTTGAGCATCTACTTTGTACCAGGACCTGTTCTAGATGCCAGAGATGTTGCAGCAAACAACACGGAGAAAAGTCCTTTCCCTCATGGAGCTAGCATTCTAATGAGGAAAACGGGCAGTAAATTAATCAAAAACCGCAATATGCAGGATGTCCATGCATGAGTGCTACGGGAAAAGAACACAGAGGAGAAGACAAACACACTAGACAAAGCGTATGCGAATTTGGCTGTTTAGACTTTTCCACAGGACCCATGGCTCATGTCCTGGGCAGGAAGATGAGGCAAACACATGCATATGGACACATGTACACACTGGTGTATGCGCGGATATGCTGGCCATGGTACCAAGCAATGTTTTCACAGGGCAAAGCACTTTGGGGGCTCAGCAAAGGAGAATGCAGTGTGGTTGTGTGGTTGAGGAGGTGGTAAGATGAAGGATGGACTAGACTGGTCCAAAGGGGGACAGGAAGAGTGGGGCAGGAGCAGCAGAAGCCAAGCACAGAGGAGCCATTTACACAGTCAGGTCCAAGTCCTCCAACCAAGGGGCCCATCAGAGCTGGTGAGCTGGGAACCACTGGGTTGAGAAATAGGTTTTTTAACAAACAATGCATCTGAGAGCAGTGTGTGGATGCAGAGGTTAAGAAACCAAGACCCCATGAGCAGGATCCCTGAATAGCCAGAAACGAATGTCCCCTTGGATATCTGGGACTATGCAATGCCAGGGCTTGCTTAGAGAGCCTTGGTAATCAGGTTGCCTTTGGTGCCTCAGGCATTGCAGCAAGTAGACAGGAGCAGGCGCTGGTCTTCAGGGCAGAAGGATTGTATCCTGCCTCAGTCGGGGCTGGCCTGTGTCGGATCTGAGAGTTCCTGTGTAGGGTGTGGATATTTGGTTGGGGGTGCCAGCTGGACAGGGCGTTGTACTAAAATGTTTGCCTGTGAGGTGGGTAAGTGGTTGCCCAGGGGAGAGCCATCTCACTCATGAGCAGCTGTGGCGCTAGAGTGTCCATGTGCCACATCTGATTTTCATGGGAGAACACTGTGCTTTTTACAGAAAACGGGCCCTTACTCTGACCACATACTGAACCCTAGTTTTGTATTATGGAACCCCAGATGCAAGCCAGTACTCCCATCCCCTCTCGCCCATCTCATCACTTCCACCCTTGGGTGAGACTGCACTGAAACACCTTTTTTTTTTTTTTTTTTTTTTTTTTTTTTTTTTTAACAG